>NC_090989.1:268346796-268649826 GCF_041146395.1 Eulemur rufifrons
TATATTGTATCTGAATGGTGAAAATACTGCATGATGGTGTGTATGTGTCACTTCATCTCTTCCCAACTCCATGTTCAATGACTCAAATTGGCACCTTGAAATTGGCCATGGGGAAAATATTTACACCATGGAACTCAGCAAACATGTTATCAATTGAGGCCCTTTTTCTCCCTCAGAGAACCAGTTGCTAAACATTTGCCAGTCCGCCACGGGCTAAGACACATAAAGGTTTATGGTAATTGGGGGCTTAGAGTCCTAAATGCCCAGCTTGGTTCTCCTTTCTGCCAGCATGAACTTGGGCAGAGGGGAGAATGGTGTCTGGAGAGCAATGGAGAGAAATGGGGATAATAGACACCAGGAAATGATTCTGTACTTGTCTTCCCTCTTCCTCCTTGGTGGTGATGACACCCCAGCAATGGAATATGACATTTAACACTGCTATGGGCCAGGTATTATATTAGGCATTTTATACACACTGCTTAATTCTCACAAAAACCATATGAGATATTACTGCCGCCATATAACAGATGGAAATCTGATGGTCAGGAAAGTGGAATGATTTGCCCAAATTTACCCAGAGAGAATGTGCAAGGAGAAGGCTTTGAGGCCAGATCTGTCTGATCTAAAAATCAGTGCTCCTTCTGAAATGCTGACGGAAAGGGAAGCTATCAGAACTCTATGACCACCCTGTACCTCTGTTCCCATGTCCGGAAGCTCTTTTGTTGCTGTGGATCAATGATATGCCCGGTGTCTTTTGTTAAGATTAATCACTAATTTTAAATAGAAACCAAATTTGAGGCATCTATTTATTCAAACAATTTTTTGGTATGTTGTGAGCCACATACTATATTAGGTACTTAGGATCTAGCAGTGGGCAGGACAGACAAGATCCCTGCTTTTGAGTTGCTTATGGGCTGGCACGGTGGCTGAAGCCTGGTGGGTCACCCAAACATCTGGCTCCTTCCCACTGCCAGTGATCCCTGAGGTTATTACGTTCAGCAAACTGGGCAAGAGTCACGTGTTCTGCTGTCACCAGACCTTGCCTGGGCCTGGCATTCTCCGCCCCCGAGCGTTAGCAAAACTCCCTTTCTCTCCCCTCTTTCAAACGAGACTGGTCGTCTGTTGTCAAAGTTGCTGCTTTTGCAGAGAAGGAAAAGTGGCTCTGGGCACTGTCCATGGATTGTTTCCTCTTCTGGGCCAAGGGGATTGGGAGAGAGCTGTGCACATGATTTCCTCAAGTTGTGGTTTTCTGCTTGGGTTTGTGGTTTAAATCCCTATTTTTGGCAGTCACGGACCAGTCAATCATGAGGGAAGGTTTGTTCCTCACCCTGTGAAATAGAGTTTTATGTTAGAGAGGAGGTTTCTAGTTTATTATTTCATCCTTGTCTTCGGGGAGGGGAAGCAAACCTAGTAGTTGGGGGAATTTCGTTTTTCCTTTTTCAAGGGCAAACTCAGGCCATTTGAAAATGCTTTTACTGCAGCCACATTCGGATTGCCTAATGGCGATATTTCCCAAAGCCTGTGTCTTGGCTGGGATATAGACCAGAAAGTTCTTTTGGCAGGGAGAAGAGGTGCAGTCATTTTGACCTATGTAAGGTTGATTTCCTTAGACTTAGCCAGAGTTATTCCCCATATCACGATGGTAGTAGGAACCTCTTGAAAAGTCTGGAAGCCTGCAGAGGAAAGTCCCTTGGGAAAGCTGATCGTTGACTGTGTCTGACCATACCCTCATTCAAACATGATCGGTTTCCAGTTATCTGAAGATTTGCGCTTCCCATGCCTGGCTTCTCTCTTCCTCTTGCTGTTTGTAAGGGGAGGTGAACATCGATTGTACTTAAAAAGTGTGCCCATAAGATGGAATTCGTTGTAGTGAGATGGTGAGAGAGTGCCATGTTGGCACTAGGAAACGTCAGGCTGGGAATCTAGAACTGAAACCAAGGAAAGCACCCGGTGGAGCTGGTGAGATTTGAGCACGGAGAGTCCCCACCTGGGAGTGCGGGAAGGGCTGCGGAGGCAGGTGTGGTCTGAGCCAGCCTGGTCTTCCTCCTCAGCCTATCTTCCTCTCCCTCTCATAGAACCTCTTGGCAGAGCCCTGCAAAGAGGATCCTGTTTTAGCAATCCAGCCCGGCTGAGCTGTTTCCCCAAGCTGGAATCGCATGCGAGGAGTGGCAGGGTTTCTGCTCTGTGGAGTTACTGACCTTTTCGCGGCTCTTGCTTGCATCCACGCCCTTGCTTTTGAAATCCCTCCTCCCTTGGCTCCCACAAGCAGCTCCCAACCCTTCCCCATCAGAGATAGTTTTACTATCTTACAATTCTGCCCTCCAACAAACTCTGTGTTATTTGTTTGTTTATTTGACACATTGGAATTGTACATGTTTATAGGATACAATCTGATGTTTCAGTACATATCTGTGTTGTATAATGATCCACCAGGGTAGTTAGGGTACCCGTCACCTCATGTGTGTATCATTTCTTTATGGTGAGAACATTCAAATGCCTCTTGTCTAGCTATTTTGTAACATATGATATTATAGTGTTAGCCATAGTCTCTAATAGTTGTATGATAGAACACCAGCATTTATTTCACCTAATTGTAACTTTGTACCTGTTGATCAGCCTCCTGTATCCTCCCATCCTCCCCTTCTCTCTAGTCTTTGTTAATTACTATTTTACTCTCTGCTTCTAAGATATAAACTCCCCCCGCCCCACAAAGATTTCACCTAGTAATGTGTTGATACAGCATTTGCCTTTCTTTATCTGGCTTATTTCACTTAATATGATGTTCTCCAGGTTCATCCATGTTGTTGCAAATGACAGGATTTCATTCTTTTTTATGGTTGTGTAGTATTCCATTATGTAAATGCACCACATCTTTATCCATTCATCCACTGTTAGACACTTAGGTTGGTTATTGTAGATAGTGCTGCAATAAACATGGGAGTACAGATACCTCGTCTCATGATGATTTCATTTCCTTTGGATATATACCCAATAGTGGGATTGCTGTATCATATGGTAATTCTATTTTTAATTTTTTGAGGAGCCTCTATACTATTTTCCATAATGGAAAACACCAGTTTACAATCCCACCAACGTGTGTAAGTGTTCCTTTTTATCTATATCCTTACTAACATTTGTTTTTTCTTGGTCTTTTTGATAATACCCATTCTAATTGGAGTGAAGTGGTATCTCATTGTGGTTTTGATTTGCATTTCCCTGATGATTAGTGATGTTGAGCAGTTTTCTCATATACTTGTTGTCCATTTGTATATCTTCTTTTGAGAAATGTCTGTTTAGATCTTGCCCACTTTTTACATTTTTTAGCCAGGTTATTTTTATTTATTTATTTATTTATTTGCTGTTAAGTTCCTTATATTACATATATTCTGGATATTAAGCCCTTGTCAGGTGCACAGTTTGCAAATATTATATTTTCTTCCATTCTGTAGGTTGTTTCTTCACTTTATTAATAGTGTTCTTTGCTGTGCAAAAGGTTTGTAGTTTCATCTGATCCCATTTGTCTATTTTTTCTTTGGTTGCCTGTGCTTTTGAGGTCTTGCTTAGAAAAATCCTTACCCAGCCCAATGTTGTGAAATGTTTCCCCTATGTTTTCTTTTAGTAGTTTTGTAGTTCTAGGTTTTACATTTAACTCTTTAATCCATTTTGAGTGGATTTTTGTACACGGCGAGAGGTAGGGGTTTAGTCTCATTCTTCTGCATGTGGATATCCAGTTTCCCCAGCAACATTTATTGAAGACGCTGTCCTTTCCCCAAGGTGTGTTCTGGGCATTTTTGTTGAAAATCAGTTGGATATAGATGTGTAAATTTATTTCCAGGCTCTCTATCCCAGTCCATTGGTCTGTGTGTCTGTTCTTACTCTGCTGTGTTCGTTAATATAGCTTTGTAGTGTATTTTGAAGTCAGGGAGCATAATGCCTCCAGCTTTGTTCTTTTTCTTCAGGATTGCGATAGCTATTCAGAGTTTGTTGGGGTTCCACATGAATTTTAGGATTTTTTTCCTATCATGGTAAAGAATATCATCAGTATTGTGATAGGGATTGCATTATATCTGCCGCTCACTTCAGGTAGTATGGCAATTTTAGCAATATTAACTCTTCCAATTCATATATACGAGATATCTTTTATTTATTTGTGTTCTCTTCAATTTCTTTCATCAGAGTTTTATAGTTTTCAGTGTAGTGATCTTTCACCTCCTTGGTTAAGTTTAGTCCTAGGTATTTTATTTTATTTTATATTTGGGTAGCAAGTATAAATGGAATTATTTTATTGATTTCTTTTTCAGATAGTTCTCTATTAGCATATAGGAAAGCTACTGGATAAAGGGGAGGGGCGATTGTCCCTCTGCAGGGACACCAAATTCAACAACTATCCACACAAACAAGCACCTTGAGAAGAAATGAAAATCAGGAGGGTGATCATATTACCTGGTTTTAACATCGTGTCAAGGAAAGAGGCACGGAAGAGGGCAGATAAGACAGTCTTGTATTACCTATACCACCTCTTCCCATCCCTGGCAGGGCTGCACCAGCATGCGGAGTGGGGTGGCGAGGGAATCTGTGTGCCCAGGGGAGGGAGAGTGAAATGATTGTGGGACTTCGCATTGAAACTCAGGGCAGCCCTGGCACAGGGGAACAGAGCACAGGGCATAATTCTGCTGGTGCCCCATGGAGGGAGCATTTAGACCAGCCCATCCAGAGAAAAATCCTCTGCTTCATAATCTGAGTTCTGGCTAGCTCCGCCACCGGCTGGCAAAAAGCAACCTGGGGCAAGGCTGCAGTCTGGCCACAAAGGCTGCAGTCCTTGGGCAATTCCAGTGGCTGCGCTGGCTTGGAGCCAGTGGACTTGGTGTGTACGTGACCTAGTGAGATAACAGCAGTGGCGGCCACGCCAGTGCCTACGTCACCAGCTCCCAACTCCCTAACTACAGGTGGCACGGATCAGGAAGAGTCTTATTTCACTTGGGAAAAGGAAAGGGAAAAGTTCACAGGACTTTGTTTTGTGACTTGAGTACCAGCTCAGCCACAGTAAAATAAAGCACCAAACAGACTCCTGAAGCCCCTGGGTCCAGGCCTCACGTCCTGGAAGGCATTTCTGGACCCACCCGGAAACATGCTGCCCTGAAGGGAAGGATCCAGTCCTGGCAGGATTCACCACCTACTGACTAAATAATCCCTGGGCTTTGGATAAATATAGTTAGGCAACAGTCACCATGGGTTTTGGGTGAGGCTGGGGTGGCTTTGGGTGTAATCAATCTGCAACAAGTGGCCACAAGTGAGTACCCAAGTCACTCCTCTCCCAACTCCAGCAACCCAGCACAGAGAGTGAGTGGAGAGAGTGAGAGATTTTACCTGGTAATCCAAGAAATTCTCCCATATCTTACCCAAGTCCACCAAGGCGGTACCACCAGGAGTCTGCAAGAGTCACAGCATTACTGGGCTTGGGGCACCCCCAGTGCTGATATGGCTGCGGTGACCGAAGACTTAGATCATAACACTTAATTCCCTTTGAATGTCTGGAAAGCCTTCTTAAGAAGGATAAGTTCAAACAAGTCCAGACTGTGAAGATTAAAATAAATACTTAACTCTTCAATGCCCAGACATTGGCAAACATCCGCAAGCATCAAGAACATTTAGGAAAACATGATCTCACCAAATGAACTAAACAAGGTACCGGTGACCAATCCTGGAGCGACGAAGATATGTAACTTTTCAGACAAAGAATTCAAAATAGCTGTCTTGAAGAAGTTCAGTGAACATAAAAATGATACAGAGAAGGAATTCAGAAGCCTATCAGAGAAATTTAACAAAGAGATTGAAATTAGAAAAAAAAATCAAGCAGAAATTCTGAAGCTTAAGAATTCAATTGACAAACTGAGAAATGCATCACAGTCAACAGGAGAATTGACCAAGGAGAAGAAAGAATTAATGAGCTTGAGGACAGGCTATTTGAAAACACACAGTCAGAAGGGAAAAAAGAAAAGAGAATAAAAAAGAATGAAGCTAACCCATCAGGGAAGGGGCAGGTACACTGAGAGCCTGTAAAATAGCTGTTCTGTTTTAACTCAGTTCCCTGTGAAAAGATCCTGAAGCTAAAGCAATCTTAAGTAAAAAGAACAGATCTGGAGGCATCACATTACCAGATTTTAAACTATACTGCAAGGCCATAGTAACTAAAACAGCATGATATTGGTACAGAAATGGAGACATAGACCAATGGAACAAAAAAATAGAGAACCCAGATACAAAAATCACCTACCTACAGCCAACTGATCTTTGACAAAGCACACAACAATATACACTGGGGAAAAGAAGCCATATTCAATAAATGGTGCTGGGAAAATTGGATAACTACATGCAGAAGAATGAAACAGGACCCCTATCTCTCACCACTCACAAAAATTAATTCAAGATGGATAAGAGACTTAAATGTAAGGCATGAAACCATAAATATTCTAGAGGAAAATGTAGGAAAAACTCTTCTAGATATTGGCCTGAGCAAAGGAATTATGACTAAGAACCCAGCGACAATCACAGCAACAATAAAAACAAATAAATAGGATTTGATTAAACTAAACAGCTTCTGCATGGCTAAGGAAATAATCAACAGAGCAAATAGATAATCTATAGAATGGGAGAAAATATTTGCAAGCTATACATGTGCTAAAGGGCTAATAACAAGAATCCAAAGAACTCAAGCAAATCAGCAAGAAAAAAACAAACAACCCCATTAAAAAGTGGGCAAAAGACATGAACAGAAGCTTTTCAAAAGAAGATAGACAAATGGCCAACAAACATATAAAAATGTTCAATGTCACTAATCGTCAATGCAAATTAAAACCACAATGAGGTATCACCTTACCCCAGTTGGAATGGCTTTTATTTCTTTATTTTTTATTTTTTTAGTAAGACTGCCACTGTGGGCCCACAGGCCCAGGTGCTGGCCCAGAATGGCTTTTATTAAAAAGTCCAAAAACAATAGATGCTGGCATGGATGCAGAGGGGAAGGAATGCTTATCCACTGTTGGTGGGACTGCAAATTAGTACAACCTCTAGGGAAAACAGTATGGGGATTCCTCAAAGAACTAAAAGTAGACCTACCATTCAATCCAGCAATCCCACTATTGGGCATGTACCCAAAGGAAAAGAAATCTTTCTATCAAAAAGACATGTGCACATGAATGTTTATGGCAGCACAATTCACAATTGCAAAGATGAGGAATCAACCTAAGTGTCCATCAATTCATGAGTGAACTATAAAATGAGTTATATATATACAGTGGAGTACTACTCAGCCATAAAAGGGTGAATTGTTTCAACAATTTGGATGGAACTGGAGACCATTCTCCTAAGTGAAGTATCTTGAGAATGGAAAAACAAACATCACGTATACTCACCATTAAATTGAAACTAATCGATTAACACTTTCCATATGTGCACATATGGAAATAACGTTCATTGGAAATCAAGAAAGTGGGAAGGGGGAGGAGGGGAGGGGCAAAAATCTACCTAATGGGTACAGTGAACACTATTTGGGTGATGGACACACCTATAGCCATGACTCAAGCATTACAAAAGCAATTCATGTAATGAAAAACATTTGTACCCCCTTAATATTAATATTTTGAAATAAATAATAAAATCAACTATTCATTTTATGGATACTTTGAATTGTTTTTCAAGTCTCTATTTCTGATCTTAGCTTTATTATTTTTTCCTTCTACCAATTTTGGATTTAGTTTGTTCTTGATTTTCTCGTTACTTGAGGTACATCATTAGTGTGTTTATTAGAAATCTTTCTTCTGCTTTGATGTAGGCATTTATTGGTATAGACTTCCCTCTTGGAACTGCCTTTGCTGTGTCCCATAGGTTTTGTTATGATGAGTTTCTATTCTCATTTTTCCCAAAGAAATTAAAGTTTTTCCTTTTAATTCATTGATTAACTTGTTTTTTTAGGAGCATGTTGTGTAAATTTCCATGTATTTGTAAAGTTTCTGAAGTTTTCCTGTTGTTAATTTCTAGTTTTATGCCATTATGGTCAGAAAAGTAATTTGATATTATCTCTATCTTCTTAAATTTCTTAAGACATATTTATGGGCCTAACCTGTAATCTGTACTGGAGAATGTTCCATGTGCAGTTGAAAAGAATGCATATTCTACAGCTGTTGGGTGAAATGTTCTGGAAGTATTTGTTAGGTTTATTTGCTCTATGGTGCAGTTTAAGTTTGATGTTTCTTTGTTGATTTTTTTGTCTGGGTGGTCTGTCTTTTTCTGAAAGTGGGGTGTTGAGGTCCGCTATTTTTATTGCATTGTATTGTATTTTATCTCTCCCTTTAGGTCTAATAGTATTTGCTTTATATATCTGAGTGCTCTGGTGTTGGGTGCGTATATATTTACAACTGTTTTATCCTCTTGTTGAATTAATCCTTTTATTTTGAAATAATGACCTTCTTTGTCTCTTTTTATAGTTTTTGACTTAAAGTCTGTTTTAGCTGTTACATATGTGGCTACTCCTGCTCACTTCTGGTTTTAATCTTCATGTAGTATCTTTTCTCATTTCTTCACTTTCAGTCTGTTTGTCTTTAATTATGAGGTGAGTCTCTTGTACGCAGCATACAGTTGCCTTGTAATTTGATCCTGTTTTTTTTTTTTTAATCCATTCAGACACTCTATATCTTTTAATTGGAGAATTGAATCCAGTTAAAGTCAAGACTATTATTGCTAGAGAGGAATTTAATCCTGCCATTTTGTTCATTGTTTTCTGGTTGTTTTGTAAATCCTTTGTTCTTTACTTCCTCTCTTGTTGTACTTCTGTGGTTTGGTGGTTTTCTGTGGTACTAAGCTTTGTTTCCTTTCTGTTTCTCATTTGTGTATCTGCTGTAATTTCTTTCTTTGTGGTTACCATGGGGCGAACATAAAGAGTCTTGTATTTATAATAGACTATTTTGAACTGATAGCAACTTAACTTTGGTTGCACTCTAGACTTTTTCCTTCCCCCAACAATTTTATTATTTTTTGCCTTAATTTACTTCTTTATCTATTATGTGTTCCTTAGGCACTAATTGTAGCTGGGTTTTTTGACCATTTTGAATTTAAACCTTTATATTAGAAGACTGAGAGATTTACATAGCACCATTACATTACTGGGACAATTTGACTTAGATTTATGAATTTACCTCTACTAGCAAGTTTTATATTTATGTGTGCTTTCATAACAGTAATTATTGGTTTTTTGTTTTCAGTTGTAGCATTCCCTTAAGTATTTCTTATAAGGCTGGTCTAGTGGTGAATTCCTTAAGCTTTTGCTTGTCTGGGAAGGTCTTCATTTCTCCTATATTTCTGAGGAATAGCATTGCTGGATATTGTATTCTTGGTTGACAGTTTTTTTCCTTCAGCAATTTGAGTGTATCATGCATTCTCTCCTGGCCTGAAAGATTCCTGCTGAGAAATCTTGTGATAGTCTAATGAAGATTCCCTTATATGTGCCTTGATGCTTTCCCTTACAGCTTTTAGAATTCTCTGTATTTTAATTTTGACAATTTGATTACAATGTGCCTCAGAGAGGATGTTTTTTGCTTGAATCTAAGTGAGTTCCTTTGAGCTTCCTGAATCTGGGTGTCCATATCTTTCCCAATACTTGGGAAGTTTTTAGCTATTACACCATTAAACAGGTTTTCTCTGCCTTTCTCCACTTGTTCTAACATAGCTATAATGAGACTATTTGTCTTCTTAATTGTGTACCATAAGTCATTCTTTTCTATTCTTATCTCTTTTTTCCCCCCTCTGACTAGCGTATTTCCAAAGACTTGTCTTCAAGTTCAGAAATATTGTCTTCTGCTTGATCTAGTCTTTTGTTGAAACTCTCAGTTATATTTTTTATTTCATCCATTGAATTCTTTAGCTCCAAGGTTTCTGCTTGATTCTTTTTTTATGATATCTATCTCTGTTCAATTTCTCATTCAGATTGTGAATTGTTTTCCTGATTTTATTGAATTATTTGTCTGTGTTCTCTTATATCTCATTGTGTTTCCTTAAGATCATTATTTTGAATTCCCTTTTAGGCATTTCATAAATGTCCTTTTCTTTAGAGTCTGTTTCTGAGGACTTATTGTGTTCCTTTTGGGGTGTCATGTTTCTTTGTTTTTTCATGTTTCTTATGTCCCCAAATTGATATTTGCACATCTGATGGAATGGAACTTTATCCAGTTTATGGAATGGCTTTTGTAGGGAGAGACTTTTCCTGTAGGTGGATCCTAAGATGTTGGTTTTGTATGGTGCATTGGCTTTCATTTTGGGTGGACTCAGTAACATCATCTCTGTGCATTTTCTTCTGCTATAATCCTTATCAGTAATATCTGAGATTGCCTCAGTGTCTTAGGCTGTGGGAGATTGTGATGGTGGTAGTTTGGTTTTGCTGGGGTTGGAGTACCAATTTGGTTGTCTGACCTGGCACATGTGGCCATAGGGCTGACAGGTCATCTGTTGGGCTCTCCAGGTAGGCAGTGGCCACTGCTGGGCTGCTATTTGACTGAGTTCAGGTGTGCACAGATGCAGCCATCCAGGTGGCTGTGTAGCTATTTCTCTGGGGAGGTGGGGCTGCCACTGGACTGGACACTGACTGGGCTGGGCATGTGAAGGTGCAGTGGTGCCAGGTAGCCCTGAAGTGGTCTTTCCAGGGGAACAGGGCCAACAGTAGGTTGACTGCTGTGGGTGTATGCAGGCAAGATGGATGGGTATTTAGCAGCTTCCCTTGTGTGCAGATCCACCTGTTCCCTGGAGAAGGAGTGTGCTATATGGGTTTGAATGCTGAGATTGCAGTTGTTTCATTTGGACTTGGCTCTGGGAAGCCTGGTTTGTGGTGCTGCAGACACCTGTGTGAGTGTGGAGGAATGATGGTGGGGCCTCAGAGATGGAGAGAGTCAGATGCTAATGGCTGCCAGGGAAAAATGTGCTTCAGTAGTAGATCTACTTTCAAGATGGTGCAGAGCTGTAGCAGCTTAGGGCATGGATGTGGGGGTGCTCAAGGTGAACTCCTACTGTGAGGCAACACAGATGCACAAACTCCCAGCTATTCCCCAAACTAGGTTTGGGGCCTGTGAGGTCTGGAGGATTCTGTTATAACAAGGATTTCTGGTGTTCGTGGCAGTAATGGGGATGACTGGGGATCTCCAGCTCAACTTTTCTCTGTAGGAGAAGTCCCCCGGACTCTGTACTGATCCCAGTGGAGGGGAGAGTGTGGCAGATGCAGGATGCCTCCCACCCCTCTCTAGGGTGCTGTCTTGGCTTCCATGTTCCACAGAGGGATTGCTGTTCCCCAGAAAACTTCTTCAGTCACTCGTCAAACTTTAGTTGTTTATTTGTTGTTTTTGTTCCTTTTTGTGAGGAGGATGAGTTCCAGGTAAATATAGCTGGCCATGTTGCTGACATCACTCCCACAAGTTTGTTTTGAAAGATATTTTCTATTAGTAATTTATTTTCCTGGTTTACATGGGGCGAGCTGGATCTCTGGGATCTCTTTTATAAAGGCCCTAATCATGTTAATGAGACTCCACCTTCATGACCTAATCACCTCCCAAAGGCCCCACCTTCTAATACCATCACCTAGCAGAGTTAGGATCTCAACATACGAATTTTGACGGGACACAAATATTCAGACTATAACACTTCTCTAAATCATCTTGCACACCTATCCCCAATAGGTTCATTTTCCCCAAACATGACTTCATAATATGACTTGACAGCTATCATTTATTTATTACTTCTTCTACTCCAGGTTCTGTGCTAAGCATTTTATATTCATTTTTTAAAAATCCATTCATCAGTTCTTTGAGGTGTATAATATTATTATGTTTGCATAAATAAAAGAAGCTTATGCAAAGAAAGATGTTAAAGATCTTATAGTTATTAAGTGACAAATAGCTTTGAGTGCTGATTCTGAAGACTGTGTTCTTAACCACCAGGCTAAATTGCTAAATTCCCTACAGACTTTTTTTTTTTTTAAAGTCAGTTGTCTTAGTTTGTTACTGTTTCTATAACAAAATACCTGAGACTTGGTAATTTATAAAGAACACAAAATTATTTTTCACAGTCTTGGAGGCTGGAAGTACAAGAGCCAGGTGCTGGCAGTTTTGGTGTCTGGTGAGGTCCAAGTCTCTGCTTCCAGGATGGCACTTTGTTGCTGCATCCTTCAGAGGGATGAATGCTGTGTCCTCACAGGGAGACAGGGACAGAAGTACCGAACTCACCCCTCACGCCCTTTTATGAGGCACCAATGCCGTCAAGGAAAGAGGAGCCATCATGGCCTAATCCACTTCCTAAAGGCTCCACTTCTTAATATCATTGCAGTGGGGATTAAGTTTCAACATGAATTTTGGAGGGTACACAAACATTTAAACCATAATATCAGTTATCAGCTAAAAAACATTCATTGGGGGAGCCCATTATCTAAAAGGAAATGCCCAGATACCTGGTCAAATTCTCCTGTTGCACACTCTCTCACCATTTTCCAGAATGAATTCGTTCCTTGGGTCAGATTCCTGAATTCCCCTCCAATATTTGGTTTATTCCAGCATTTCCACTCTTGGTCATGTTGAGAGCTCTTTGAAAAGTCAAGAGACTGATAGAGGAACTTGAAGTAAGCTCAGTTAAGAGAGCAAGAGAAACTACTCAACTCTTCTTAAATTAGAACAAGAAGAAAACGTAAGTTGAAGGAAAATGACAAATAATGGAGCGAATTTGTGTTCTATGCCATTGGCTTGTGGAAACTTGAGGTCCATCTGTGCCTTTTGATGTTTATGAACCAATAGGACCTGATGATTGCAAGGACTTACAAAGTACTCCTTGAGTGAATGAATGAATTTCAGGGCAGTGAACGAGAAAGCAAAAAGGCAAGACAAGAAGGATGGAGATCTTTATATATATATAGAGAGAGAAAGGGACTGAGGTAGGTAAGCTTCATTCACATTTTGAGGGCCTTACAGTGTATGCCAAGATTAAAAATAAAACTACAGGATTTATATGTATTATTTTAAATGTAAAAACTTAACGACTTAAAACTTTTAACACCAAACAATATATTGCAGTATATTTGTAACATTCATAGATGGAACAGACTTTATAAAAAGTATTACTCTCTGTGCCCAAATAAGGCCCTTACTCATCCCACTCCCTGGTTACTTCTGAGAGAAAAGGGAGTTTTTTCATACTCAAGTCCTGTAGAGTGTCTCAGAATATGTGCTGTTTTCACTCCTTTTTTTTTTCACCATCAATAAAATGTTGGAGGAAGAAACAGCCTGAAATAATCTTGAGCAGTGCTAGTTTTAGGTGCTTACAGAGATAACCTGACATAGTCAATTAGAATGGGGCAAAAGAAAGTAACCCAGATTCAATCTTTTTTCAGGGGAGAGGGCTATGCCTTCCCAAATGTAAGGAGTGGGTAAAAGTGTAAATGAGTTTTTTTTGCAGATGGCTTCATAAAATAATAAAATTAAAGGATTATATTTTGAAGATCACACATATGCACCAGTAAACACACATGAAAACAGAATCTTTGCATGTTCTAAAAGTGGAATTGGGATTACATTTGTGGTGTGAGTGTGATTCATGGATTAACTCATACCCCTTGTGCAGAAGTGTAGGTGAGACACTCTGGAAAACTGATTTGGTGATGGTACTGATATTGAAGATGCACAATGAGGATTTTGAATAAAGTTATTGCCATATATGTGCGAGTGGGAAAAAGTAGTATTTCTACAGTAATGTAGTTTTTATATACTAGGTTATTTTAGATGTGTTTGTATAATGTAATGGGCATGTTAAATATTGTGAATAGTTCATGTGTATTCCTAAAAGTTTAAATGTTCAGCTTGGCCAACAATCTTCTTTTAAAATTGATATTCTGAAAAAAAACAAAACAAAACAGGGCCTCTCCCTACATACAGGGTTGGCTTATATTTGGACATACGTGGCATTCATTGGGCTCTCTAGGAAACATATCTGGTTATGTACACACGCTATAAGTTGTATGATGCATGCCTTCTTTCAATCTTGATAGCACCAGTCTTTGATGTACAACCATAATTAGAATTAAGGTAAAAAAGTCTAAATATTGGGAATTCCATGAATACAAGGCCCTTCCAGTTGGGGCATTAATGTGGTTTTCTGGGAGAAAAGGAACCATAGGAGAAGGCCAAGTAGGGAGATCACCTTAAGAGCAAGGTGAGAGTAGTCTGCTATTTAAAGTTCTGGGTCATTCTTTTTCCTCCTAGGCCTCAAATACCCAAGAAACTCTCGTTTTTTACCACATTTCTGGGAATCCAGACTCCAGTTCCTGCCTCCCTTTATTCCAGCTTTCTCAACTGGGAGCCTCATCTGAGCCAGAAAACACAGATGACGATTTGAGTGACTATTTTTTCATTTCCCCCAAGAGTGGTACATAACTAGTACCATTCTGGATGCAGAGGAGAGAAGTTAATGGATTATGTATAATGGCTATTTTAGGGCCTCTCTATTCTATCTCTTGGGATTTCTTTCTTCCTTAGGATTTCTGTGTATGAAGATTCCATCTTCTTATTAAATGAGTGATACCACTGATGCAGTCCTTAATATGGGCCAGGACTATATGAGACATTTTGCATACATCTCATTTAATCTTTCCAACAAGTCCATGACTTGTGTACTGTTACTTGTATTTTGTGGCTAAGGACACTAGGGCTCAGAAAATTTAAGTTATTTGTTAATGATGATGGTTAGATCCTAGGTTATCTGGACTCCAAAGACCTTGCTTTTAACGACTGTCTTATGAGATAAACCTGTAGACTACCTAGCACAGTGCTTGGAATATAGTTGAGAGCCCAGTAAGGGGTAAATTTGATCATCATTCATTGCCCTTGAATTGTTAAAGTGCTGATTAGTAACCTAACCACTATTTGCAGCTGGAGATTTTTATTAGAGAGCCTTGGCTGGGCACGGTGCCTGGCACAGGTTGGCAGTCAAAGGCTAGACACAGAGGAAAGGGGAGGTTATTCCTTGGGTTCCAACCACAGAGATAAACCTCAATACTGCCCAGGCTCGAGTGAAATAGATGTGAAAGCTTCGCAGGGGTTTGGCCCTTAGTGGGAGGGCTTCCTCACGCTCCACTGAGAAATTTCAGACAGATACGTCTTCTTGCAGCCCACTCTCATTTCTTGTTCCAATTTTTATTTATTGATTTATTTATTTCAAAATATTAATATTAAGAGAGTACAAATGTTTTCTGTTACATGGATTGCTTTTGTAATGCTTGAGTCATGACTATAGCTGTGCCCATGACCCAAATAGTGTTCATTGTAGGTTTTTTCCCCTTCTCTACTTCCGCCTCCCCCCTGCTTGATTTCCACTGAATTTTACTTCCCTCTGTGCACAGATGTGCTCATCGGTTAGTTCCAATTTAATAGTGAGTGCATGTGCTGTTTGTTTTTCTATTCTTGAGATACTTAACTTAGGACAATCGTTTCCAGTTCTATCCAAATTATTGCAAGAGGCATTAACTCATCCTTTTTATAGCTGAGTAGTATTCCGTGATATACATATACCACATTTTATTAATCCACTCGTAGATTGATGGGCAACTGGGTTTATTCCACATCTTTGCCATTGTGAATTGTGCTGCAATAAACATTCATGTGCAGGTGTCTTTTTGATAGAAAGACTTCTTTTCCTTTGGGTAGATGCCCAGTAGTGGGATTGCTGGATTGAATGGTAGGTCTACTTTTAGTTCACTGAGGAACCTCCTTACTGTTTTCCATAGAGGTTTTACTAATTTGCAGTCCCACCAACAGTGTATAAGTTTTCCTTTCTCTCAGCATCCATGCCAGCATCTATTGTTTTTGAACTTTTTAATAAAAGCCATTCTAGCTGGGGTAAGGTGATATCTCATTGTGGTTTTCATTTGCATTTGTGTTGTTCCGATTTTAATCCCACTCCTGCCCCTCATGATTCTTCCCCCTGAAAGAAAAATGTGTATGTTGTGAGGGGAGGGAAAGGGTAGGAAGGAGTGTTGTGCAATACTTTTCCATTCAGTTTCAAAACTGTCTGTCAAAAATTCTATTTGTGGTTTTCATTTTTTCAATTGAGTCCTGATTCTGGATGTGTACGATGTTTAACAAGACAGAGAACTTTATGCATTACCCTTCATACAAGAGATGGAACCAGGGAAAGCAACCTGCCTATCCAGTTGCCACTTACATTCAGGCCCCTGAGGCCTGCGTGGCTCTTTTTTGAAGGTGTTTGTGGCCATCAGCTTTGGACAGTGGGGTCAGTCCACTCTGTATAGAGCTATCGATATCACCCTATCATCCAACATGAAAGGGGCAGCAGGAACTCTGCATGGCTTCCTTCTTTTTATAAAAGAAGAAAAATGTCAATCTGGCTTTCTCCAACTATCCCCGTACAGTCACCCCACTTTCTGGCCATGTCCATTTACCTGATCTGCACTTTCGTGCCTCCTGGCTTTGGCCCATGCTGTGCCCTTCACCTGGACGGCCTTTTGCCACCTGCTCTTCTCCCCCAGGCTGGCTCCCACACTGACTGTACTTTATAATTAGGCTCAGGCCAGGCTCCTCTCTGCAAACTCTTCCACGTGTCCCCATCCGGTGCACGACCTTTGATTCCGCCTGGCTTGACTGTCCTGACTTCTCAGAAAAGTGCTAAACTGGGGGCTCCTTGAGAAAAGAATCCCACTGGACTTGTGTCTGTAACCCAAGAAGTCACCATGGGTGTGTAAAGATAGAAAGAATAAATAAATGACTTAGTGAATAAAATAACTAAGAGTAGGCTGAGAAGACCCACTAGAATAATTGTTGTCTTAGTTCCTTAGAAAGAGAATTTTCTTGATAGATTTTTACTCTTCCTAATAGCTTAGTAAAAATTGCATTAAAAAGTTTATTTTGTTTACATAGTCATTTCAAAAGTAATTATTTATTGTAAATACTTTAGAATTTATAGATAAGTAAGGAGCAAAGTACAACCTCCTAAATAATTTCACCAGTTAGAGATAACCTACACTATTTTGATATATACCCTTGCATTTTATCAAATATAAATATACATGTAATTTATTTATTTATTTATTTATTTTATTATTATTTCAGCATATTATGGGGGTGCAAAAGTTTAGGTTACGTATATTACCCTTGCCCGTCCACCCCCCCCCGAGTCAGAGCTTCAAATGTGTCCATCCCCTAGATGGTGCGCATTGCACTCATTGTGTATGTATACACCCATCCCCTCCCCATCATCTGCCCGACACCCGATTAATGTTATTCCTGAATTATACATGTAATTTCAAATACTGTATAAACTGTTTAATAATCTCCATTTAATCACTTAATTCTATCGTGAAAATCTTTCCTGCCATTAAACACACTTGTTTTAATAGCTGTATGATATTCTACCAAAGATGAATCATGATTTGTTCAATGATTAACCTGGACATCGGCTTTTTAGATGGCTTCCATTTTTTTTCTTTTTTGTTGTTATGATTAGTGCCATAATGAGTGTCTTGGCAGCTAAATATTTATGCACATTTATATTTTTCTTCCCCCTTTTAGGGTACATTCCTAGAAATCAAATAATGGGGTCAAAGAACATGCATGTGACTTTTAAGACCTTTGACACAAATTGCCTTTTTACCATTGAGGAAGCTCACACCACTTACACTCCCATCACAGAAACCCCTTGTCAACACCTGGTATTACCATTAATTTTGTTTTGTCTCATTTTTTTAGAGACAGAGTCTTGCTCTGTCACCCAGGCTATGGTGCAGTGGCAAGAACATAGATCACTGCAACCTTGAATTCCTGGGCTCAAGTGATCCTCCTGCCTTAGCCTCTTGAGTAGCTGGGACTACTGCTACATGCCACCATGCCTGGCTAAGTTTTTTATTTTTTAAAGAGATGGGGAGGAGGATTCCATTATACTGTCCAGACTGGTCTTGAACTCCTAGCCTCAAGTGATCTTCCTGCCTCGGCCTGCCAAAGTGCTGGGATTACAGGCATGAGCCACCATGCCTGGCCAACCATTATTTTTAATATTTGGCAATTAGATGAGTAGAAAATGGTATCTTATTTTAAGATACAGTTCTTTGATGATTGAGGAGGTTGAATATCCTGTTGATTATTTGCTTTTCTTCTTTTATGAATTACCTGTTAATTATCTTCAATTTTCCAACTGGTGGGTTCATCATTTTTTTCTGAGCAGTAATGATAATGCTAATATTAATACTTTATTGGTGCCCACTATTTGCTAAATTCTCTCACCTAATCCTCAGAGTCACTGTGTGGAAATAAGAGGTCTTGATTCCTCCCAATACCAGATACGTGGTGTCTTCTCCAATACCACTTCTCCAGCTCTCTGATACCACCTGGTTGTCCTATAATTCAATTTTAACACTAACTGCCCAGAGAGAGTGTCAGACCCCATAGATTTAAGGGCACAGTCCACAGGCTGCCCTCATTTTAAATGGCAGGTATAAGTATCGGGTCACCCATACTCCTGACCAGCAGCCATAAATTGAGGTTCCCATGACACTCCTCCTCAGGTTTGTTGGCTAATCTGCTACATTGACTCACAGAACTCAGGAAAGCACTTTATTATTAAATATAATTTTTTTTTTACCTTCCTATACTTTTGTAACAGTGTAATGTAGGTTTTTCCTTTCTTCTATATTCCCACGAGGAAGGTGCTTTGTTTACTGTTACTGGTTTATTCTAAAGGATACAAAATAGCCAAATGTTCATAGTGTGGGGTCTGGGAGGGTCTTGAGTACAGAAGTCTCTGTACCCATGAAGTTGGGGGTGGGTGTGCTGCTATCCTGAAATGTGGATATGTTCACCAACTCAGAAGCTCTCAGAACCCAGTTGCTAGGGTTGTTATGGAGGTTTTAGTACATAGGCACAATTCATGAAATCATTGGCCATTGGTGATTCATCCAATGCCTAATCCCTCTCCCCTCCCTGGAGGTTGGGCTGAAAATTCAAAGCCTCTAATCAAGGGTTGGTATTCCTGGTGAACCACTCGCATCCTGAAGCTATCTAGGGACCCACCAAGAATCACCTCATTAGGACAAAAAATCCCCTATCATCATTATCACTCAGTAAATTCACAGGGTTTTAAGGATATGTGTATGAGAAACTTTCTATTCTGCCATGGAGGGCATTATCCTCATTTTGCAGAGAAGGAAAATGAGGCAGGGAGAGAACATTGCCCGATCATGCAGTTGGCAAGAGGGAGCTCTGGAGCTGACTTGATCAGCCTGTCTGCAGAGCCGGTTTCTGAGCACCAGGCTACATGGCATTATTAATATGTATTAGCTCCTCACATATTAAATACAATAACATATGTCTGTGATAGATGTTACAATACATTTTCCTTTAGTCTATTATTTGTCTTTTAATGTTTTGGCTGTGGAAGTTTACATTGTCGCTTTATTATTTTATTATTTGAAAAGATAATCCACAGACACAAAAACAGCCCAAAAAGACACACAATGCCAAGTTAGTCATCTCCCACTCCTGGCCCCCAGTTTCTAGTTTTTCCATCAGAAATTTGAAATATTTTTATAGCCAAATCCATTCATCTTTTCTTTTGTGGCTTCTACCTTTAGTGCCATATTTAGAAAGTATATCACTACTGCAAGGTGTTATGAATATTCATTTTTATGTTTCTTACCATTTTTATGGTTTATTTTTATCCCTCCATTTTTAATTCTATGGGATTTATTTTGACTTACGGCGTAAGGTAAAGTTCTTTTTTTCCCCCGACTAGTTAGCTAACATTTAGATTTTAAATTTGGCAGAAAGACAGAGTACATTTCATGTTCCAATTGCAGAATCCAAGAGGATTAATTATGCAGCAATAAAAAGAGAGAAGATGCCTCATCTGGAGGGAATGCTGGGGCTGTCACAAGAAAAAACTGCTTCTGGGAGAAGAAAGTGAATGTGTTCATGATCTCACCAGTGAAATCCACAACTTTTAACAGATTAGTATGAACAAATAACTTATATGATGAAAGAGGAACCCACAGGGACACTCCCAGCAGGCTCTGGATTTCTGCCACCACTTTCTGCTGTAACACTCAGGGAAGGGCAAAGCAGGGACTCTCCTATGCATATCAGGTCTGGGACCTTTCTCAGTCTTTTTGGATGAAGATCCATTTCCTTTCAGGGTTAGTGAGTGTCTTCAGGCCTTTGGCGAGTAGCCAATGTTGGGACCCATGGGGGCAGGTCATGGCTCTGCAACTTTATATGGCACAGCTGGTGCCAAATGGAAACTAGGGCCTTTGGGGCAGCTATCTTGGAGGAAAGTAGGGTTGTGAGTTAGGTGGGGGCCACTCAGGGGAAGTCCAAAAGCTGTTCCAGTTTCCATTTTCTCACGGATTCCTTGGGTTAATTTGAACATACTCAAATTCTACAGGCTCTCCAAGATCCTTTCCAACTTGAAGTCTATGATCCTTCTAGGCGCTTTCCGTTGTCATCCTCTTAGGCCTCAGCCATTCATTCATCCATTCATTCATTCAACAAATATTTATTGAGTAGCTACTGTGTAGGTAGAAATTATTCTCACAGCTAGCCCAAATGATATGGAAAGGCTTTCAGGAAACTAAGAACTCAAATAAAAGTGGCTTAAATAATAAGACTTAAAAGGAAACCATATATGATAAGGTGTCTCAAGATAGGGAGATTCCAGAATAGATTAATTCAGCTGTTGAATGATATCAAATGCCAGTTTCTTTCTGCCTTTCCTTTTTGTCATTCTCGGCATGCTAGCTGGGTACCCTCATATTCTAAAAAGAGCTGCAGTGGCTCCAGGCCTTACACCCTTGTGCATCAACATCTAGGGCCAAATAAAGTGTGTAATGCAATGTCTAGAGTTCTTTTTATAGGACCTAACAGCTGTTCCTCAAACTTTCTTCACTTCTCCCATTGAAGACTTTCACATATTTTTAGCCAGGATTGGAACATATGTCCTTTCCCAAGCCAATCTCTGATAAGTAGAATGGAATCACCAATGTCAGGTCAGACTAATCAAGATTCTTCCCTGTTTGGCTGGGGCTAGGCTGAGACCTCGAAAAACAAAACCAACTGGAAGATCCTGGATGACTGAACAAATCTAGGGTTTTGTTGGCAAGGAAGGACACTGTCAGTTAGGCAATCAACAGTGTATGCCTCACCAATCTTTATATTTCTTGCCAATCTTAGAGGCAAAAAATATCTTATATTTTTATTTATGTTCTTTTGCTTTTTAATTGAACTAGGCATTTTCTCCCATATTTCTTGGCCATTTCTATTTCTTCCTTTATGAATTGGCTTATGTATTAATTGGTATGCTCATTTTTTTCTTGTGGGTTTACAAGAGCTCTTTGCTTATTATTTTTCTAGTGGAATTATTTATTTTTTCCCCCCCGTTCCTTTACTCTGGAATAAGGTAATCTTGAGTTCCTTATTGTCCTCCATCCAACATACCTTCCAAATTTACCTTCTTGGAGATATTTCAAAAATTTTCTTTTATAACACACACAGCCCTGGCCCAGCACAGAATAGTTATCCACTAACATCTAGTCATCCCCCAATCTTCTGGATGATTCTTTTAAAATAAATGTCACATCCTCTTTTCCTGTCCCCATTGCAAATGTCCCAATCACTTTTCCCTTTGGACTGTTGGCTTGGCCTCCTCTTTGGTTTCCTCAGGGCTCGTGCCTTCCTTTTCATCCTTCCTGCCGAGCATAGGTGATGTTAATGTTACTAAAACATCAAGCTGTGTATGACACAGCTTTGTACCTCTTGTTGCTCAAGCTGCCTTTTTGCTTATTAAATAAAGTCTAGGTTTCTTATCCTCACACGTAAACCCCTTCCATTCGTTTCCAAACAACCCTTTCCACTGTTGCCTTATGCTGCCATTATATCAGCCTACCGTGCCAGCCCCCACTTTCTGCTAGTGCCATTTCCTCTTGGTGAAATCCCACCCATTTTCAACCCCCAGTTCAAAAGCTACCACATTGGCAAAGTCTTCCCAGATGCCTCAACCCAGTATGACCTTTTTCCCCCTCTTCCATGAGCATTTTTCCTGTCTGTGTTTGAGTATTTAGGACATCTTGGCTGTTTCACTGTTCCGTACATGTGGAGCTATCTGTCATTCCCTGAGGGCAGGACTTTATTTAGTTTACACTTGTGTTCTCGTCTCTCCTTGGATTTACATGTAGTGAATGTTCAGTGTGTGTGTGTTGAATCTGTTAGTGCTTGGTAAATGTTTGACATTAACAATTCCTCTTGGTGTACAATGAACCTAGGGGGCAACTTAAATTTAATTGCCATTGAGCAGTTGCTAGAGCAAGCCTGATTGTTGCTACGTGCACAAAAGTTTTGGGGGAAGGAGGTATTTTCCACAGTATGTTTGTAGTGTGGATTTTCAAACCTTATTTTTGATTTGTTAGCAGACAACTCTGTAATGATACCTCAATTAATTGATCCTTTTATGGTAGGGCTATTTTAAGTGAGTTTAGCCTTAAAATTGCTACTACAAACAAACCTTTATAAGTCATGCTAAATTATGGGGAATGAAGTCAATCATAGAAATTTATTTTTCTAGTTGCTTTTAAGAAATGTTAAAAGATATATAATAGCCAATAGTTATTGACAATCTGCTGTGTGTCAGACACTATTCTAAGTACTCTACATGTATTAATTTATTTAATCCTCATGAGACCTCTAAGAGATAGTTACAATTATCATTTTCATCTACCATCTTATGCCACTCTTGGTCTCCTTGCTAGAACACCTGCTGATCTGGAAGATATAGTCAAAGCTCCAGAAAGATGATAAGATATAAGTTAGAAGGAACATTACAGAGTCTAAGATTTTATGCTGTTACTATGAATATTCTGTTTCATGAAGATAAATGATTTGTGATTTTTTAACATCCACAATATTTTAGTCATTTAATGAGAATATGCATTCAAAATTTCTCTGCTATGACATCCTAACATCTAAAGATTTATCCTAGTGGGATAAAACCTTATATATCGCTTTCAAAGCAGGAAAACAAATCCTTTGATTAATTTTTTCCTACTGCATTTAGAACTTGTATTATGAAATGTGTGCAGCAACAATTCTCAAAGTGTGTCTGGGGATCTTGGGGTTTGTAACAAGGGAGTTCATGAGGCCAAGACTATTTCACAATGACACAAACATGTTATTTGGCTTCTTCACTCTCATTCTTTCATGAGTATGTAGTGGAGTTCTCCAGAGGCTACATTATGTATGATATGGCAATAAGTCGAATGCAGAAGCAGATTGAAGCATCTAGTGGACTTCTATTAAGCCAAACATTAAAAAGATTTGCAAAAATGTAAAACAGTGCCACTCTTCTCATTAAATTATTTCTGTTTTGGAAAAACAGTTATTTTTCATAAAAATATTAATACATTGTGTTAACCTATTAACATAATGGGTTTACTATAGTTATTTTAAAATAAACATTTCAAAAGACCATTTAAATTTTTTTTTTAGTTTTTTTAAGACTTTATTTTTTATAGCAGTTTTAGTTTCACAGAAAAATTAAGAAAAAAAATCACATAAATTTCTTATATATTCCCTGTTCCTGCACATTCACAGCCTCCCCCATTTTCAACATCTCCCATGAAGATTCATTAAATTCAATGAACTTGAAACTTCATAATCATCCAACATCCATAGTTTACATCAGGGTTCACTCTTAGTGTTTCACCTTCTATAGTTATGGACAAACGTACAATGACAAGTATTCATCATTATAGTATTAGGCAGAGTACTTTCATTACCCTAAAAAATCCACTGTGTTCCATCTATTCATTCTTCCCTCCAACTCTTGGCAACCATTAGCCTTTTTACCATCTCCATAGTTTTACCTTTTTCAGAATGTTATATAGATGGAATCATACAGTATGTAGACTTTTCAGATTAGCTTCTTGCACTTAGTAATATGCATTTAAGGTTCCTCCACATCTTTTTATGGCTTGATGGCTCATTTTTCTTTTTCTGCTAAATCATATTTCATTTTCTGAATGTAACACCACTAATTTACTCATGCACCTACTGAAGGACATCTTGATTGCTTCTAAGTTTTGGCAATTATGAATACAGTTGAGTTTTAGGAGTTCTTTGTATATTTTGGATAGTCCTTAATCAGATGTGTCTTTTGCAAATACGTTCTTTCAGCCTTTGGCTTGCCTTTTCATACTCTTAACAGTCAACTGATCTTTGTTGACCAACAAAGGGGCAAAAGCAAAAAAAAATAAAACAGAATAAAGAAAATCTTTTCAGTCCTGGAACAACTAGAAATCCACATGCCAAGAAAAAGTGAATCTAGACATAGAACATAAACCCTTCACAAAAATTAAGTCAAAATGCATCATTGTCCTAAATATAAGACACAAAACTAAAAAAAATTCCTAGAAGATAACATAGGAGAAAACGTAGATAACCTTGGGTATAGTGGTGACTTTTTTGACATAACACCAAAGGCATGATCCATGACAAAATTGATAAGCTGGACTTCATTAAAATTAAAAACTCTGCTCTACAAAAGACACTGTTAAGAGTATAAAATTTTTAATATAGTCAATATCAATAGATATAACCCACATACACAAAAGCTCTTTAAGACACTCAATAATTTTTAACAGCGAAGTGGCCAAAAAGTTTGAGAGCTGGTGGTTCACAGAAACTAAACCAATCCAAGTCATGAGTTGTATCTAGGTTAGTTTCTGAAATCATAATTTCAATTCTGTGTATGTGCTCAAAGATTTATAGCTTAAAATGTATTTTAGCTTGTTAGCTCATATAGCTTGTAATTTTATTCACATCTGATGGCTGTTTGTTGGATGCGTGCTGTGTGCCAGGCACTGGGAGGAGCATTGGAAGGAAAATGGGGAGGGATACAGACTTTTCTCGTGGAGCTTGACCGAAGCATTCACTCTTGTGGCTTTGCCTTCAGCAGCCGTATTTGGGATCTACTCTAGTCTTAGCACAGCCCCCAAGGGGTTCATCGTCTAAGGAGGCAAGACACTGGTGTAGAACCTTTAAGCAAATCAGGGTGAATACAGTTCAGGTGGTACCATTAGCAATTCTCCTGATGCAGGAACTCAGAGATGGGAGAAATCAGTGTAGGCTAGCATAAAGGATTCTGGAACTGGATTTAAACTCAGAAAGACAGACAGGTTTAAGAGAGCTGGGCTGAGTGGAAGGGACCAGGCTGGGTGTGGAAAGAGATGAGAAGGCTTGTAGCAGTGAGATCATTGCTCACTATGCAGGGATGTAGGGGCCTGCCTGAATAGAGAGGGAGGCTTCTGGAGGGGAAGCCCTGGTCCAAGACCGGGTTTTCTTCTGTGGCTGATGGAAGTTTCCTTATGTCTTCCAAGCTACTGGAAAGCGGATGTCTCTCTTGGGTGTTTAAAAATTTATGCCATCACCCAGTGTTTCCCAAACTTGCCAGATCCTAAACTTTCCCAAATAACAAGAATTATCTGGAGGTACTTTTTAAGTATACAGATTCCAGGCCCCATCCAAAATGTACTGACCTGGGGAGGGGCCTGGGTTTCTGTCCATTTATTAAGCACTCCAGATAATTTTCTTTTTAATTACAGGCAAGTTTGGGAAATACTATTGCAACCTATTACCAACCCTGAGGCTGCACCCTGGGAAACTTTAAAAAAAATACCATTGCTCAAGCCCTACCCACAGTGACCTAATTTAACAACAACAAGGTGTTAAGATGAAGGTAAACTAACCATAATTAGAATTAAATTATGGAAGTTTTGGTTCATAATTGTTCCTTCAGGGGCACCATGTTATCCACAGTCTCCGAATCATTGCTCAGCTAAGAAAATCACATCTGGTCTCATTAACGGTGTTTTGTAGTTTTAAAATGCCAAGAATACAGCATTGGGAACTAGGTGTGTGATTATTGGTGGTGGTGGAAGCAGGGGAGTGACAGCTCACTTTGGAGATAAAGAAAGGAAGTTTCATGGTTGCTTTGGGCTGTACATGTGTGCCCAGGCCACAAACATATCTTAGCTCGCTAAGGCCAGGTGGGGAATAATCCTCATGGCTCTGCTCAACCAGAAACTTCGGGAGGAAGCAGAGAAACAAAATCACACCAGAGTTTTCATTATTCCAGAAAACTGTTGGAGTAAATGAGAAGTACATGCTGTTTGATCCTGCAGGAAAATCCACTCCGTTTTTACTGGGGAAAGTGTTTGTGTTTTTCCATTTATGAAACCATGGCTTCCATGCTTTGGGAGGCAACGGAGCCAGAAGACATTTGAGTGGCCGGTTGGCTGTGCTAGCTATTCCCTTTCTCTCGGTCTACTTTTTCTCACACAGCCGGGCCCAGGCACCAGGAGACATGAGATCTGGTCTGCCTCTGGCACTGGCCCTCTGTGTGATCTTGGGTAACCCCCCCTTCCCCATCTGCTCAGAGAAAGGTAGGCTTTAGTTCGTCGAGCCCTTCTACCTGGAACAATGCAAATACAGAAGGCTCTATCATGACGTTGTTCTGGCACCTTCCTAGACAAAGGACACCTGGTGTACAAGGGTGAAAAGTTGAACTGCACTGAGGAAGAACTACACTTGTTAGGTGGGCCATTGAATAGGAACTGGTCGGGGACTTAGACAACAGTCTCAGCATTTAGGAAACCACGTCTGATATCCTGAACAAAGGAAAAATGTGAAGCTTGACCTCTATTTATTTATTTTGTTTGAAAAAGTGTTTTCTTTTTAAAATACAAAAAAAATTTCTCCAGCTTTATTGAGGTATGGTTGACAAACATCGTATATATTTAGGACATACACTGTGATGTTTTGATGTATGTATACATTGTGAAATGATTATCACAATTAAGCTAATTAACATATTCATTGCCTCATATGGTGACCATTTTTGGGGGGTGAGATCACTTAAGATGTAATCTCTTAGCAAATTTCAAGTATACAATACAGCATCATTAACTATAGTCACATAGTCACCATGTCGTGTATTAGGTCTCCAGTACTTACTCATCTTAAAACTGAAGGTTTGTATTCTTTGACTAATATTTCCCCTTTTCTCCCACCTCCTAGTCCCTGGTAACCACCAGTTTATGCTCTGTTACTATGACTTCAGGTTTTGTTTTTTTTTTTTTTTTAGATTTCACATGTAAGTGAGATCATGCAGCCTTTGTCTTTCTGTGTCTGCCTCTCTTCACTTATCATCTCCTCAAGGTGCATCCTCGTTGTTACAAATGGGAGGAATTCCTTTTTCTTTTTTAAGGCTGAAAAATATTCCACTGTGTATATTTCTTTATCCATACATTCACTGGTGGACACTTAGGTTGTTTCCAATTTTGGCGATTGTGCATAGTGCTGCCATGAACATGGGACTACCTGACTCAGCTTCCTGCTGGGTTGCATGGTCTTGGGCTTGTGAATTATTCTCTGAGATCCCTTTTCCTTATCCAGTCTCCAGTGGGCCATGAGGATATGCCTGAGGGTCTCAGATGGAACCAAATGTGAGTTCTTTCTTCACTTTTGGCAGTTTAATGGCACACATTTCCACCAGGTGGTATTGTTGCATATAACTAACGGCTGCTCACTAATACCTACTGTCTGAGTTTGGGTTTTCCTGAAAGCCTAAGGCAAGAACTTAGTTGAAAAATTTATTTGGGAGGTGACCCCAAGGAGTAGAAGGGCAGTAGGGAAAAAAAGCCCATAAAGGGTATGTCATTGAACTGGTCACTATGGTGGGCAGCTGGTGCTGAATCTCTCTGAGGAACTTCTGTTAATCCATGTAGTTCAGAGGTTCCCAGCTGGGAGTGGTTTTTCCCTCCAGGTGGCATTTGGGAATATATGAAGGCATTTTTGGTTGTCACAACTGGGAGGTGTTTCTGCTGGCATCCAGGCATCCAGGAATACTGATAAACATTCTATGATGCCTCGGACAGCCCCCACCCCCACAACAAAAATTTATCCATCCCAAAATATCAGTGGTGCCAAGACTGAGAAGCCTGTAGACTGTACCTCAGAATTGTCCCTCTGAAGACAATTCTGAGGAGTATCTATCCATCAACTCTCATCCCCCTCTGGGCAAGAGCTGACTCTGGGAGTGTGGATGCTTTCAAACTGCCAAGCTGCATTAGGGCTGAGCAGGTTTCCATGGTTTTGGAGAAATCTTTGAGGCAGAAAAGCAGAGAGACACCGTGACACACATAGGTGAGACGGTGGCCACGTGCGTGCAACAGCCTAGCTGAAATCAGGTCAATGCCAAGGGAGTGTGGCAAGGTGTGATTTTCCCAGCTGAGTAATGATTCCGGGACCATGGATAATATGAAAAAAATTATGGACCAAAAAATGTCGTAATTTAATTCTAGCCATGGACCTGGCTGCAGGCTGGGAATCCAGTATGGTGCAGAGTGGCTGTTTGTTGAAATGGTTACACACATGATCTCTGGGCCCCCAACATTTGTTAGATTTCTGACCTTGAGCAAGTTAATTCACTTTTCTGTTCCTCCATTTCCTCGCCTAGAAAATGGGGTTGAGAATGGTTCTCACTTCATAAAGTTGTAAGGATTAAATTGTGTGTGCGTGTGTGTGTGAGATTATATACATTTGATATAATGTATTAATAGTGCCTGACATTTGATGAGCACTGATTGACTGATTGGCTGTTGTCATCAACCAGGGCTTGGATTCTGAGTTTGGGGAGTTGCAACATCAGTCTGGTTTGGGGTTTTTCTGTTGGTAGGAGGCACAGGAGTTTCAGTTCAATGGAATAACCTATATTGAGTTCCTATGATAAGTCAGGCACTGTGCTAGGATTTTGACTAAGCTCACAGTAATAAGAACAGGACTCTCCCTTTTTCTTCTTCTGCTCTTTCCTTTATTTAGGCACTGTCCTTTCTTCCTTTGGCTGCATGAGGTGTAGGTGAAGACTAAAGAGTGTAAGACTTGGAGAAATGCATTACAGTTCCAGGTTCAACTCTGTCATTCACTGATTGTTATCTGGAAAATGACATTGCTTCTTAATTTTCACATTTATAAAGTGAATATAATAAACTCTTGCCTTACTGTGTTGCTGTGAAACTTTAGTGAGATGGTATGAGAAAAAATGTTGTAAGAATTGCAAAGTGCACCAACAGTTTATTGCTTTGTTAGAATGTCTAGTGTCCTCAACTCTATCTGGGGCTGTGGAGTTCTGAAACATACAGATTTCTGGGTTCTATCCCCATGATTGTTGTGTGCCTGGAGGAGGACCAAGGAATCTGTAATTAAAAATTTTTTCTAGTCAATTTTGATGATTAATGAGATTTAAGAATCATTAAAGTACACTATGCTATGAGCGCTATGAATTAGGGATTATGCCTTATTTAAATTGTATTCCCACTGGCTAACCTAGTTTATGTGTCAATAAGTCAATAAGTGTTTTTTTAAATAAATAAAAGGCCAAACCTCTATACTGAACGAAACGGAGAAAAGATACACCACCCCAGGAGTCCCCCTGCTCCCCCAATCTGCACGTTTGTTTGACTTACCGTCCTTGCATTGAATTAGTGGGCTTGTCTTGAAGCACCCTAGCTAATTTATACACATGACCATAAATAAATACTTGAGCAGATTACACTACCTTATGTTCAGAATCACCATGAATGACAATATTTGCCTTTTCTGCTTTGAAGGTGGCTGTGAAAATTAAGGGGATAATAGCTAAGAAAGTGATTTTCAGGCTGCAGTGTGCTATGAATATATAGGGAATTAGTGTTATTCAAAATGAATACACTAAGTAACTTTATCATTCTCCAAGGCTCAATTATACTGTGACTATAGGAGAGAGAAGATTCTTTAGTTAGAGTCTCTGTACTCACAGATTCAATACTGAGTTCAGTCAAGTGGTTCAGAGAACAGATTTAAAATAAAGAGACATGGAAATTATAAAACTGGACGGAGATACACAGGCCAAGGCAACCCAAAAGACTATAGATAGATCACAGTATTAATATCAGGAAAGTAAAATTCAAGACAAAAGGTGCTGATTAGGTAAAAAAGGAATACTTTATAATGATGGAGCTTGTGTTTCATAATGGAATATAACTGTTATGAATAATTATGCACCAATGAACATAGCACTAATATGTAGGACACAAAGTCTTCAGAAAATACAAGAAAAATTTGACAGAATCAAAATTGTAATGAGAAAATTTGGAACTTTGGCAGATTCAGTGGACACAAAGAAAAAGAGGATATGGACATAATTTATAAGATATGTCTATAGAGGTAAATTGAACCCTACAAACAGAGGATAAACCTTTTATAAAGCACTGAGGAACAAAAATTTACTGTATCTTAGGCCTAAGAAATGTCCTAATAATTTCACCAGAGAAAAAACAGCATTGACCTGGGCTGTTCAATATGATCACCACAATTCGCATCTGGCTATTGAGCACATGAGTTGAGATGGGATGTAAGTGTCAAATACACATCAGATTTCAAAGACTTAGTGTAAAAATAGCAAAATATCTCCTTAATATTTTTATATTGATTAATATCCAAATGATAATATTTTGGATATATTGGGTTAAATTAAAATGTTAAATTTGATTTTACCTGTTTCTTTTTACCTTTTTAAATGTGACTACTAGAATATTTAGGGTTATATGTATGGTTCACATTTGTGGCTTTATATTTCTGTTGGATAATGCTTTTATAGGTCATATTTCTTTTATATAATGTAATAAATTAAACAAATAAAGCTTAAAGGATAATAACAAAATCCCAAGCCCCTTAGAAATTGAAAAAACAAAAAATACAAATTACAAACTCCTATTTAAAAGTATTTTTGTGCCAAAGAGGATGCCAAACTGGCAATGCCAGAACACCTAGGAAGTAAATATGGGTAATAAAAATAATATACAGCCATGAGTCACTTAACAATGGGGATAAGTTCTGAGAAATGCGTTGCTAGGCGATTTTGTCATTGTGCCAACATCAGAGTGTACTTACACAAACCTGGATGGTAGAGCCTACTACACACCTGGGCTACATGGTGTAGCCTATTGCTCCAGGCTACAAACCCGTACTGCATGTTATAGCCTACTGCAGGCCATTGTAACATGATGGGAAATATTTGCGTATCTAAGCATATTGTAACAGAAAAAATGCCATCAAAACATGGTATTTCTGTATCCCCCATAACAATAAGATGAAATTAAAAAAAAGGTAAAAAAACAAACAGGCCGGGCGTGGTGGCTCACGCCTGTAATCCTAGCACTCTGGGAGGCCGAGGTGGGCGGATCGTTTGAGCTCAGGAGTTCGAGACCAGCCTGAGCAAGAGCGAGACCCCATCTCTACTAAAAATAGAAAGAAATTATATGGACAGCTAAAAATATATATAGAAAAAATTAGCCGGGCATGGTGGCACCTGCCTGTAGTCCCAGCTACTCGGGAGGCTGAGACAGGAGGATCCCTTGAGCTCAGGAGTTTGAGGTTGCTGTGAGCTAGGCTGACGCCACGGCACTCACTCTAGCCTGGGCAACAGTGAGACTCTGTCTCAAAAAAAAAAAAAAAATAAAATAAAATAAAAAAAAAAAATAAAAACAAACAAACAAACATGGTATAAAAGATAAAAAATGGTACACTTGTCTAGGGCACTTACTATGAATGGAACTTGCAGGACTGGAAGTTGCCCTGGATGAGTTAGTGAGTGAGTGGTGAGTGAATGTGAAGGCTTGGGATGTCACTGTCCACTACTGCAGACTTTATAAACATTGTACACTTAGGCCACACTACATTTATGAAAAATTTTTTCTTCAATAATAAATTAAACTTAGCTTATTGTAACTTTTTACTTTATAAACTTCATATTTTTTAAAACTTTTGACTCCTTTGTAATAACTCTTAGCTTAAAACACATTGTACAGCTATATGAAAAATTTTTCTGTCGTAATATCTTTATTCTATAAGTTTTTTTCTCTCTTTAATTTTTTTATTTTTTAAAGTTTTTTGTCAAAAATGAAGACATGGGCACACACATTAGCCTAAGATCATCAATATCACTGTCTTTCACCTCCACATCTTGTCCCACTGGAAGGTCTTCAGGGGCAGTAACACACATGGAGCTGTCATCACTCGTGATAGCACTGCCTTCTTCTGGAATACCTCCTGTTTTACAGCTAACTTTTGTTTTTTATAAGTAGAAAGAACACACTCTAAAATAATAAAAAGTATAATGTAGTAAATACATCAACCAGTAACATAGTCGTTTATTATCATTATCAAGTATTACATACTGTGCATAACTGTACTGCTTTACTTTTATATAACTAATAGTGCAGTAGGCTTATTTATACCAGCATCACCACAAACACACGAGTAATGCATTGTGATACAGCAGCTATTGTATCACTAGGCGATAGGAATTTTTCGGCTCCATTATAATCTTATGGGACCACCATTGTATACGCAGCTCATTGTTGGCAGAAATGTCATTATCAGTTTTTGACTATATACCAAAACATGGGATTTACCCCAAAGAAAATTAAGAGCCCTAATTATAATACTTTCATTACTAAATTAAAAAAATGGAAATAAATGAACTAAACTGTCTACTCAAGAAATTAGGAAAACAAAAACTACATTATCCTCAGAGGTGTTACAGTCAAGCTTCGGAAAGAAGTCCCCCAGTATACTATCGATGTGTGTTTGTCTCAGTATTGAGCATCCACTGTGAGCTAGCAGCAGGGGCTGACCTACATCAACTCTAATTCTTGTAAACGCAATACAAATTTGGCATACTTTTCCCACTTTGCAGATGAGAAAATTGACTCGATGAGGTTAAGTGATTTGTTCAAGACCTCAAAACAAAATAGTATCTGTGTGATTGGAATTCTGGTTCTAATGCCCATGGGATTTCCAGTTCATCACACTGGTTCCATAAGATATTCAGCTATGTGATTGAGAGTCCATGAGTTATAGAATAGGAATTCAGAGGTGAGAAAATGGAAATGTAGAATCATTACATTTGGCTTGATTTGATTGGCATCACTTGGTTTAGTTTTACGAACTTCAGTCTCTCCCTTTGTAAGACAAGGGAACAATAGGTGACTGTTGAAGGTCCCTTTTTGGAAGGTAGCAATGAGAGGTGTTTTGGGCAGGTCAGCTTTCCTGATGTGTGATGGGTGTTCCTGGTTTCTGACAGAAAAGGCCTCCTCCCATCATAGCACAGCAAGCACCAGCATGCAGGAGGCACTCCTAACACATGCCCAATTAAGAGATCCTTGGAATTTGGGTTGTCTAAGTAATACTCTAATACTGACTTCACACTTGAACACATTGCATCTAAAGCTTCATTATCTGCAAAATAGACATCATGAGGATTTGTTCCCTCTTTTCTGCTAAAAGAGAGAGAAAAACCATAAAAAATTCATTAAAAAACCCAATTCATTAGAACATTATTATTTTTTTCTTTTTTGATGTTGTAGAAGTTTATTAGAACACGAAGAGAGGAATTACCTACAAGGAATTCTGGAGTACTGGCTACCAGGAGCCAAACGCCTCATAGGCACAAATTCCTTGGGTAGCATGCATTTATTGTACATTGGCTGCCAGAAGTTTAAGCATTTAAGCTCAAACTTCCTATTAGACCCTCCCCAGCATGCGGGCCACCCACCAGTTGCAAGGCATGATGACAGCACAGATGATCCACCCTCCTTGGTAGCATTATGGATATGGGCAGTAATCTAGTAAAGGTTCAACCGCGGTGGCAGTAGCGGTTGCCTCTATGGCAACAATAACCTGTCGCATCCAGCATGGGATCAAATGCTATTCTATTTTCAGTATAGTCATTTATTGGAAGTTCTTCCTCACTTACTTGTCTGGTATGATGGGTCCTCTCCACCTTCACTTGAGGGACACCCACTGCTCATTTTGTTCAATCCTTTTTTTTCATTGGTTGGAAAGTGAAGATCTTCACCATCCTCCTCAAAGTCTTGTAACTCAGAAACTGCTATCACTGGAGCATTCTGATCTATTGAATCCATCTTAACATATACTTTTTAGGTTCCTACTGTGAACAAGAGAGAACACTAGCCCTGGGAAAAACATACAGGCTCTGTTAGTCTGTTATTTTTCCCGTTGTAAGAACAGAGACCCTCCCAGTCAACTCAGGTGATATTCAATGTCAGAGTATTACTTGGATAGGCCACCTAACCACCAGGGAACTCAAGAGGTCCCTCGGCCTGCTGTAGGGATAAACAGAGGCATAAGGAAGAAAAGACTCTCAGTCACATAGCTAGACCTCCAAAAAGACTGGATCATGATGGGGGCACTGAAAGGTTCAAGACCTTCCAAGGACACTACATGACTGCTACCACCAACAGATTTCTTTTTAATAATGATCATACCTATTGAGGATCAGGCACTATGCTGAACACTTTCAGATTCTAATGATTTTCTCTATTTCGTATTATATACTACTCCTTGGCTATTATTTTAACTTCTTTGTTTCATGTGCTTTGGTTTCTTGTTCTGTTATTAATTTCTTAGCCCTCTGTGTCTGGATTTTAAATGATCATAGAATGCCCTGATTGGTCCACTTCATTGATTCATTTAACCAATATTTATAGTCCTGTTATGTGCCAATGTTGAGCTAGGTTCTGGGGATTACAAATTTAGTGAGAGTGTTGTAGGTCCTAAAGTGAGAGAGAGAGAGAGAGAGAGAGAGAGAGAGCACGCAACCAATAAACCAAACATGATCCAGTTTTTGTTTTAAGGAGATCCTTTTTGGTTGGTAGAATACATCAGGTGTGCAGGAGGAGATGACAAGGAGGAGATGAAAACAGATAGGAGCCTATTCCTGTAATCCAGGTGAGACCAATAGTTTGGATTACACTGCTGGCAATAGAGATGAAGAAAAGAGGAAAAATGTGAGAGCATAAGAGGTAGCATAAGCCACTTACTGGTTGCTTAGATGCTGGACATTAATGAAAGGAAGATTTATGGTTTGATCAACTAAACTGATGGTGATAAAACTTACTGAGGCAGCCCAGAGAAGGGGAGACAGATGGGGGAAGAAGTTGTTAAAATAATGAGTTTTGGACATTTAAAATTAGCAATATCAGGGAGAAATAGTTGAATTAGGAAGAGTGGAGCTCAGCGGAGTTTACTGGACCAGAGATTTAAATTTGTTAGTTATAGCAGATAGGTGGCACTTAAAGCCATGTCACAGAAGAGATAATGTGGGGAAAGACCATAGAGACAGGAGGGAAAGATCCTTCAAAGGACCCTAAATTTGGGGATGGGGGTGGGGAGGAGAGAGAAGCATGTGACAGGGAAGAAGTAGTCAACTGTGAGAAATGTTTGGAGACTGAGTAAAACGAGAACAAAGTGATGTTCATTGGATTTAAAAACATGTAGTTTATTGATGGATGATCTTAATAAGAGTGGTTTCCACTGAATGGCGGGGGTGGAAGCCAGTGGAGAGAGAATTGAGAATAAAAGGAGGATGCTGACGTCCCCCTTTATCTCACACTTCTAGCTTTATTCTGCTCTCCCTGCCATAGTGACAATCTCTGTTGTGCATTTTGTGTGTGTCCTTTTAATTCATTAAAAAAAGCAGATAAATATCCAATTCTTTCTTTGTATTTTTAAGTTTCTAGAATAACGTAATAAGTAAAAGAGCAGGCTGGGGTGTGGTGGTTCACACCTGTAATCCTAGCACTCTGGGAGGCTGAGGCGGGACGATTGCTTGAGCTCAGGAGTTCCAGACCAGCCTGAGCAAGAGTCTCTACTAAAAATAGAAAAATTAGCCAAGTGTCGTGGCATGTTCCTGTAGTCCCAGCTATTTAGGAGGCTGAGGCAGGAGGATAGCTTGAGCCCAGGCATTTGAGGTTGCCATGGGCTATGATGACACCACTGCATTCTACGCTCTACTCACAGCGACTGGTGGAGACTTTGTCTAAAAAAAATAAAAATAAAAATAAAGCAATAAGGGGAAGCAAGGGCTTGCATGCATTGTATGCACGTATTGTATGTAGACAAATCTTGGTGAGTTTGACTGTGAGTAGGGGTCAGAGAAATGGTGCAGGGGTGGAGACTCATTGGAGGGGTGGAGATTCTCTGTTTTGAAGATTCAGGCACTAGAGCATGTCTCCTTGCTGATGGGAATGGTCTAGTGGGGGAGGGGGCGACCATGTTTCAGGAAAGAACATAACTAAGGAAGTATAGTCCTTCAGAAGGTAGGGAAGCAACCAAGGGACAGTATTCAGAGTCCAAGAGGAAGGTTGACCTTTATTAGTCCTGAGTACGCTTCCTCCATCATGGCATGTTAAAAGATGGGGAGAAGTTGAGAGCGCTTGCTTCCGGTGACTTCTGTTTTTCTCAAGCATGAGGCAATGTCATCAGTTGAAACTATATATGGAGGAGTAGGTGTGGGAGGTATAGTAGGAGAGAAGTTATTCACCTCAGGGAGTGGGACAGTGAACCCATTAGAGAGAGATGATCAGCTCTTTGGGCAGCGGTAAGGGTCCACTAACACTCGGGACCATTAGATTAACATGAAACCCATCTTCTCAGTTGTGAAATTGTTTTCCTCCCACAACATACAGCTGCTTGGGGAGAGCCTCAGAGAAGGGAGATGTGGTGGCTGGTGTGTGCAGGGGTGTGTGATGGAGGGGCTATGAGTGAAGGAGTTGAAAGGATTTACCAGGAAATAATTAAAATGACTGTTTATGAGATCTAAGATGAGCAAGAGTGATAGGGAAGTCAGGAGAGCCAAAGGATGATGACAAAATGGTGAGTGTAAGGAAAAGAATTGTGGTGGGAGTGGTGGGGGTTTTTCTGGAGCATGTGGCCAGGAATGATAGGAGGTAGGTGGTCAGGGGGTGGGATGTTTAAGTTGATATTTCACAGATGCTACCATTTTGGTTCATGAGAAGATCCAAGGTGTGACTGTGGGAGTGGGTAGCTGAGACAGAGTGGAGAAACCAGGACGCTGGATGGTTCATCACATGGAGGTTGAGATTAGCGATGACGATGACGGGAGTGGGGGTAAAGGGAAACTGAGCCAAGAGCTCAGATCTTTAAGATTTAGGGTGTGGTCAGGAGGTCAGTGGATAATAGTGACAAGGAGAAGGTATGAGTTCACAAGAGCCTGTGTGTTCTGTAAGAGTAAGCAGTGGAGAGCAAGGAGGACACCTACACCATCTCAAGACTCTGAGATTGTGAGCTGTGAGAGAACAAAATGCCTTCCACTTAGGAGGGTTACTGGAGAAATGGTGCCTCAGAGAACAGCCAGATTTCAATAAGGGAAATAAATGTAACAAGATCTTACTAAGTGAAGGTCAACAATTTAAGGGTTTGCTGATCCTAGAGCAGGATTCCAGGGGGTTCCAGTGGAAGTGTTTGTGGAGGAAGGATAGGAGTAGAGGATGCACAAAGCAGCATGGAGATGTGTGTCCACTTGCTCACTGCTTTCCCTGTGGAGCCAAGCTTGCAAACCGGACTAACTCACAGGTAACTGACCATTCTATAGGATTGGCCAGGAGTGGCCTCTCCCTGGCCATATCCTCTAAAAGCCAGGCAGTGTTGACTTGAATACAGCACGTAGTATCCTATGCGTAAGAAGTTGCCCAGAACCATTTCCCCCAGCAAGGGCTGTGGAAGGTCAGGTGCTCCTAGGGCAATAAACTCCTATAAAAAACTCCAGTTGTGACACCTTTTCAAAGCAGAAGTCTTCTCTACAGCATGGTCAGTAGCTTGTGTTTAAACATAGTTAATTAATGTGACATTATTTCTAGAGTCTAGTTCAAATTAGTGTTGACAATTTCCAACATAGATATATGATTAAGTTTTCTTAAAAAGGCCAAAAAAATGTCAGTGAAGCTCCATGTCTCCCCCTTGAGTAGCCAAAATAATAAAGATTGGTAGCATCCATGCCTGGTGAAGGTGTGGGAAATGGACACTATTCTACACTATGGGATGAGTAGTGAATTGGTTCCAAATTTGTGGAGGATAATTTGTGACATCAGTTATAATTTTAAATGCCAATATCTATTGACACCAAATTCCACTTCCAGGAATCTAATCTACAAAAAATTCTCGATGTATTTTAGGTACATAAAGCTATATTTTCAAAAATGTTGATTGCTGTACTGTTGAACTAGCAAAAAAAATGCAAACAGCCTGCTTGTCCATCAATGGAGCAATGATTTGAGAATTATTGTGTATCTTTACCAGGAAATACTAGACAGCTATTTAAAAGAATGAGCAAGAACAACATAAAAGCAAAGACAGATCTGTAAGTATTGACATGAAAGGATGTCTTTGCTATATTGTTAAGCAAATAAAGTCACAGACTAATATATATCGTATGAGTACATTTTTTGTAAAAGAAAATACATATGTATGTTATTATACATGCATATGTGTAAATATCTCTATCTAAATTTATATCTGTACCTATATCTATATAATAGATACACTTCATCAAATCTAAGACATACTTTTGTCATATTTTCCTGTCTCTGAAATCAAGATATATCTTATAATATTTGATGTGTTATAATTTAATGACAGTAGATTTTTCCTTATTTCTTGATGGTATGGAAATTAATGGTGCATTTTATAATTGACAGAGATGGCTGTGATGAAATATGGTACGTAAATAGACGAGTAGAGAGAAAGAAGGAAAGATTAAAGTGTACAAGCATAGGAAAAGGGACACACATCAAATAGTTACTAGAAGTTGTCTTTGGGATTGGATTGAAATAACAGTGAGTGTTCTGTTTGCTGTCTTTAAAATATTCTAAAATTTAAATTAGTGTTTTAATTGAGGTAAAAATGCCCAAATCTTAAGTGAACATCTCAGTTTTTATAGGTGCACATGCAATCCTCTCTTGGCATGCATGGGGGATTTGTTCCAGGGCCCTCCATGAACACCAAAATCCAAGGATGCTCAAGTTCCTTATATAAAGTGGTGTAGGATTTGCATATAACCTACACACATCCTCTTGTATACTTTAAATGATCTCTAGATTACTTATTATACTGAACACAATGTAAATGCTATGTAAATAGTTGTTATGCTGTATTGTTTAGGGAATTATGGCAAGAAAAAATGTCTGTACATGTTCAGCACAGATGCAACCATTCATCTTTTATTTCCAATATTTTTGATCCGTGGTTGGTTGAATCCACAGATGTAGAACCCCTTCGATAGTGGAGAGGTGACTGTGCCTGTCTAACCACCAGAACATTTCCATCACCCCAGAAGTTTCCTTCATACCCCTTCCCAGTCAAAATTCATCCTCCCAATATAAACTGTATTCTGACTTCTATCAATACAATTAGTTTTGCTTATTCTGAACATTGCATAAGTAAAATCATATGTGAATTTCATTCATCATATAAAATGTATTATTTTATCTAGATTCTTTTGCTTAACAAAATGCTTTGGAGATTTATTCATATTATTGTGTGTAGAAGTAGATTTTCCCCCCTTTTGTTGCTGTCCAATATTATATTGTGGGAATATACCACTATTTTTAAAATCTATTTTTCTGTTGATAGACATTTGGGTTGTTTTCATTTTGGGACCACTATGAATGAAGAAGCTATAAACATTCTTCTGCCTGTCTTTTTGTGGACATATGACCTCAATTCTTCTCAATAGAAATATGCCTAAGAGTAGAATGGTTGAATCATAAAGCAAGCATATGTTTTTAGTTTTAGTAGGTGTTGCCAAATCAGTGTTCCAAAGTTATTGTATCACTTTCACTTCCTCTAACAATATACAAGATTTCCAGTTGCTTCACATCCTCACTAACACTTGATGTTATTAGTCATCTTAATTTTAGTAATTTGGTGGGTATGTGATTTTAATTTGCAACTTTCTGATATCTAATGACTAGCTTCCTGGACATATGGATAGTCTCTTTTTTGAAGTCCTGTTCAATTCTGTTGCTTGTTTTAAAATTAGGTTGGTTTGTCTTTTCAATTGATTTACAGGAATTTTTATGTACAGTATTGTGAGTATGAATCCTTTGCCATATAGTAAGGGTCTTTCCATTCTGTGACTTTTCTATTTGCTTTCATAATAGTTCTTTTGATAAGCAGAAGTTCTTAATTTTAATGAATGCTAATTCATGACTTTTTATTTTATGGTCTGTGTCTTTCATGGTCTGTAGAAGATATTTTGCCTACCTCAATACCATTAAGATATTCTCCTATATTTTATCTTGGAGGCTTTATTGTCCTATTGTTTGCATTTAAGTCTATGATCCATTTCAAATAAATTTTTATGTATGGTGTAAGGTGGGGGAAGTCAAGGTTCATTTTTTATACAGATATTCCATTGATCCAGCATTGTTTATTAAAAAGGGCATTGTTTTTCCACTGAGACTTTTGTCACAATTCAAATGATCATATATATGTGGATTTATTCCATTGACTGATTTTTCTGTTCCTATGCTAACACCACACTGTTTTGATCAACTTTGCTTTGTAGTAAGTTGACATCTGATAGTAACTCTTGCAATTTGCTCATTTTCATCAAAGCTATCTTGGATATTCTAAGTTCTTTGCATTTCCAAATAGATTTTACAAACAATTTGTCAATTTCCACACACAAAAACACCTGTAGGGATTTTAATTGCAATAACATTGCTTCTATGGATCAATTTGGGGAGAAGTTACATTATTATATGTTTAATCTTCCAATTCATGTATGTGTAATATTTCTCCCTTAGGTCTTTACTTTCTCTCAGCAATATTTTATAATTTTCAGTGTAGAGGTTTTTATATTTTTCATTAGATTTATTCCTAGGTAGATGATATTTTCTAGTTCCATTTTAAATGGTTTATTTTTCTGAATTTTATTTTCCAGTTGTTTGTTGATAGTGTAAGAAATAGAATTGATTTTTGTATATTGACTATTTAGCTAGTAACCTTGTAAATTCATTTGTTTATGAATCTTTTGTGATTTTTTTTGGCCGGGTAAAGTGGCTCACGCCTGTAATCCTAGTACTCTGGGAGGCCGAGGAGGGAGGATTGCTCAAGGTCAGGAGTTTGAGACCAGCCTGAGCAAGAGTGAGACCCTGTCTCTACTAAAAATAGAAAGAAATTAACTGGACAACTAAAAATATATAGAAAAAATTAGCCAGGCATTGTGGCGCATCCCTGTAGTCTCAGCTACTTGGGAGGTTGAGGCAGGAGGATCACTTAAGCCCAGGAGTTTGAGGTTGCTGTGAGCTAGGCTGACGCCATGGCACTCTAGCCCAGGCAACAGAGTGAGACTCTGTCTCAAAAAAAAAAAAAAAATCTTTTGTGATTTTTAACAGATAATTTCTGAATCAGCTGTTAAAAAGTTTTACTTCCTTTATCTTTATGCCATTATTTCTTTTTCTCACTTTATTACTCTGGCTAGGACCTCTAGTTCAATGTTGAATATAATTGATGATGATGGACATTTTTGTCTTTATTTCCAACTTGAGGGAAAACATTCAATATTTCACCACTGAGTGAGATTTTAATGTAGGTTTTTATAAATATGATCCTTTTGTTTCTTGGTATAAAATATTTAAAAAGAGTCATGGCTATTGGTGAGGACCCAGTAACAAATCCATTTTCTAGCAGTTTCTTCCCAGCAGTTTCTTTCACATGAAGGCAGCTCAGTTAGTGTAATTCCATGTCCTTCTTTGCTTTTATTCAGTCTGCCATAGGGATGGTGGAATGGCTTATCTGCTTGGTGAATCCGGGAAGAAAACAGCAGGCATGTTCTCACCTGCTCTCTTTATCTTCCTCTCAGGAATCCCTTGCACTTGTCCAGGATTCAGTGATGCTAGGACAGGCAGAGCTATCTAGATCTGGGGTCCAACCAGCAAAGCTGGCCCATTTGGCTCTGAAGCTAAGCTGCGTTCTCCAACTTAACCTTTCACAGTCACAGAGGGGATATTTTAATTTCCCATCTGCCTTAGTCTTCGTTTTCACCTTCAATTTGTTCAAGAGCCTGAATGCAGAAAGGGGCTGCTATTTATTTTCTTTTAATCTACTACCCCTGAAACTTTAACCGTGGTATTCACTTTTTTTGTTGTATGATTTTTGGTATTTTTAAATAAAACAAACTTGTCCCAAAGAATTTTTAAAAACCTGTGCTGGCAATATGTTTTCAATGTATGACCTTTATGGGCCGTTTAAGCCTCCTTCCTCACTCTGCTGATCTGGCCCTCTTTCCCTTACCGGTTCCTTCTCCAAAGTCTTTCTGTTGTATCTAACCAGGCTTCATCCTTGACAGAACACTGCACCGTACCCTTCCCTCCTTGGAGTCCCAGACTTCTCTCTCAGCACCGCCCTGTCTGCACAGCTAATTTCCCCTATGGATCCTGCTTCTTCCCTGACCAGCCAAGGGTGAGGCTCTTCAAAGCCAAACACAACAGGATTGCTCCCTGGACTTAGCACAGGAGTTACACCACTTTGACATTCCCATGACGTGCCCTGAATTCAGTTCGCCGCTCTGGTCCTCATTCCTTATCTTTAAATCTGGTATAATAATAGGACCAATATTAAATATTAATTAATATTAATTAATATTAATATTAAAAGTGAATATTAAAATAGTTATTTGAATGTAGATGCACTTAGACTAGTGCCTGGCTCATAATAAATTCTTATTACATGTTAGCTATCACTATTAGCTGATATGATTGAATTTGTTGGGCTTTTTTAATATATCATTTTATACTTTTACCAGGATGTTTTCTGGATGTGTAACTTATTTTCCAAATTCGTTTTTAAGCTCCATAAAAGCATATCTGGGTCTTGTACTTTTCTTCCATTTCCTTTGTGACAATTGAATTTACAATCTTCAATACCACAGCAAAACATTAATATTGGTATTTCAGTATATTTTTTCACCTGTATTTCTGAAATACCATTAATCTGATCCTTTTATTAATAGAAGAGCTTATATTCTAGATATAATGGATGTGGTTCTATTATATAGAGGTTTTTACTTCTTTGAGCTTTCAAAGAAAGAGATAAATAAAGCTTTTCTCAAGAAATGGAATGAAACTAATTTGGTCTCTGAAAATCTGAGTTGGAGTCCTGGTTACTACATTTATTTATCAGCTAGGTGATTTTCATCTCTGATTCTCAGTTTCTGTACATCAATAAAATGAGGATGATAAGGCCTCGTTTTTAATGCAGCATTTAGCTTTCTCCTATATTTCCACATTCAGATAAAAATACCAATGTAATTGTATTTCTTCAATAAAAATACTATTTAAAAATAGCTGAACCACGAGAATAGTATAAATTGACTTTGCAATCACTAGAGTGTGTGTGCTTGTGTACGTGTGTGTATGACATTGTTAACAATTGCAGAAAAGGGTACAGACCAATTTTCCTTCTCTATAGATGCTACTAGGTGCTCCTGGGTGGAGCAGGGGTTACAAATGGACAGAAATTTGCAAAACTGGTCAATATTCACAGAGTGATAATAGGTTACATTGCATGGGACACAATTTGCATTTTTATGGATGAGAATTATTTGTATTACTATCAATTTTCTGTAACTTTCAGGGTCATAAAAAATTCTCAGAGATAATAAAAAGCATAAAATAATGCAAATTTATGAGCTAGTCAGTACTCTCACTAAATTTCAAAGTCTCACAAGTTTTCCCTATACTGCATGTTTTCTCAAATGCAACACTGTTCTTGTTAATCCTTTATTTAAAAAGAACTTTGACTTAATTACTTTTAAAACATATGCTTATAAAGCTCATTTAATGAGTATTTGGATAGAACATTTTTGGTTGAAAAAAGAGCTCTAACCAAGAGGGAAAAATTTAATATAGGAAGTTTTTCTTAAAAAAAAAAAAAAGGTGATTGCAGCTTCTATTCAAATCAATAAATATTTCATAAGCACCAACCATTGATTCAAAGGAGAATAATAATAACTTGTCTTTATTGGGCACTTACCATGTTTCCCTACCCACAGTGTTGGGTTTGGCCCCATGTTTGAGCAGTGACCAACCTGCTCATAGGATACCTGTGAATATTAAAATTATGTCTGATAATATATTTTCAGAAGTCTGGATAATTTACTGTAGAAAATGGCCATATTCAAGTTTCCATGATTCACATAGAATTCACTTAAGTCCCCTTTACTAGTATAAATGGAAGATATGTTTTCATACCCCCCAGGTCATCTGGTCTCTGCTTCTAAACACCCTTGGGCAGCAGATTGCAGAAAAACCTATACATCTAAGAGCAAATAATGTTCCTGGAGCAGTGCACTCTGAATCTGTACTTCATTTAATTTTAATTAAATTAATTAATATTTATTTATTTAGAGACAGAGTTTTGCTGTGTTGCCCACGCTAGACTGCCATGGTGTCAGCCTAGCTCACAGCAACCTCAAACTTGTGGGCTCCAGTGATCCTCCTGTCTCAGTCTCCCAAGTAGCTGGGACTTCAGGCATGTACCAACATGCCCGGCTAATTTTTTCTATTTTTAGTTGCCTGGCTAATTTTCTTTTCTGTTTTTAATAGAGATGGGGTCTCACTCTTGCTCAGGCTGGTCTCCAACTTCTGAGCTCAAGTGATCCTCCTGCCTCAGCCTCACAGAGTGCTAGGATTATAGGCGTGAGCCACTGTGCCTGGCCGGAGTCCTTATTTTAGAAAGAGACATTTCCATTGCAAACATTTCTTTATTAAAAAGTTGTTTAAATCTGCATATCTCAAACTGTTTTATTTTAGAATGTGATATTTACTTTGTTTTTGCATAACTAATTAATTCATGTGTTTTTCCAAAACCCAAAGAACTCTTTTTCCCCAAAGGTAATTCAAGCTTCTGATAGTAGAAAGTTCCTGGCAGCTTTTTCTCCAACTCAAGTCATCAAGATTAATAATAATATTAATGATACAAGAAACATGTAAGCAGAGCATCACATTCGACTGAATTATCTCATTATAAGGGTGTGTAGGGCCTTTACCTCTGAGCTAAAGGATCTAAGCTGAGATTTTATAATTATCATTTCTCATGGTTTTTCTATCTCTTCTTTTCTTGGAAGCTATCCCATCTCATTGCGTTTGGTGGACTTGTCTCTGAGGCCTTTTCTTCTTTTAGTTTGCTACTTTTTCATCTTGTTAGGATAGATATTATCAAGTCCATGGTCAAAGCCCGTGTATTCACCCATGGAACCTCTTACTCAGAACTCACAGGCAGATTCTATACACAATTCCAACAAACTTGCTACTCCCTTCTCACAGCTGACAATAATGAGAAGTTCAGATAGAGACAGTAGCCAAGTGGTTCCCTTTGTGAGTGAATTTAAGATGTGTGAGTCTGTGTATGTGTGTGTGTGTGAGTGTGTGTGTTGTAAGTGTATATATGTAAATGTGCATGAAGTCACCAGTAACATATAGCAGAGTCAGCAAATATTTTCTGTAAGGGTCACATGGTAAATCTTTGAGGATCCCTCCTGCATTATGGGGAAACTAGTCAACTCCTCCATTGTAGCACAAAACCAATCATCGACTGTACGTAAATTAATGAACATGCCTGTGCTCCAATAAAACTTTATTTTCAAAAGTAGGCAGATGCCCTGAGGCTATAGTTTGGTGACCCCAGAACATAGTATAGTTCTAGATGAGAAATCATTATACCAGGGGCTCCCAGTTCTGCTCCTTCTCAGCTGAGTTCACAACTTAGTTCTCTCATATATCACTTGAAAGAATACAGCTTTCTAAACACTAAAGTACTATGCAGACATCTAAGATGGTGTTCATTCAATCTTTCTTATACTCAAGAAATATATATCAAATGCCCATTATGTGTCAAAAACTTTCCTATAACAGGAGATGACAGGTACAGATGAGTCACACAGACTTTGGCAAAGGTACCAACATCGGGCTGCTGGGTGATTGTCAGGCGGGGGTCATAGGGTAAGTGACAGCCTGGGAGGTGGAGGTGGGGCTTTCCCCTGAAGGGAATTGATGTTCACACAGGCGGTTATTTTGGGAAGTGGTTAATTCTGGGCAGGAAATGAGTTGACAGTTTGGGTTGAGGGTGGTCAAGCTTCTTTCTCTCTCTCAACACTTCCCTCACCAGGAAGTGCTGGGCCAAGATGCCAAATCACGGAAAGGGCTCGATGACTCTGTTGGTGGGGAGTGAGCTGTTTCCTGACCACGTGGGTTTGAGCCTAGAGTGACTAGCATCATCAAGTTCATAATTTTCCACTTAGCAGTGACAGTGACCGAGAGGAGAAGCAGTCCGTTTCTGGAGCAACCAGCATCAAATCTCAGGGTTGTAGAACCTCCAGGGAGCAGTGTCCCTTTCCAGATTCCAGAGTAGGATGTGAGTAGGGGCGCTCGCCCACAATAATGTGGAAGCAAGCATCCCTTTACTTTGTAGATCCTGGCAGGAGAGGTGTACCACATTTAGACATTGTTCTTACCTGGAAGTTCACAGTCTAGCAAGGGAGGCAAACACACAATTACACCATTGTAGTTCAACGTGGTAGATGTTTAGGTAGATTTGGGATGTCAAGGCCCAGGTTGGATGCCTAGTTTAGCCTGGTAGTGGCTCTTGAGAAATAATGTCTGAGTTGAGATTTTATGAGTCAGGTCAAATGAACCAAGCTGAGAAGAAAGACCAAGGACCTCATGGGGAAAGGAATCGGCAGGTACCATTTCAAGAGACCTCAGAGCAGTTCCATGTACTTAGGGAGCCAGAGTATGAGCATTTACATCCTGGCTCTTCTGTCCATGAGCTGCTTACACCCAGACATCTCATGCATTTCTTTGAGCCTCGGGTTCCTCATGTGTAACATGGGAACGACAACCTCTATCTCATAAGGGTATTGTGAGGATGGAGTAGGCTGCAGTATTTGAAGAATTCAGTGTGGTGCGTGGAACCTGGGGAGCAAGCATTTGGTAAGTGTTAGCAGTTCTATGTATTTATGTAATACAAAGCAGCTTGACTAAATGCACCATAGTAAAGAGGGAGGAGCGTGAAAAGATCAGATATAATTGAGGGCTGTGAACTTGAGTATGTGAGTGCAGCTTTGGCAGTAGCCTCCATCAGTGTTTTCTTGTGTTAATCCTGCGATGGGCTGTGGCCTTTCTTCCGTAGCCTACTGTGCCTGATGCTGACTGCGTCAGGCCAGCTGGTAAAATTAAACTGGTTGTGGGGGCGGAAGGCATGGTCAGAAGATCACAGCAGTTATGTCATCTGCGATGGGAATGAAATGATGAAATTGGCCAGCTTTCAGGCTTCCATTCAGCATGTTCTTCACTGGCTGAGCTGATATCCTCGGCTGCTAATTCCGTCTTCTTGTTGCGAGAGAAATCCAGACATTTCCTGAGTGCTGACTTTGTGCCAGACACCAGCATAGGTGCTGGAGATTGGAGATAGATCCTGGCCTTTGAAGTGCTCATTTCTAAGTGGGAAAAGTGCTTATTTCTGGTGTCTCCAGTGCTGCCTCGAGCAAGGCACGAGGAGGGCCAGGGAGAGGACCCCCAATACTCTGTCTCCCAACTTGTCAATTATCCAGTCCAGTTCTCCCAACAGGATCAAAGCATCCTTTAGACATTTGCCTCACGGAGAGCTTTGTTGGTCTAGTGGCTGGTTTTTCCAAATACAGATGGGAACAGTGGGTTTGAGTAAGTTTCCTTTCTCTCAAACTTGCATTGATTTATTTTTCCCTGCTCTTCTTCCTAAGGTCAAACTCCTTTGCAGATACTGAATATAATGAAATACCCCACAGTTGTATACTTTTCAAGCTTTTTATATACGTTTGTTCTCCCAACACCTTTGGGAAGGGTTATTATTTCCATTTTACAGCTGAGGAAATTTAAGTTTAGAGAGTCCCTGTGACTTGTCAAGGTCATAATGCTAGTAATTGCTTGAGTTCGATTCAAACTCAAGTTTCCAAATGCCAAGGTCACTGTTCATTCCCATCTGATGCTCCCAGAATTGTTTTCTCTTTCTCTTTGGCTATAGGGAAACTATACAAACTTCTAAACTATACAAACTTCTAAAAACTATATCCAAAGCTTTCAACATATTGGCCAGACTCTTTCCCCAGCTCTTGCCCAAGATTCCCAAGTGAGAGAATTGGACCAAAGGCAATTTTTAAAAACTCAGTGATGACCATTACGAATAATTCCCATCATGTTGACTCTCTGACCCTTCCCGTAGTGTCTAGACCCTCACATTTGCATAAGCCGCAAAAAGGGAAGAGAGAGTCCACTTCCCAAAGTCATCTTGGGGGAACCAGGGAAACATCTTCTTGACTTAGCATTCTCGAAAAGTCATTGAAATAGTGTTCTTCAAACTGTGGGGTGCAGCTGAATCTGCCTTGGATCTTATTAAAATGCAGACTCTGTTTCATTGTGAGTGTGTATGAGATGCTGTACTTGTAATAAGCTCTGTGGTGATGCCAGCCTCCAGGACATGATTTGGACAGCAAGGATTTAAACCACTGACTCTTAAACTTGGTTTAAAGTTTGGGAGCTTAAAATAATCCTGATGCCTGGGTTCTTAATCCAGAGATTCTAATTTAATTGGTCTAGGCTGTGGCCTGGGATTTCAGGACTTAAAAAAGTCCTTCAGTGGATTCTAAGGTATACCAAAGTTTGATTTAAACTCTCCAGTATATTTCAAAATGGATAGAAGAGAGGATTTTGAATGTTCTTATCACAGAGAAATGATAAATGTTTAAGGTGATGGATATGCTAATTACCCTGATATGATCATTCCTCAATGTATACGTGTATTAAAACATCACATTGTACACCATAAATATGTACAATTATTATGTATCAATCAAAAATAAAATACCATGTTTCGCTTGTTCAGTCTTTTTAGAAAATTTAAAAAATAAAATAAAAGTTAAAAAAGTAAACTCTCTCAGGTTAGTATCCTCCCCACTAATAATTTCTAATCACCAAATGATGAGAATAGCATTCAGCTATCTCAGAGGGGTTGAGAGGGAGGAGGTGGCTTATATGGCAAATATACTACTCCTTGCTCATAGAAGGGGTTCACTAAAGTAAGTAAAGATTTATCTTTTTCCCTTCCAAATTCTCAGATGGCACAGGTATCTTCTGTTTCCTAAAATTTTCGCCTTTCTTGAGTAAGCATTCTTATTTCCTGAATGCTGAAAATAATTTCTAAGAAAAATGGTGGCTTTCAATTCACATTTTCATGTTTTTGAAAGGGTTATTTTTTTCTTTTCTTTTTTGAATGGGTTTTATGAGATCTTTTCTCTGAAATAGACCTGTATTTAAAATAGTTTTCTTTGATTATTCATTGAATGGCCATCTACTATGTCGCAGGAACTGTGCAGGGCTGTGAGGACCCAGTGCAGAATAAGACTGATGGGGTTCCTGTCTTCTGGGGGTTTGGATGTTGGAGAGGAACAGTAGAGAGGACCAGGGGTGAGCAGTAGAGTGTCATGCAATTAAGGATAGGAGAAGGATGGGAGAAAGCAAGGAACTGGGTCAGAAGCCAGAAGAGTCAGGAAAACTTCTCTGAGGAGACGACATTGAGATGGAAATTAGAACAATGATAGGAGTTAATGAGGCGAAAGAGTGTGACACAAGTATTTCTGGCAGCAGAACGAGCACTTACCTGCACACACCTGGAGGTGAGGCAGAGCCTGGAGGGTTGGAGGTTGCACTGGAAGGAGTACGATGGGATTGGAGCATTAGGGCACAAGGCGGTGAGTGTGACTGTGATGCTGGCGAGGCAAGCAGGGTATAGATGGGGAGAGATGTGGTAGAAAGAGCTTGGAGTTTAGGAAGGCTGGAGCATGAGATGTGCAGTTAGGCAGACTGGGTCTTGACTCTATCACCCACTGGCCGTGCGATGTTGGCCATGCTACTCAATGTCTCAGACTCTCAATGTCCACACCTGAAGCGTGGGTATAATAATGCCTACTTCATTCTAACGTGTACTAAAGTTTGTGAAGGTGAAATGAGTGGGTACCTGAAAAGTATATAACAGGTAAGATCTTGACGAGTGATCATTGCTACTATCAATCCCAAGAACAATGGAGAGTTATTAGTGCTGTCTGGAGGTGGGATTTATAAGCAGTACAACTGCAGGCAAGGATGTGAGTTAAGAGGTGTTGAGAGCAGTGTGAGTCAATGGTGGCTGAAACTACAAAGCTGCAGGAATTGGCCAGATGTTGATTGGGTGGGAAACGACAAAAAGGATTGTGAGAGACCGAGACAGTTGTTGAGATTTGGAACATGGAATAGTGATAAATTTGGGGTAAGGATGGTAAGGTCCATTTGTGTATGCTGAGATTGTTTTTGTTAGGAATCATTTGCAGAGCACAGACTTTGCTTTAGCTTATTTGGCCAGGAAGGGCTTTATCACAGTGTATTCAGTGGCTCAGACTTGTCAAGAGGGCTGAGGAATTGAGGTTGAGCTTTAGGAGCAACCTCTCCCAACACTCCGAGGAGTTGGGTTGCTGCGGTAGCTGCTTTCTCTTCAGTAATCTTGCAATCAGGAAGCGGGCCCCTCTAGAACCACAACACTGCTGTCGCGAACAGGAAACCACTACGGTCAGGAAGGCGCTTCTGCTGCCGGGTCTAGAACCAATGCGCATCTGCAACAGACTGTATCAGCAGGACGCATGCTGCTCCCAGACTTGCCGCAATTGCTAAGCTAGTGTCTGAACACTGGCACCTCTGCAAATACAGCTGTGGAAAACCCAGACACCCCTATGGCTGTGCTTGCTGGCCGGATGGACAAACATTCCAAAATCCGTCCATCTCAGACTACACGATACTAGAGCCTGGGCTGCAAAGGAATAAGGAAAGTATAATTTTAGCTTTCCAACATCTAGGGCAGCGGAAAGCACACTAGAAAAGTGTTTTGCAACCTGTGGACTGTGACTTATGAGAGCATAATAGAATCAGATCAGGTGGTAACAATAAGATTTTTTTCCTTAGTCCTTGTTGGCAACATAGGACATTTCTTATGGGTCATGGTGAGAACAAAACAAAACAAAGCCACCTGGAAAGCTCCTGCACTAGATGTTGAATGCCAATCTCCCATTGCAGGATCTCAGAAGGGAACTATGGGAAGAGCCCAATGACTGCTGAGTCTGTGGTGTTGGATTTTAGGAGAAAGTCAAAGCTGGAGATATATTTTGCAGAAATTGGCAGAAAGATGTCATTTGGAGCCATGGAAGTGGATTAAGTTAGGGAGCATGTGGAGTGTTAAGAGAAAGAGGTCTGGAACAGAACCCAAGGAACAGGGGCATTTGATCTTGGGGGAGAAATCTCCTTCTGAGATTGTGCTTGTCCTTCATCCACTCTGGTGTTTTTAATTTACTCTCCAGGAAGAAAGCTGGAGCCAGGGAAGCCCCAGAGGCATTGGAAAGGCATAGTTTCAAGCATGAACTAACTAGTGCTGGTTTTGTAGCAGCCTGGCAGAACAGTTGCACACGCCATGCTGGATTGTAAACTGGCACCTAGCAGGGGGCCTGGCGCCCACTGGCACTCAAGATGTGTGTGCTGAATAGATGAACCAGAGTAGAAAAGTACTTGGAAAGGGTGGAAAAAGCCATTCAGATTCCAGAGACTGCAGGTCATGAGCTATGATTATAGAAGGGTCTAAACCCTTAGTAGCCATGGTTAACACAGTAGCTTTGGGGCATTTATAATTTTCCAAGAGTATTTCTGCTGTATTGAAAAATTGCAACAAGGCGGGGGGGGAGCTGTACAAGATGTAGTTATTGTAGCATTGTGTGTAATAGCAAAAATAAAAAATCAAATGAAATGTTCATGCATGGGAGAATGGACACACTATGGTATATTCAAGTGGTGAAATATATAGCAGTTAAATGAATGAGCTAGGTCTACATGTGTCGGTCTGGATAATCTCAAAAACTTAATATTACATGAAAAAATTCAAGTCACAAATGGTTTGTAAAGTATGATATAATTTATTGAAGTTTTAAAAATCACATGAAATTGTACTATATAATCTTATGTGAACACAAGTGTAAAATTCTGTAAGTGAAGGCAACATACAAACTTCCAGGCAGTGGTTATGTAATCTCTGGAATGGGCGCAGGGTAATGGAGAGAGGAGTAGGACTTTAGCTTCATCTGTATATTTTACTTTTTTCAAAAAGCAGAAACAAACATAGTAAAATATTAAAAGACATTAAATAAGCTACAGGGGAAAATATTTTCTGTTCTTTTTATAATTAAAAATAAATACAAGCATATATGAATTTTGGAATGCCCAGAGTAAGAATTAGGCTCCCTCCCCTGACTCCAGGTTAAGCAGATGACCTGTAAAACAATTACTAGGGGAAAGCCCCCCCCCCATATCTACATAGACACATACATATGCACATACATATGTATACACATATACATACACACATATATGCATAACTTCAAATTAAAACAGGCTTTTAATTTTTTTATTGGAAAAAAATATTGGCCTTACTATATATATCTTCAGTTTCTGAGAGACAGAACTTTTATGTTGTGGGCCCCTAACCCTTTTCTGAGCCATGTACTGATCATACACGGAACCTATAGGAGATAGGAGCCATCTGTGTCTCCCGTTAGATGATGACCCTGGAGTGACTGGGGTGGAGGCAGGGAAGAGCAGGAAATCTCTGAATGCTGGGTACTGCTCCAATGTAGGACTGGAAAGATGGGACCTGAAAGGCTACAGGAGAAGCCCTATAAAGCCTGTCGGGAAGTCATGGAGCTAGGAGATGGGAGCCCAGGTTCAAATCCCAGCATTCTCGCTAACCACATGTGAGGACTGGGTGAGTGTGTACTTCCCACTGGGCTTCCACCCAACAGAAATTCCATTAGGCTTAGCGGATCTCTCAGGATCATTCCAGAGATGATGCTGGCTGACTTCTCTATCCTCTTAATTTAAGAAGTTTGTTCCCCTATCCCAGAATAAGTGGGACTCCAGGGATTCCGAAAGCCTCCCTTGTTTGGTAAATTCTGCCCAACTTCCCTTAGCATCTCCTCCCTTTAGTGCCTGCTCATGTCAAAACCTCTTAGGGCACTGGGCTGTTCTCTGAGCTATCCTTTATGCGACTGGGGGATTCTGAGAAGGAATTAGGTAATGGAGTTACAAGAGGTGCTTCTGGGTAATGGAGAGACCAAGTGAAGACAAAGTTACCAAATGTGGAAAAAGAAAGTCGTCTGAATTTTTCCAGGGGCAGTTATTTTTCATCAACTTACTCATCTTCTTCCTCTAAAAGTTATGCAAGTATACTGAGTGCATGTGTGTGGAGGGGGAGGGGGAAGAGCTGGAGTTGAGTTTTTAACAAAGAGGAATATGTTTGGGTAGCCTGGAGTCAGTTAGATGAATTATCTGTTTTACTTGCATAGATGGTATCTGCTCACAGCATTGCCACGAGTGAGGGTGGTTAACCTTCAATCATAACAGAATTTAATTTTAAACCTCCTGGGTTTAAAATCGATACTCCTTCTGTATCTATCAGTTGAGTTTTTAACAATTATTCTTTTTCATTTTTTTTGTTTTGCTATATTATTCATTTAAATGATGTACCTCTTGTATCATTAGGTGTTGGCTTTCTGAGCATTGCTTTACAGAGACTGAGACTAGGAACCACTCACAGTGCAAAATCAGGTACCTCTGCTCAGAAGATGGTTGGTGAAAAATGAAAATGGAATCTTTCTCAAGTTAGAATGTGAGATGGTAGAAAATTGGCTTAGTTTACACATCCTCTGGTTGCATATGCCTTTTCAAGAATGCTTGTGTTGGTTTAAGCAAGGTTCATTTGTCCTACACAGTTAGTGTATAACTCAAATGCCAGGTGTTCCCCTATTCTCTAGCTTTGAGTCCTCAAAACGTGTCTCTGTTTTGACCACATACCATTTGGCTGGCTGAATTCAATACCTCTTCCAATGCCCACTCCTCCGAAAGAATCTACTCACAGAAAGAGTTAAAGAGAAATTTAGACTTTACTGAATATTTCATAGAGGCGACCTCAGAGGAAGTGGATAGAGCACACTGCTCAGCAGATGATTTAACATTTTCCCTTAGCCATTTGTATTCTCCCAAGTCCTGCTCATTCATACCACCACTGCTGATGTTTTCTTTTAAATCTTTTCTAGCCTCTCTCTGCAAACTTTGCTGGATTGCTACTTTTTTTCTTTTCTGTGTTCCTTCTTGAGAAAAATGAAAATTTTGCTCTGTTCTTTGGTATGGTGGTAAAGGGTCTGTCTTTTCTTACTAAAGCATAACCTCAGGGACTTATATTTCAGCTCCAGTGGTTTGTAAAAGTCCTTTGACAAATAAAATGCTCCTCCAAAGATAATGAAGACGTGCCAAGTGTGATGTAGCTAGAGAAATCTCCTGGCTACCCAAATCAGGAGAGGAGGTTGCCATTTCTCAGAAGTCCTTTGCCCCATTTTTGGGGTTATCTTTGTCTGTGAACAACTTTGTGGGGACTTAAAAAGCCCCCACAGAACTGGCTTTCGGAGAGACGTTTGAAGCAGGAACATATTATGCAGGGGATGGTAGCAGCTATTCAATCCTGGCTAAATGACCACATCACCTTGACCGTCGTGTGCTGATGGTTGAGTGCATGGCACTCTCCTGACACGAAACGAAAACTGCTGCTGACTTACTGTCAGTCATAGCTGAAATAGAGTCAGGTTTGGTCAGATGGTTTCTCAAATACCCAGATGGCCTCTTAGATTCCGGATGGCCATTTCAATAGTTCTTTCCATTACATCTCTCAGATCCTGCAGTGAGTACCATTCTGCAAGGCGCCCTGTGTTCTGCCTCTGCTGAGATGGCTGATGTGCAGCCAGATGCCGCTACTGCTATGGGTTTTATATTGGTGTGTGGGGCCTTCTTCAGATTGGGAGCTTCCAGCATTCTGCCTGGAATCTCAGCCCATAGGTCTGGTCTTCTGAGATGGAAGAGACTTTGGAGAGATTCAAATCCAGCACTCTCATTTTTTAGACTCGGATCCTGAGTTCCAGGGAGGGGAAAGTGTAGTGAATTCTTAAGATTTTATGTTGCCTTGGCATCCACTTTGAATACAAGTTTAACTTTCTTATTCCAGAAGCAGGGCTCAGTCACCCTTGACACAGTTTCCAGTTGTACACCACATCCAATGGCTCAAGCTGGTGGCCAGAGATAAGAAGTTAGAAGCATCTCTCTGTCCTAGCAGACTCGGCTCCCCAATTTCCTGTGGCTTCCTTTCAATGGACCATTCAGGCATTTGCCTGCAAACGTAGAGTGACTCACATCCTACATCCTTAAATATGCTGCTAGTTGTCTCACTCTCTCTCTTTCTCTGCCTGACTCTTCATTCCTGTCTCTTATGACCCGGGGAAGGAGGTCACAATAAGTAACAAATCTCTGAACTTTTTTCCATTGTGGTGGAGTATTGAATTTGTGCCTTTCATCTGAAGGACCAGGGGCTGCCCCATGTTGGGTTTTCTCCAAGGATACAGAGGGTTGGGGTGGGGGACATAAGGGCAGGCTCCCAGTGCCAGAGTGATGGTCAGGCATGCATGAACTGGACACAGGGTAGACAAGAGCCACAAGGGCATCTGCAAGTACAGGAAAATTTCCTGTGTGAGGGACTCCCTGGTCTCGGGTTGGACAGCCAGGAATTAGGCTGCCCACCAGATAAAAGAAGTACCCTGTGAAAGGCACGCTGTGAATACCCATATCCAGCTCCTCTTAATTTCTCATTAGGGGAGAGTTGCTAGCCACTCTGGGACTGGAACCCCAATTTAGCTGGGGGCTCTCAAAACAGAAGAAATGAATTAAGATCCTACAGTGAATTAGTGGTTGGGCAGGGTCATACATCCATCACTTCTACGTCCCCTGGGGGCCTCTGTCACCACACTACATTGCTTCCCTGCCCTCTATCTGAAAGACAACTTCCCTCAAAACTCTCTTTTTAACCCTGGAGTTGTATCTTTCCAAGAGACAGAAGGAGAAGTATACTATTTAATACCCTTTGTGGTTTGAGTCTTGGTCTAAAGTTTTCTTTTTGCCCAAGTGTTCGGATGGATGAAATACTGTATTATAGAGAGTTATTTTCTTCCTGAAGCCCAAGAGAAACTGTTCAGTCTGAACTACTGTATAAGAAGATGGACAACACGTTCTCCAGGGGAAAGGTGTCTGTGTCCACATACTGGAATTTATCCACCTTGACTGATATGGTGGCGTTGACCTGCAGGTAATCCAGCAGGAACTGAGAGAGATTCTGGTATATGTTTTTGGTTTGCATGTCAGACTCGCACACTGTCACCACGGCCTGTTTTTTGGCCTCGTTGTTGATGAGAAGCTCCAACTTGAGGTCGACAGAATGATTTGGGCACTGCACGAGAAACTGCAGCTGGCAAATGATGAAGTACCAACCTGGGACCTGGATCACCAGATCCCCATCCTGATAGCTGACTCCGTGGATAATGCCATCTTTGTTCCAAGACAACTTGGTTTGGTTTAGATGCTTTGACACTGGGAAGAGAAGTATACAAACAGAATTATGGAGCAAATTGAAGGTACAGATTGCAAAATGTTAAGTCTTTATTCCAAGTTCCCTATTCAAGACTTATGTTTTCTATAATGGCGGCTGCTGTTCTAACCATCTGAATATCGTCCGTGTTACTCCTTCTAGGGTCTACTTATTATTCAAGGCACAGGTAGAAAGCTACCTCTTCCTTTTCACTAATGCTCAAGGCTGGAGGGTCAGAACACACATGATACTGTACTTTTACCTCCTCTAGAATGGTTTTCCACTTAATTATTATCATATTATATTCATATGTTATTATTACAATTATCTTTCCCTTTTTAGACTATAAAAGCTCCTGAACTATATTCTCAAAAAGGTCTGGATTATCATCTTCATTTATCATGAATGAGCCTTTGGTGGGGACCACTGTTTTGTAGACATTGCAGAATGTATCAGAGATAAGACATTCAGTAATATTGTTCAATTAATAGCCAATTTAGGTATCAAGATATCCAGAAGAATCTTCATTAACTTTCACATTAAGATGTAACCTCTGTTCATTCTCTGAATTTTTGAATGTCTATTTCTTTAAAAGGGCAGCCAAACATAATTGTGTAGGATCCTCACGTGCACATTAAGGAACTCTTGCGATCTGGGATTTATAGAAAAGCAGAGAATTAGCAGACCCTCTAAAGCCTATAGGTTTGTGCCAGAGCCAGGTCTCTGGGTCCATAACTGAAGACCAGCACTGCCTGGGAAGGCTGCCTCCAGAGCTGGGAAGCTGGCATGCTAGTATTAATCGCTTCCATGCTTTCCCTTTAAGTCTCGTTGCAATTCAATTGAAGAGTGAAAACTAATCTAACTGCAAAATTGAATTTTTAAAATGAGCAGAATGGCTATTCAGAGAATCCTGGCCATCTCTATCTCATTCTTTTGCAGTGTAAGTGCCTCTTATTGTTTCATTTACAAGGGACCTCTTACCTGAAGCATACTGCAATATGCAAATAGACCCTCTGCCAACATGTTCATTAAGCTGTCAATCTGGGGACAAGGCAATTTCGTGGTTCCCTTGTGAATAACTTCATAGAAGCAGAGATCAAGAGCCTGCCTCCCTTGCATTAGGAAAAGGACTAAGCACTTGGCTGAAACTGGCAGATAGCTGAATGGAAAGAGGTGGTAATGGTGGCGGTGGTGGTGGTGGGAACACAAATGCCCTCAAGGCCAGGTAGGCAACTAAAGGAGTGAATGGGGCTGAGGAAAGAGGGGCCTTGTGGCTCTGAATATTAACAGTCTCCTCTCTTCCCTCTAAGGCATACAAATTCAAAATATAAAAGTTGTCCTTACAGGCTAAACAGAATACATCTGTGGGTCACCTTTGGCCATGGGCCTCTAATTGTGACCACTGGCATAGAAGTTGCTGAAATGTCACAGGAAGTAGCCCTTATGTGTTTAGGTTTCCCAGATTCAGTTACTGACCTTGGAGGTAGGCCCATGACTTCTTGAATGGAGCCCTTTTCAGGATACATAAGAGGTCCTCTGAGCAATTTCCTAAATGGAAGGAGATCACACGTTAAATGTCTTCTGCTGTTCTGGGAACTGGAGACTCCAGATCTTTTTCCATGACTTTTGATGGAGGCAATTACCATTCTGCTTCTATTTTGAGAATAAAAGGAAAACCTCTTTATTTCTCATTTTGCCATCAGGTATATTAGGGTTTTAATTTTTTATAATTTGTTTTTTATTGATTGCTTCCACTCAGGCTTTTATAGAAGACTTTGGCAGTCAGGGAAGAAAACAAATATGACCTGAGTTCCCATAATATGCCAGGTGCCATTCTTGTCACCTCGCTTAATCTTTGCAGCAACTCCATGACAGAGGTATTATTAAGTCCCTTTTACAGATGAGAAAGAATCTGGGGACGAGACAGCTTAAATACATTGTCCCATGTGGCTCAGCCAGGCCATGGTAGTCAGTGTGATAATACTGATAGCAATCATTGCTATCCTACCTGCTGTGCACCAGATACTAGTCTGCGTATTCTTACCTATATCAGCTAATCTGGTTCTCAGACTAACCTTGTCGGGTTAACTCTGATGCCTAGAGATGGCCAATGCCATCACTCAAGGTCAAGCACATTAGTGAAAATGCTGGGATTGCCTGTCTGTCTTATTTTAGAGGCCAGTTTTGCTCCTCTAGGCCATTTTGCTAGACAACAAGATAAAAACATCTTTGTGCTCAGTTTTAAGAAGACATAAGATTAAAGGCATCTTAGCAGGAGGCCTACTATCTGGAGCTTCCTTGGCAGCAGCAAACACAACATTTATGTCATTATGGTATCCAAGAAATAAAAGTATTTTTCATATGTTCACTAGTGATGGTGGCTTAGCTTTTTCTTATTATTGTAACTGTTCTGTATGCAAAGAACCAAGGTATACATTTCCTGCAATGACTCATGAATTCAACTTATTTGGACCAAATACCTTCTCTTCTTTGAGCCTTGGTTTCCCTATCTATAAACTGGGAGATCTCTGACCTGACATGGACATTTTTTCAATGATGTCACCAGAGATGACCATTCAGTCCACCATCAGAGACCAGGCAGCCATAGGCCCCTTCAGTGGAATGCCCACACCCTGGCGTATTTGCTCCCTGCATCTTCAAGTAAGATCTGCTGGACTCACAACCTTCCCCATTGCCCTCTCTGCCCAGGCCTGACAAAGTCCTTCTGGCCATGGTCACAGCTCCGTGGGGGAGCCTTGGAGGGGTTGAAAGTTAAGTGAAGAGTTCCCTCTGCTGTCTGAATAAGCTCACTGCGAGAGGTACCCCCAGCAGAAGCAGGGGGCAATTTTCATCCTCGTCTGCTCTCATCCACAAAGAGGTTCTGGTCCAACGCTCCCCCTGGTGGCGAGGGCTGGTGGGCCAGCTGCCATTCTCTTGAGCACATCCTCACTCTCCAAACGGCGTCCTGGTCCTGCCTGCTGCAGCCCATGGCCCACACTCTTAGGGTGTGCAGAGTCAGAACCACAACACTGAGGGCTGCTTATACCCCTAATGGACTGTGACTACTATTAGGGAGTCCCCCTGGCCCACCCTCTTTTTATGGGCTGTAGAACATCAAGTCAGGGAGACAGGTCTGGCTGACTCTCTCTGCTTAGAAGCCCTGTCTGACTTCCTTTGCCTGCAGAACCAGGTCCAAGCTGCTCAGCATGGCATTCATGGTCCCCTGTGTTCTGACACCGACTGAACTCTCTGCTCTCATCCCTCCCCTTCCCTCCCTACCCTTTCCCTCTATGTCCTAATAGTAAATAATAATAGTAGCAGTGAAAATAATGTTAATAACTAACATATGTCGAGCAATGGCTATTTTCTAGGTACTCTAAGCATGTTACAGGCATTATTTTACTTAATTCTCACAACCACCCCTTGAGAGAGGTACTATAATTATTTCTGTCTTCTACTTAAGGAAACTGAAGCTTTAAAAGATGAAGTGACTTGATTGCATTCACACAGGCAGTCAGTGGGGATTGTTGATCACGCTACTGGAGTTTGGGGCTGCGGTACCCCCATACACCACGGTGATTTGTCATTCCACCTCAGCACCTGCTGTTCCCTCTACCTGGGATCCACAGGCTGGTGGTCACCTCCTCCAGGATGCCTTTGACCCTTCCCTTTGTTTATTTGCCTCCTCCATTAGCCTGTGAATCCACAGGGCGGAGACTACTGTTTATACACCCCCACTGCCCAGCCCAGAAGATGCTCTGTACAAGTTTGTTGAATTGAATCATCTGGTCCATCTCTCCTATTTCCCTCTGTGGGTCCCAGGGCAATATTTAGGGGATGAGTGAGGTGAATGAGGATGGCTGGCTTGTCTTTTGCCTTGGGGCTGGGATAACACAGGGCTCTTTCTCCCCTCGCAGGTCAGGTTAGATTAGATGGGAAGATAAGACTTAGGCCCTGGGCTGAGTCCAGCGCATCACTCGGAGAACAGGCTCTGCCCGTTCTCTTCCGGCTCTGCCGGAAGCCCCTCGCACCATGCCTCTTGCTGCCGCACCTACAGAAGGTGCGCTTCTGTAAACAGGTGGCTGTAGAAGTGCAAGCCCAGGCTTGCCTCTCACACATGCAGGTTCTTTTGTTGTTTTTCCCCTTTGGTCTTCACATGTTTAGTGGGGTGACCTCAGCTGTAATTCTGAGAAACCCGAGGATGGAAAAAAAAAACACAACTTATTTTGAATCATTTGCATTTCCTGAAGTCAAATGGCATGGCATTTTAGTTTTTCTTAAATAATCTTTAAGATGGTTTCATGCTAAAGAGAAAACATGAGTAGCACCTTTTAAGAAGGACGTTGCCAAAGCCGGTTCGGAGAGGGGCTGGGAGCAGAACACTGCAGGAGCTATTGAGGGGATGGGCTGTTGAACTTGGAAAAGACTCCAGAGGAGGGCACAATCTCTGTCCTTTAACCTTTGGCAAGGCTGTCAGCAGGAAGACAGCGCAGCCTGCTCTGTGGGGCCAGGCACTAAGGCTCCACATGGCCGTGGAAGGAGATGAAGGCCCTCAGCTAACAGCTAACACTGCTGTCATCCCCATTTTCAAGGTGCAACAATAGAAAGACCTACAGTAAGGACACCCAAGTCTCACTGTAAGTCACAGAGCTGGCAGCTCAAATATCTGCCAGTCTGTGCTGCTCACACATGGAGTAGGCTGCTTTGGAGATCACGAAGCTCTCGTCAAGAGCGAGATGAACATTTCATGGGTCATCAGCCATGTGGCTTTGGTCTCCCCATCACCCTGTGAGTCTATGATCTAACTTTCATTTTTGCTTGTGAAGACAGAAAAAAGTGACTTATAAATAGATGGTGCCACATGCAGCTGAAATCCTGCAATGTCCCTGGAATTTTGAAGGCTGGGAGCATAACGTTGCTATTTCATTCATTTTTCAGTTGAATGTCATGTCTGCAGGGGTTTAGTTTGAAGAACAGAACACCAGGGTGGGGGAAATGAGACTGTCTGCAAGTCGTGGCAAGAGTTGAGAGCTGAGAGTTCGAATCCTGGGATTTCCCCTCTCTGGGCTCTAGTGTCCCTATCTAGATGAAGAGCAGTGTGGATGTCATGATCTAGAAGGGCCCTTCTAGCTTATTCTAGCAGGCCATGCAGACTCAGCTGTTTGCTGTCTGACCTGCTCAGGGAGCCGGGGGGAGTAAATGCCAGCTCCAACTGTCTGACTTTGTGGGCACATTGCTTTACCTGAGGTAGGAGACTGTGTCTTTACACATTCAGATTTTCAGACATATGCAGTGGTAGGGCAGAATATTTTAGCTCCAGGGACGATCTAAGTTATGAATAGTCTGGTTCTGTAAGAATTTGCAAGGTTTTTAGCAATGGAAGTTCCCTGAGAGATCACCTGGTCCAGGCTTGGTAAACACATAACTCATGTGCTCCCCAATGTTACCCCTAAGGCAGGCTGCTCCTAGGTCACCCCTTGAGTTAGTGGCAGAGGCAGGACCAGAGAGAGCCCAGGGCTCCATACTGCTTCTGTGGGTTATTCTATCTTTCAGACAACCTCAAGCACTCCGTGAATTCCTCTGAGGAACGAAGCCTTCATATGCATGAGGTTTGTAAATTGTCTTCCCAAGCTTTAGCCTCTTCTTGAAGGACCATGGACCTGTCTTTGGCTTTGTTTGGAAGGCTGAAAAGAGTAAGATGTGCCAGTGAAGCTCTTCTGGCCAGTCGCACAGAGGAGAGAGAGAGGGAGAAAGGGAGATTGCCCAAGGTGGTTGAAAGGACTACGTTCGGCAGGGTCAAGATTATAGCAACCTTAAGACTAGCCCTCACCTTGAAATTTCAGAAAGCTGGACTGAAAGGGGCATTAGATGCCACGTTAACAGAGATTCTGGTTGTCAGGGGGAAAACAGAACCCAGAGAGACTGGGACTCTGGTCCCACACCCCACAGGAGATAAGCGGCAGAGCTGGGTTCAGAATGCAGGGCTCCTGACTCCCAATTCAAGGTCCTGTCCTGTCTTTTAGTCTTCCCATGGAGCAGGGAGGGTTAAATGCAGGAAGAAGTGGGTTTGTAGCCACCGCAGACAGAGACAGCTGGAGGTGCTGGGAAAACAAGCACTAATGAGCCTCCGGGATCTGTCTTGTGGGAGGAAGCCAGCAGATGACTTCAGGCCCTTGTGCTGAGTTCTGCCAAGTCACAAGTCAGGGGCAAATGGGCTTTCATAAAGATGCAACAATGCTCAAGGCGGCTCCACCGTGGCGAAACAAACCACGCCGATCATTTCTGCCAGATGGTATGTGGTTTGAGTGCCAGATAACCTTCCAGTTCTACAGTACGTTTGATATAAGAACAAGGCAGACACGAGGCGTCTCAAAAAGAGAACCTGGGTTTGGTCAAGGCTTTTAGCTTTGGACCTGTCACTTCCCCTTACTAAGCCTCAGTTACTACATCTGCACAGTGAGAGTTGTAACCATCAACCCAAAGGTGCGGATGTTGTGAAGGTGCAATGAGATCGTGGATGTCCAGTGACCAGCACATGGCTAGAGGAGACATTCAGCAAATGGTAGTTTCTGTCTCCCTTAATCTTGTTCTTTGTTGTTATAGTGGCACAGTTTAGCAATGCCACTTAGCAGAGTGAATTGGCAGATGAAATGCTCATTAAAATGAAGCTCATGACATTATCGGATGGATTGGAGTATTTCAGTTATGTACCTAAGTGTTTGAGGCCATCTGATGCTTCCAGGAAAGTGTGTAGAATCGTCTTTTCATCTGCTGAAAACATTTTAATCCTTCTAAGAAGGAGAGGGATCACCCTGATGACTGTGCATCTGCCATGTCCTGGCGTCTTCCTTTCATGCCCCTGGGAAAATACCCAGGGGCCTCCTGACAGTGACATTTAGAGGAGAGTCTCTCCCTTCTCAGTAGAACTTGGAAGCAAGTTGAATCCTTAACCTGAGTAAGGGCCATTTCAACTGGCTTCAACCTGACCATGTCTTTGATGCCACCAGGCCAACTGGTGATGGAGAAATGAACTGCAGGATGGATCATTTATTAAACAAAGGACAACAAGGTGACCCTGGACTTACATTTGGGGAATGCCTATCCTGGCATGCTTAGTGTTAAGCACATAGAAAATGATCAGTAAGTACAAATTGAGATCAAGTTGGAATTCATTTAAATCATTTAAATCCCATGAAGTTTCCTTGGGATTTGGGGTCTTTTCAGTCCTGACCTGTTGCAATATATCTGCAACAGTCAGTCAACCTCTCTGTCTCTATGGGTATGTCCTTGGAATTCATTTATACTAAATGCAGGTTGAACTGACATTATTGGAGGTTTGTAAGAAGCACCTTTAAAATCTATAATTTAAAAGGAAAGGTGAGTCTGGCATCGAATGATAAAATCTGCTGACACTTTAAATAACTTTTAAAAACACCCCCTAGCTATTGGAGATGCAAAAGTGTGGCAGCAATTTTAGAAAGTTAGGCTCGTGGTCCCATAGACTTGGTTCACGTCCAACCTCTGCTTCTGCTACTTACTAGCTGTGTGGCTTCGCACAAGTCGCTCAGCCTCTTTGAATTGTCACTTCTTACCAGAAGTGAGATAATAATATATCTACCTTGAGGAGTTGCTGGGAAGATCAAGTGAGGTAATGCATAACAGTGAGTCTGGTGTCTACCACCCAAATATACCAAATAATGTTGATGCCCACACCCTGGGCCAGGGCTTGTGCTGCTTGGATTGTAGGAATTTAAGTCAACACATGTTGTGTCCATGACAGCTGGAATGAAATATATGATGAAACTATTTTAAAGAATAGGCCTACCCTCTCTCCCTTCCTCCCTCTTTCCTTCCTTCCTTTCCCAAAATATTTTAATGGTGGGGAACCCTGACATTTCCTCGGGATTCAGAGACTTGTGATTTGTATGCGCTAAATCCAAGTATAAATTTTCACATGTGTCTCAGGGATCTGACTCTTTTTTTCCTTTTCCTTTTCCCTCCCCTCCCCTCCCCTGTACCTCTTCTCTTTCCTCTTGGTGGCAGGGGTGTGAGGAGTGGGGGTAGATGACTTTAGAACTCAGACGGCCTCCCTAGCAGGCCATTCCACTCTATTCTAACTGGCCCATTTTCTAGTTTATGTCTTGCAGAGAGATTTCTGATTCCTGTTAGGTCTGCCTTAAGAAAAAGACAGTGAGTATAAGAGCGTGTTTTCAGTGAGTAGTGTTTAAAGTAAATGGAGAAGCAAGTAGGCTCTTGGAGACCTGTGACTATCTGAAAAGCAATTTTCACCCTGAGTAGGAGCATTCCTCTTTGCTGTGAAAAAAAAAGGACAAAACAAAATTGGCAAATTGGATATTCTAGACCCAGATCAATCCCTCTGATAGAGGTAATGTCTCTGCTTGCTAGTTTCAGTCTTTCTGGGAGGGGAAGGGCCGTCAGGAAGAGGGAGGCTGTTGCCTCTTCTGCTTCCAGTGTGGTAAAGGTGCCCCGGTGGGGCTGCTGCCACCTGGACCCCGGCCATAGGACATGCGGGACAGCTGGACATCGCTGAGGACCCCAGTGTCTTTGGTCTAGTTTCATTGCCTTCAGTGGGAAGCTCTTATTGTTTCTTTGGGATGGGTTCACCAGGTAAAATTAGAGAGCTAACCTCATTTGCTCTTTAATGCCACATTTTCTGTTTAGCGGGGGGTGGAGGGGGGTGGAGGGGGGTGGGTAGGGTAGCCTGCCAAGCCTTGTAAAAATGGTAAATGTTAGAATAGCAAAAATGGTCAAAGAATCCTAAGATACTTGTTTGATTCATGAAACTTCATACCAAAAGCAAAATCCATTCCAAGATTAGTTCATCTGACTTGTCCCCCTCATTTCTGACATTTTAGAAACAGCAAACCCAAGTCCCCGAGAGGGAAGGTGAGTGGCTTCAAGTCCCAGGACTGGAGTGTTGCTATTCCAAATCCCAGTCTGCTGCTCTCCCTTTGGTAGCCAGTCTTCAGCAGAAGAATGAATTCAGGCAAAGGTCTGGAATGCGCTGAAGGGGTTGTCAGGACCTACATGTGATCTGTCTACTGTCTCAACTTCCTTAGGGCTTCCAGGAACCTCTGGGTCCTACAGGCCATGTGACATTAGCAGGAAAGACAGATCTGTTCTAACTGGCAGGCAGTGGGAAGGAATCTTAGGCAAGTCGGTAAACCTGTCTGTGTTCCAGTCTCCTTACTTATAAAATGGGGCTAACCATGGTCCTTGGGGGCCGTTGTGAGGACTGCACAAGCAAATCACTACATATGCCGCCAATTCTTGGCACACAGTGGATGCCCGTCAATGTTTCTTATTCTCTCTCTGCCAGGGCCTCTTACAGATGTAGCCAGGGAATGCAAGAATGCCATCTTCACTGTGGTCTGTAGGATTCTTCTAGTGCAGGGAAGGGCTGTCATTTGCTAGGGTGTTTTGTTATAAAAAGGCCCAGAGCACATTGGGAAGGTCTGGGAGTGAGACCAAAGGACCAAAATCATTCCACAGAATGAAGTCAGTAAAATTCGAATTTCTGCAGAGTTTGTGAGGGGTTGTGGGGAGCGGAGTGGAAATAGGGAGAAGAAAGACATAAAAACAGGTAGGAAGGAGAGTGGCTTGGTGCAGGTGGCAGAGGGCTGAACTCCAGGGAGGAAGATTGTCCCTTGAGAAATTCCCAGTGGCTGGAAGAGTGGAGACTTTACAGCAGCGGTCCCCAAATTTTGGCACCAGGGAATGGTTTCATGGAAGACAAATTTTCCACGATGTGGGGTGAGGGTGGCGGTGGGCGGGGGTATGGGGGGTGGGGGAGGTGGAGCTCAGGCAGTGATGCGAGTGATGGGGAGCGGCTGTAAATATGGATGAAGCTTTGCTTGCTTGCTCACTGCTCACCTCCTGTACCGGTCCGTAGCCCAGGGGTTGGGGACCGCAGCCTTACAGGAACAGAGGGGTCTAATACCCAGTCCTACACCATCTGCTGGCTGCTCTATGATGTAACACACCACCATCCCAGCCAGCTTCTCTGCATATCCTAAATTCTTCCATAGATGTTGCTGTATACACATGTGGGCTGCCTGTTGGAACTTGAGGGAAATCAAGGCAAAGGTGGCTGCACTCTGCTCTTTGGGCAAGTAAGCCACATGGCCTGAGCACATGTGATTCAAAATTTGGTGGAAACAGAAAACTGTAACAAGAAGTGAGGAGGAGAAGCAGGAGCCCTGCTCTCTCTGCCCCACCCTCCTTGGTTCCAAGCCGTGTGTGGGACGAGACGGGACCACTGCATTTGGATATGAAAGAACACAGTGGACCCTATGCCCAAAGGCTATAGGCTCGGCCACACTTCAGATAAGGGTCGCATTTGCTGTCCCATTTCATCCTCATGGTGGCTTCATGCAGAGTCATTATTAATGCCACCTTCTAGATGAGAGAACTAAGACTCGGAGAGGAGAAGGGTGTGAAGAAAGGTTCTCCTCCCTGCGCTCACCCTGGCTCACGGCCCCGACTGAAGCCCTGGCATGGCCCACTGAATCCCGAGCACAGTGGAGTGGATGGAGGTGCCAGCTGGCTGGCGCCAGTCTGGATGGGGATGCGAGGCTTGTGTCAGGACTCAGAAATCCTTTCATTGCTGTACAAGGCTTGGTTTTCTGTGGCTTCCCTGTGTATCCTGTGTTGCTGCTTTAGCGTGTGCACATGGCCCCACATCCCAGGCTCTGGGCCAGGCCTTTGCTGGTTTCCTGCTGATGGTAAAAGACCCCCAGCAGCAGGTAGCAGAGGGCTCCCTGGAAGGTGCCTGGCTCCCACTCATGCCCTCCCTAGTGACAAACCACATGCCTCCCTTGGAGCTTCCTCCCCGGAGCTTCTGGAAGATGGTTCTCTGCTGCCTGGAGTATCTTCCAATGGCTTTTTTCAAAAGGGCCAATTTGCTGCTTCTGTGCCTGTTTAAGATGGGCTTGTTGGCCAGGCAAGGTGGCTCATGCCTATAATCCTAGCACTTTGGGAGGCTGAGGCAGGAGGATCACTTGAGGCCAGGAGTTCAAGACCAGCCTGGGCAACACAGCGAGAACCTGTCTCTGCAAAAATAAGGAAAAATAGCTGGGTGTGGTGATGTGCACCTGTAGTCCTAGCTACTTGGGAGGTTGAGGCAGGAGGATCACTTGGGGCCAGGAGTTCGAGACCAGCCTAGGCAACATAGTGAGACCTCATCTCTACAAAAAATAATTTTTAAAAAAGATGGGCTTGTTGAGGAACAAGGCTGTGGCTTAAGATTTCCTCAAGATTATTATTAGGCTCTTTTCTTCTATCTTTGGACAAGAGAATTATAGTCTCATAAAGTGTAAAAGCTGGGAGGACTCTTCCAGTTCATTGAGCACATTGCTCTTAGGTTACAAAGGAGGCCCAGAGAGGAGAAAAGACTTGCCTGGAGAAACAGCCTGCTGGTGTACACGTCAGGTCTGGAGTCTGGGAAAATTTTCCCACCTCACCTACTGCACTGTCTATAGTTCGCTGAGTTAAGAGAAGTGCAAACTTGCATGAAAAGCAGGAGAAAGATAGAGACCACCTATAACTGGTCACTAGCACCTCACAGCCAAAGTGCGGCATGCAGCGGGACAGGGAGGAGCCCTGGACTCTCACTAGGCTCCAAGCTCCTCGTGTGACCTTAGGCAGGTCACCTTGATTCTTTGGGCCCCAGGTCCTCATCTGTGAGCTGGGAATATAACCCCCACCTTGACGTTGCTCGCTCACAGGCTTGAGGCTAAGATCAACCCAAAGGAGGTGTGGGAAGGTCTGTAACAAAAGTTCACAGCCCTGGTAGGAATTATTACTGGCATCTAAAAAAAAAAAAAAAAAAAATCTGGCTGCAGAAACATTGAATTATCAAATGAAGTCAGTTTTGGATTAGTTTGTGTCCCGATGTTCCCAGTCATGGCCCAGATAAGAAGGGATCTGATAAGTGATCTAAGTGATAAGTTCCCAAAATTTCGGAACTTTATGGACCAAAAAAATTTCCCCCAAAATGAAAATTCAGGGACCAACATGGAGCAGACAGCTTTTTATTTTGCCTGTTGTGATCCTTAAGGTAAAACAAAATAACTCTGGCAGAAAGCAAACCAACTTAACTCCCATCTATGTCAACTCCATGTTGTAAAAGAAAGGACATTTTAATGTCCCCAAAGGTGGGAAGAGCCATCTCTGAGGCAGAGTGCCTCTTCCATTCAGTATAACTGGCCAAGTGAAAAGGGGGCTACTTTCTCCTTTTTTCTGTTCCACTCTGGACTGATGAAAACTTTATTATGGAACCAGAACCACTAGGGAGAACCCTTGTGCTTGGCAACCTAGGATGGAAGCGCTGTACAGGCAAGGAAACCGAGCTCCACGATGCCTGAGGTCCCACTGTCACCGAGATCATGTTCATGTGAAAGATTGCCTCTCCCTGTCAAAAATAAGAAGTTCCAGTCTTTCTTGGAAAATCTGGGTGCAGGCGGTGAAGGAATGATGCTAGCGGGGAGGGGAAAATTATATTTACTCAGGTGCTTTGTTTTTTGCAACATGTGTTACAGGTGAATGTGTGTGACATGCTTAACTCAAACATCTGACACCAAAGCCTGGTGACTACAGAGGTCAGCAAACTCCCATTTGTAAGCCCAGTGCAGCCCAATCCAGCTCATTCTATAAACAAAGTTTTATGGAAACACAGTCGTGTCTACTCATCTGCACGTTGCCTGGTGGCTTCAGCGCCACAACAGCAGAACTGACAGCTGCAATGGAGGCTTCACAGCCCACCAAGCCTAAAATATTTACTATCTGGCCCTTTAGAGGAAAAGTTTGCCTACCTCCGCATTATACCATGCTCCTGTTGACAGTGACGTGACTATCTACACAGGCACTATGGGAATTGAGGCCAGATGCTAAGTAATTCCAGCCAAGGTTGAGATACGGTTGACAAATTGTGATTATGAATCTGCCCTGAAAGATCCAGAATCTTGTCTGTTGGGGTCTTTTGCTCCTCCTTTCTAAGTGTCTGGGTGATAGACTGCAGGGAAGGCCTGGCCGAGGGGTCCCTACCCTGGTGCCTAGGCGGACCCACTTCTTTACTTCTTTCTCTGATCGGTCTGCGTAGCCAGCTGGGCTTGCTCTATGGGTCCTAAAGGTCACAGGGTTAATGTTCTTGGGTGGAAAAGACACTGCACTAGAGATGAGGACATCCGGGTGCTAGGCGTGGTTCTGTACGACCGTGGACAAGACACCTCACTTTCCCTCTCTGGGTCTTACTTTTCCTCCTCTGAGCAAGGAAAACATTAATCAAATGAGCTCAGAGTTTCTCATGTTCAGTGTTAACTGAGCTCTGCCTATCGTCCCTCTAGGGCTAGTAGAGACAATGTCTTAGTGACTTCAGTGACTAGAAATGCACGGAGGGAGGAGGGAGTCTGTTTCCACCAGTCCCCGACTTCATTATGCATTTAGCGATTGCCAGTTGCTATGTGCAGGTTGCCATGTTAAGCAATTTATAGATGAGGTCTGACTGGCTTCTTCACTACCTTGATGAGGTAGGTATTATTATTTCCAATTAATAGATGAGGAGCTGAGGCTCCCAGGAGGGAAGTAGAGCCAAGATTCGTGCCCCCATTTGCCTGATTTCAGGTTTCAAGCTCTTAGCACAACGCTCCCTTGTGTTGCTGGCCGTGAGATACCCTACTCCAGAGGTAGAATTTTCATTGGTGGGAGTGTCCAGGCCTGGCGGGAGACTTGTCAGGGGTTGCTGAGATGATTCCAGATGCATCAGCTCAGCCCTGAGTGGCCCTCACCTCCACCCCTATGCACTTCACTGCTGGGTAACAGCATTTCTGGTTGACAGTCAGGCACCACACCTCATGGTGTCCTCTGGACGATCCACCACACATGTACTCCTAATTCCAAGGTCTTACCTCCTTTAAGGGGGACGTTGTCAGGTGGGTTGGGAATGGCGTCCTGGAAGAGAAGAAAGAGAAGAGCATCATGAGGTGACATTCAGTTGAAACAACTCGCTTTTTCCATTTTGGTTGTCCTTAAAGTACTGTGCGGTTTAGAATTCACCCTCCACCTGATTCTTAAATTTTAAAAATGAATTCGCTGACTTGGTTTCCATTTGCTTGACAACCTACCTACCAGAAATGAAGACGAGGACACCCATCCCCATTTCACAGGCTAGAGACCTGGGGTTGGGTGAGAGGAGAGGAGGTTCCCGGGGCCGCACAGTGAGTTGACGGCGGCTCAGGGACCACAGCTGGGACTTGCAACTCCCAGGCTGGTCTGGTGCTTTCCCTCCATAACTGCTACTGTTTTTCCTTTGGTCAACGTAAGAATAATCAAGTACAGTACAGAAGTACATGTGGTTTCTTTTTTCCGTGTTTGATTCAACTGTGAAAGTATGTTGTAAACATACCTGGAAAGGTATGTCTTTATCTCTCCTGCGGTCGGAAATTCTGAATTGTTTATACGCCAAGCATCGTGAGGATACCATAGATAATTAAATTGGGTCCCTGCCCACATGGATCTATTACAAGTTAATATTTAGATATATTAATAATATGTAAATATGTATAAATGTGTAACAAATACAAAATGCATATATATATTCATACATTTACATTAAATATTATGTACTCTATAATAAACATAAATATATACATCACTGTTTACACAAATAAATGAAAGGTTGATAGAAACAGATTGTCTTCTGAAAGAGAGAGTCCTGGGTTTGGAGATTGGAGGTGATTAATGGAAGTTCTAGTTCAGGTGCTCTGAGCAAGGAGTTAGTAAAAGTGGAGGGCATAGTTCTCCCCTAATAAATTCCTCAGAAACTAACTTTCCCACCCTTATCCCTCCTCCCCTATCTCCCACCTCAGCCATGGAGACACCCCTGAGGTGTCCTGCCCATAAGGCATGCACTGTCTTATTCATCTTTTGAACTGCCCAGGTTGGAATCTGCTACGGTGCATTGAATTGAAATATTAATAAAGATCTAGAGAGATGTGACCATTTACATGGGAAAAAAACACCTTCCCAACCTCTGCCAAAGCAAGAAATTAGCAGCTGCTCACATCTTATTTTCTTAGCGTTCTGTGCGAACACCTAGGACCATCCGCAGTTCCCCTGTTTCTAACATATCCCTAGGAGCTCCGTCCTTTGCCTTCCACTGACGGCCTGTTTCCTGACAAAAGGATCTCTTCTCCTCTAGCCCCAGCGGGTGGCACTGAGTCAAGGAGGTCTGCTGAAGGCAAAGCCCGGGCCGCACACTGATCTGGAGATGGGGGAAGTCAGTTTAAACATTTGGGCCTCAGCTTCTCAGGGACAGGGAGGCGAACTTGACCTGGAAGGTCCTTCCCTCTCTGCTGTGATAGTCTATAATTGTATCGCCTTAGCTGAAAGCTTTTAACCTAGTTAACAATGCTGTACACTTGCGGTCTCTCAGTTACGCACACAGTTCGTAGGAAAATCTGACATCACAAAATTCCCCTTTGTGTTGCCTCTGTGGGACAACAAACAGCGTTTCGAAATTTAATAAACAACTAATTTACTGCCAGGCATGACTGTCGAATAGTGTGATGTACAAATGCACAAAGAAAAAATATCTACATTTGAAATGTGGCACTAAGATTGTCAAATCCATCAGCTGCCCAGGAACTTATCCAAGGACAGAGAGAGAATGCTGGAACAGCGAAACCGGTGGAGCCGTCCTCCCAGAGGCCACGAGCAGGCGGGGAAGCACCGGAGAATCATTTGTTCAGCACGCCTTTGGTGAGCAGCTGGTCTCTAGTAGAAACTATGTGACTTATTGGACGACAGCCCATGGATTTTATGGTTTAGTCATTAAGGCAGTCATTTAAAAAAATACAAATAAATATATACTTAAATTGCCAGTTGTGGCAAGAGCTACGAAGGAAAAGAATCGGAGTGTTTTAGGTAGTGCTTCTCAAACTTTCATGTGCGTACGAATCACCTGGGCAGCTTGTGAAAATGCCAGTGCCGATTCGGCAGGTTTGGGTAGCGCTTGACACTCTGTGTTTCTGACAAGCTCCCAGGTGATGCCAAATCTCCTGGACCACAGAACACACTTTGAGTAACAAGGCTGTAAGGGGTCATCTCAGGTAGGAGGACTTAGTTCACATGGGGGTCCCGGAAGCCTCTCTTCTGTCATTTGAGTGCTTTTGGCGTTTCCTAACTTCAGACGGGGCATGTGAAAAGGAAAGCCTCTCAGTACAGAAAAGAATCCTGTTGCTTAAAGCTTCACCCAGGGCCCAGGGCAACCAAAACAGAAGAGTGACTATTCCCAATTTGAAGGGCTCTTGGGACCAGGTCTCTATAGCTTCCCCTAGCTACCCATGGTAGTCAAGATTAGAGGATCAATGTTAGAGGGGAAATGTAGACATCTTTCAGTCCATCAAGCTCATTTTGTAGAGGAGGAAACCGAGGCCTTTGTGAGTCAGTGGCAGATCCTGGACTGAAATTCTTCTGTGTGCTTTTCACTGCATGAGTAGAGATGCTGTCTTCAGAAACCAAGGATAGAAAAGCTCATTCCTCCCTCCGCCCTTCAGCAGTCCTTGCATTTGGAAGTGGAGAAGCAGGGTCTAAAGATACGAGGACTGTTAACATTTGCGGAAGACTGTTCATGCCCCAGGTCCTATGCTCAGTGTTTTCCATCAACTCCTTTGTGGCAAGGTGTCCCCCCGGGCCTAGAATTCTCCCCCAAATCTTGGCTGGGGAAGTGTGAACCATCTTGCTCAGTGACTTGGCTTTGGGTAAGGTAGTGCCTAGGCTGGACACAGACATAAACAAATGGACCCTTCTAGGTTGTCATTCTCAGCTCCATTGAGCAGTTCAGGAAACCTCCTCTCTGTAGTTACCAACCATTTACACTTCCTTAAGGATACTTCCTCTTCCACGCCACTGCCTGCAGTCTCTGTGGATGTCTGACAGTATCCCAAACAATAACAAGTTATTTCCGTGCATGGCGGGAGGAGCTGTCATGTTTATCCTGTTTGTCCCCAAGTGAAATGGCTCCCATCCCAATCATCCTCCCTGCCTAGGACTGTTTTCTCCCCTCCTTTAATGACTGTGATTAGAGGGCTAGTAATCCAACTTTCCACTGAGTTGTTGCAGACGTAATACGATATTGTATATAAAGTGTTCACAAGTACTTGAACATGGTCGCTATTTGGGGCACTGCCTTGCTCTTAATGATGTGCTTAATTTGCCCCAGTACCTTGAGGGCCAATTTCTTTTCACAGAACAATATTGTGTAGGTGCAATCAGCTCCCAAATTTGCTATCGACACAAAATGCCCTCTCTGGCTGGCAGTGATCAAGAGTAACTAATGTTTAGAATATGCCAGGGGGGATTTCATGTTTCTTTCCTTGCTGGCCTCACATGGTCCTGCAAGGTGGGCTGTGGCTCACATTCCATGGAGACCTTTGCTAGGTATGCCTCTTATTTCAAAGCTAATATGGTCAAACACTTAATGAGAGTTACTCCTGAGGCTAAATGCTTTACATGTTTGATTTTATTTGGCCTTTACCTTGACCCCAAGAGTTAGGGTTTGACTAAGACTTAGAGAAGTGACTACATAATGTGTTAATGATTATAGAAAGTCCCATAGGCAGTGAATAGCATAAAATGGATTCGAACTCCAGTGAGTTGACTTTGAAGGCAATGTCTTCAATGCCCTGCTACATTGCTTGTCTAGATCAGGGCAGGATGAAGCTGAGCAGCAAATTCTCCTGAAACTCAATGGAAAAGTGAATAAAGGTCATGGAAAATCCCCAGGGGAAAGACTACTTTTACTGGGAGTACCTGGTTTGGCATGCTCTGCAAAAGTGGGAATTGGATGAGAGTGGCTTAAAGCAGAGCCTCTCCCACTTGAAAGGATTTACCATCACCTGAGGTTCTTATTAAAATGCAGATTCTGATTCAGTAGGTCTGGGATAGGTCCTTAAGTTTTGCATTTCTAATGAGCTTCCAGGTGATGCCAATGTTGCTAGGCCATGGACCACACCTTGAGAAGCAAGGGCTTAAAGACATTAATCAATAGGCAATCAGAACACATGAGGTCTTGAGAGATGGCTACAGGAGGTGGAGTGTGGATTTGGGCTCAGATGTAGGTTTAGTAAATCTTCCTGGTTTGAAGATAGGGGTGGTATCTGTCCTCTTAGCCTTTTCTGTCAATGCCTTTTGCCACCTACTCCTACTTCCTGCCCCTCTGTACAGTCCAGACTGACTTGTATTCTGGTCCTATTACTCCTCTCCTCATACCTGGGCTTGCCTTCCTCTGAGCTGTGCTTCTGCTCACTCTTTACTCACCTGGAGCATCCTGCCCTGCCTCCACCTGCCACCATCCTCCCAATGGTTAGCTTTTCTCTACAGAAGGATGCCAGCTAATAAATGAAGAGGGAATGCTAGAATTAGGCAATGACTCTTCTTGCCTCATTGCCTTCAAAGGGTCACCAAGAAATGCCAAAACCACTGAGGGAAGGATTTTTAGGTCTTCAAAGTATTACCCCATGTATTACTTATTAATAAGAAAGAAAAAATGTTTCACAAAAGAGACAGCGAGTGGTCACCACCTTAATCAAGTGACTAGATGTGTAATTACCCAAAATGGTTCGACCTGGCATATGCCTCTATCTGTGCTACAATAAGAGCTATATGGCATTACCTATGTACTCTTCTTACCAAATATGTTTCCTCTGAATGTAATCATGAGTAAACGCTAAGACAAATCCAGAACATGAACAACTCTAAACAGAATTAGCCTGGACCCTTCAAAATAGTCAGTCATGCAAAACAAACAACAGAGGGCAGGGAGACTGTCAGATCAGTGCTTCTCAAACTTTAATGTGCATACGGATTGGGAGGGAGTTGGAGCTTGTTAAAATGCAGATTTTGATTAAGTAGGTCTGGAGTGAGGCTTAAGATTCTGCATTTCTAACAAGGGCCCAGGACCACCCTTTAAATAGCAACATTCTAGATTAAAACAGACATGAGGATAACATGTGTACCCCTAGATTGGATTACACCAAACAAAACACAACAGCTATAGAAGACATTTTTGGACAGGTGGAGAAATTAAAACATGGACTATATGCTATTATTAGATCATATTACTGAATTAACATGAACTCTCTTGGCCATGATAGTGGCATAGTAAGAGATGGGTACATGTGGGTGAGAAGTCACGCTGTCTACAACTCACTTTCCCGTATTTACATAGAGAGAGAGCACAAATACAGCAAATTGCTGACATGCCAATCTAGGTGAAAGGTTATATGGGCGTTCGCCATTTTGTAGGTTTGAAAATATTCCAAACAAAGCTTTGGGCATAAAACACGATTCTTCTAATTCTTGGAGGCCTGGCTTTGGTTCTAGCTCTTCTGTGAACCCTTCCTCATCCTAAGCAGAGTTTAGCTCTCCTCGGTTAGTGGCATTTTGGGCCATTCTGCCTGGGAATCAAGCATTTGGTGTTTGGGCTTGACTTCATGTCCTCTGTTTAGCAAAGAGTTCCCAGAAGACAGGGTCCTGCCCTGCCTGCTTGGGTCTTCCCCTTGCAGCCAGCACAGGGCTTGCTCCTGGGAAGACTTTCAGTGGATTTTTTTGGATTGATAAATGGAATGAATGTCAGATAGAGAGAAGCGTCACAGGGCATTTCAACCCACTCTTATATTGAATCTGAGCTTAAAAAAACCCCCCTAGAAGCTCCACCACCACCACCAATCACCACTCTTAAACAGGTGCTCAGCTCCACTGTTGGTGTATGGAGTGGTAGTATAAGGATACATTTTGTTTAAAAAAAAGCATTTTCTTTGCTTATAAAGGGAGAAGAGGAACCTGCTTTCTCTTTCTTTCTAGAAATGGTCTACTTGGAAAACTAATAACCCTGAGTCCTTGATTTAACTCTTTGCGATGCAACTATTTATATTCTCTCCTGGGGCCAGACAAGTCCAGTCTCCTAGTTTACAAAACACTGATGCCTCTGAGTTTGAGGGCCTCAGAGCCCCCCTGAAATGTTAACACCTGCCTCTGGTGTTAACCTAGGAGCTTATCTCATTATGTATTCCTTTGTCTCTGGAGGAGATAAGAGTAGTTTATTGTTTTTTTCTTTTCCTTTGCTGTATAAATTATGTGAAATTTCATTCTGACTTCATAGTCTCTTGCAGGCTACATATATGCATATACTCTTGTGCCTCCTCAACACAAAAATAAATAAATCATTTTTTTCTTTCCACATTGATATAAAGAGGTGTCTCTTTGTTGGTAGGACGTTTACTTCATCAAAGGTATACTGGTGCCATCTCTTTGGAGGCTGATTGACAACATTTATTGAAGTGAAAATGAGCATTCTATTTCCACCACTAAAAACGTATCACGCAGATACACTCACAGACATGCACGGAAGACAAAAATTCCAGAGAAAAACATTAGTATCTCTCACTGGGCATGGGCAAATTAAATTATGAAGCATTCCTACAATAGAAAAGTATGTGACTCTTCAAAAAAATGAAATGAAATTCTATGTATCGTGATGGAAGGATCTCTAAGATACACAGCGCACTGTCAAGTGAATAAAGGAAGATGCAAATTTATGGGTTTATATAATGCCATGTGTATACTATATATTTGCAGAGGCACAGATTTTTGGAAGGACACATAAGAATCTGTTAATGGTGGTTATCTCAGCAAAGAGGGATCGGTGGTTGGTTGGAGAGGATGTCAAAGGATTTTATTTTCTTTTCTTTCCCCTGATTTGTAAACCAAGTAAAGTACATAGTTTACTTTTCTTAAACCATGTAAATATAATATTTTATAATAGATATGCTGGTTTAAATGTAAACAAAACTGAACACAACCACCACAGAGACTTTAAAGATGTCACTGCAAGGTAAGATCCGTAAGCAACACAAGGGCAGGGATTTTGCTGGTTTTGTTCAAGGCTATATACCCAGTGCTTAGAACAAGGTCCCCTACCCAGTAGATACTCAATAAATATTAGAGATTGAAGCCTAAGTTCCTTTTTTGTCTCTCCCAAGGAGTTTGACCTTGGAGTTATTTGATCTTCAAGTCAAACCTCAAGGCAATCTTCATTGATTTTCCTGCATGCCTATGTCTTCTTTTCTCCATCTCTCTGCTCAAGCTCTTCCATTGGCCAGAGGTGCCCTTCCCTTGCTCCTCCTTCCCTGCCTGTTTGAAATTGTTCATGTTTTTCAAGCCAACCTGAAATTCCAACCTCCAGGGAAGTTTTCCTTAAGCCTGGCTGGGGAAACACCCTCTCTCCTTAACTTGAGGTCTCATGGTAGTCCTGTATGTCATGGTAGCCCTTCCATCATTTTTTATATATTATGACCTCGCTGTTTTCAATTTTGTCTATACATGTGCCTTTGGATCTAGAACTGTGTGACTGCTTATGCCAGTAAAACTATTCTCATTGTTCTCCTTCCTGCTCCCATCACATGCAGAGAGTGCAATGTAGCTACCAACTCATTCCACTTTTAATAATGGGGGTGTGAGTCTAAGCTCCTTGGTTTTCTCCCATTGGTTTCTTTGCCAGAGCCCCTTTGAGTCTCTTCACTTGTCTGAGTTCCTCCTGTTTTAAAGTCAGTCTACATTCCCTCTTCCTCTAGGAAGCCTTTCCTGATAACTCAAGTTCAAGGGGGTAACATTTTCTTCTTAGGTCTTACAACAGCGAAAGTCTGAGCAATGTATTGGAAATGATATGTGCAAAGCATTTGACACTTAATATATCACAACTGTTATTAATATTACAGGCCTTAGTTTTAAGCAAGTAAGTGATATTTGTCAGGCTAAGAAATCACAGCACACCAAACCAGACATTCTGACTGTGAAAGGAATCTTTTCATATCTGAGCATGAGGGGTAAGTCAAGGAAATGGATGTGTAAGAAGGTAAAGCTCCCAAGAGAAGAGCGGAAACAAAGTTTCTTTGTACTTCTGTGGCTGTCTGTGTTGGGAAAAGGAAAAGCTGTTCTCATTAAATAATCAAGCAGTCTTGGCTTTATCACTTTCTCAGGGTGACTAGGTTCAAGCCCTGTTCCCTTTCTTTCTTCCCTCGTTTTCCACATTTACAAAAATGAAGCAGAAAGATCCACTTCTGTTCTTTCAAATCAATTCCACTAAAAGTTGGATTTGGTTGAGGACTATTCTGGAACTCTCTGTGAATGCCACCATCATCACCCCTCCTCCCACCATCTGGATCTTTCTCTCTCTTTCTCAGCAGTTCTAGCTACATCCATTAACTAAAGAACTTTCTTAAAGGCTACTTCAATTTCTTTTCTTTAGCCATTGTTATAAAATGTCATATCCCTGGTTGACTACAAATCAGAATTACAGAAACTGTAGAGCCTCTATAGAAGAAAAGGTGCCCTAGAATTTTTTCAAGAGTGATATTATTAGTAGGTGTAGATGAGCTTGTTAAATTATGAATTTTACAAATTCCACTATCTAAATCAAATGTCTGTAATTCTCTTTTTTCACTGTTATGGAGATGTGAGCTTCAATGCTACATTTAAATTTCAAAGCTTGAGAAATAGGCGTTTCAGAGCCTCGTTCTTTTTAGCAGTTGATAAGCTATGGAGTACTGGGCCTAAGACAACTGAAAGCAAACCAGAACAAGTTCTGCACGATTCTAATACCTGGAGAAAACAGTGGGAGCTGTGAAGTAAAAGGTAGAAATGTTCTCACTTTGCCAGGGTATGTTAGGGAGGGGGGTACATTTCTTAAATTACCAAAATTATCAAAAACGTCACTTCATCAAAAAATTTCATGCTCAATATATGCTATTACTGTAGTATTTTCTACACAATACATACTGGTGGATTCTCTGTAAACACCGATTTCCTAAAATACGAAGAAGCTTCCTCCTTCATCTTTTCTTCTGTTTTCAGAAACAAATGTTACCATTTACTTCAAACAAAATAAATCTCCCGAGAGAGTTTCACCCCGTACAGTGTGTACCCCACAATTGCTTAGTATTCTGAGGTGTCTCAGAGGGAACAGGTGTTAAAAACATTTCTATTTTCTGCCTCTATGCTCTGTTTCTTGTGACACCCTAAGTTCTTCAGAGCTTTCAGTTTGCCTTGTGGGCTTTAACTCTGAAATGGCCAAAGCTCTTAAGGAGCCTTGGTCTTCTCTCTTGCCTTCTTTCCTTCTAGACCTTGTCTTTAAAGAAACAAGATAAAACAGAACTGTTGGCAATGGTTGAGATCTCAGAAACCTCAGGAACACTTCGACTGAGGTTATAGGACCTCAAAGTCTAGTCTGAAGGCCTTGAAGACACGATAAGTTGTGCAAACGTGTTATCAGGCTTTCTCATTGCTTCCTTCCTTGATAGAAGTCTCTGGCTCAGCAAGATTTAAATCTAATGTCTCAAGACCAATAGCTCCTCTCCACGCTTTTGGTTCAGGCATATCTGGAAGGTTTTGAGATGATGGCCCAACAACGTTTCGTTTCTCTCTACAAGCCAAATCATTTCAGAGAGTTAAATTCCTGTTTCTTCTCTTCCTTTCTCCACCACGTGTGTACATATATACACACACGCAATTTTATTTACTTTTAATTTTTTGCTCTTGACTAACTTCTCAACTAACTTATCAGTTTGTTCCCAGAGCTTCTTGTCTGGGGGAAATGGAATGTAAATCAGAAAGGAAAAGGGAGGAAGAGGAGTCCACTTACCGTCCTCCGAACTATCAGCACCATAATGGTTGCCACAGTGAAGACGAGACACAGAGCCAGCATGGCTGTGGTGAAGTAGAAGTGGCGGCGGTTCGTGGTCCCCAGGTGGCTGGCCACGGAGCCCGCCGGCACGTGCATGGCTGTGTCCCGAGGAGGGGCCCCTTGGCTGAGTGCTTGCCGCGGCCCGGGGTCCATTCTTTATATAGTCTTCCCCACATCACACCTTATCTCTCCTCATCTGATTCAGTTCTGGGCTCATCTCGGTTCCAAGAAGGATTCTCCCCCTGCATCCTGGATCATGTGACTTGGAAAAAAACCTTCACCGACTGCCTCGTGGAGAAACTCTGCTCTGGGGGCGTGAGGCAACAGGCGGCGGCACGGGTGGGGGAGAGGTTCATTTTTCATTGCCAGGGATTAATTTGAGTGCAGAGAAACTGTCGCTACAGAGAAGGTGGCTGATGTCAGAGGGCACGTAGGAAAATGACGGTTCCTCTACTGTGTGTGTGTGTGTGTGTGTGTGTGTATGTGTTCGTGCGCGTGCACAAAGCAGCTTCTGCTTCCTTTAGGCTTGGCCACAAATGCCTTCATGCTCAAGAAGCTGCACATTCTTTCAGCGAGGCCTGGGCTCAGAAGACCTCAGAGGCGGTGTCTTTGCTGGGCCTCAGGGGTCTGGATCCCTTGGACTGCAGCAGAATAACTTCAAAGGGTTCAGTTTGATAACATCGGCTCCTGCTGAAAACGGGAAATGCCGCCGGGTATTTGGAAAGGAAGAGTCCACAATGGGAAGATTTATCCAAAGGGGGACAAGCTCATGGCAGTGTGAAATTTGGGGGCAGATACTGTTAGAGAGCAGGAATCCAGAAACATGGATCATTTGCACAAGAACTCCCACAGAATGTTTTGGGATCTGTTAAACTTGCAGATGAACCTGGGCCAGCCATAAAAGTCAAAAAGAGGAAGGAATTGGTGGTGAGGCTGGGGGAAGGGAGGCAGTGTGGCGTGGAATGCGGGAGGGGTGTGCTCCGTGTGTTGTGCTAGGTGGTGCGTGTGTGTTGTGTGTATTGTGTGTTCTGTGTGCGGGATGTGTGGGGTGTGCATTTGTGATGTGTGATGCTGTGTGTGCTGTGTGTGGCATGGTGTGTGGCATGCTGTGTGTGGCGTGGTGTGTGTTGTGTGTGTATGTGACTAACAGAATCGAACCCCTACCGTCTCGGGCACAGCGCTAGGACCTTTACATATGGTGTCACTCCACTTTCATCTCCATCCTCGGAGGCAGGCAATATTTCTTGTTTACATGTGGGAAAATTGAAGCTCTGAGAGGATGAAAATTGTCTCAACCAAAATTGGAAACATTGATCATGAGAGAGCTTGGATGCACATCCAAACCTACCCGGCTTGAAGCTTATCCTAAGTCAGTCAATCTTCACTGCACTTGAAGGCTGAAAACCTGGGGTCTGGTCTCAGCCCTTCCCCTTCTTAGCCTTTAGTCCTTGTACAAGCGTTTTTACTAGTTCCCGTTTGCGTTACAGTCATGGGGAAGATCAAATGAGATGATGTAAGAGGACTTCGTGAATGGAAATAGATTTCGCAGATGGTGTTAGACAATTCCTGTGAAACATCCCGAGTGGTCCCCCTAAATTCTAAGTCTGGAATTTAGACAGCTAACACAGACAGATTCTCTGGGAGACAGAGCTGGGTCACATCTGTGATTCCTAATGATCTCCATCTCAAAATACCACTTAAAATGTTAATCATGGCATAGCTGCTGCCTCCAGATGTGGCTCTTTGAAGGCTCCGTGTAGCATCACCCTGGAAGTCCCATTCTTTGTAGCACCCCCCTTCCCTTTCTGCTCACTGTTTTGGCTGCAGTGCATCACTGAGAGCCAGCGGAGAACCCAAACCCCCTAAGGAAATGTCCAAAGCCACGCTTGGATTATTACCATCTATATCCGTGTGTAGATCCCAACATCTGAATATTGCTTGACTTAGGTCAGACTTTAGGACTTGGTCTGCATATCCCTTCCCAGGGTATCATAAAAGCATAGAGTTTGGAGATAGAAAAGGCTTCGAGAGATGTATTGTGTTCTTGGGCTAAACAGAGTGGCAGGCAGTACACCCATTTTGCAGTCAGGGAAGCTGAGGCCCGCCTTGATCCCAGGTTGAGTGTGATTTTGGAAGAGATATGTGTACACATTTACTTGGTCTGGCAATAGAAGTGGAACGAGGCGAGCCAGTGTTTTCTTGAGCACGGACCTGGCTGAGCTGGGAGAAGGCTGTGTCCTCTGGTGGGCAGGGATGGTGAGTGGGTAGCAGGGGCCTGCGATCCGCCCAGAGCTGCTGAGAACAGGCTGCTCTCTCGGCCCTCTCGTTCAGCCTCTTTGATCAAAGTGGAAAACTTCTGATTGTTGAATGGAAGCTGTGGGTGTTGAAAAATAAAAAGGCTTTGCTTGAAATTCAGGTCTTCCTGAAGGCCTGTGGGGCTGAGAAGGGCAGTGGAAAAAAATGTTTGTCTTACAGTTACCCGTTTTGCATACACTGTAATGTCCTAGGAGGGAAGGCTGACAAGGGGGAAAATCACCCTTTGTTTTTACTCAGAACCTTCTAAGCAGTTGAAATTTTCAGATCATTTTCTAGTACAGTAGTTGGTGGGCCCAATTTCACTTCTTTTGCTGTGGCACTCTTCCGCTCACAAGCCATCAAGGGCTCCCTATTTCCCACCCCCATCGTTCTAAGGCCCTCTGTGCTTTCCAAATGTCCCAGAATCTAGCCTGGCCAACCTGGGAGTCCATCCCCTGGGCTAATGGGCTCCTTTTTCTCTTCTACTCAAGCCACTCACTTTGCAAATGGAAGGATCCTGTATGGAGTTTCCTACTGAGTCATTTTCAAATCCTTTCTGGAAGCAAAACTGTACAGGGAGTATACAAATGTAAGAAAGCAGACTTGCACTGGCTGACGCACAGGCGGGACGGAGAGAGGGGCTGAGCCTGCTTATTCACTGTTTTCCGGCCTGGGATCTCTCCAAGAGGAACAAAATAGAGAAATTGTGATTTAGCCCAAATCCTTCATTTCTCAAAATGAGGAAACTGAGACACAGAAATGAGAATGGCGTGAGGAAGGACACACGAGGAGGGATGCGACAGGCTTGAGAGCCCCCTGCATTCTTACAACTCTCTCTGCTAATGTTCCAGGCACATCCAGGCTTCCTTTTGTGTTCCCTTGCCTTTCCACTGCTTGCGTCCTTCCTGTCCCTCCAAGCCCCTGCCAGCCCTCCTCGCCTCCTCCAGGAACCCAGATCTCTCGAGTCCACCAACATCCTCTCTCCGGAAGCCTCTCTCTCCATGCCACACGACCTCGTTGTCTAAGTATCTCCTTGTCTTGATGTGTAACCATCAGGTGTGTGAAAATGTGTGAATTCTGCCTTCTCCATGAGATTGTAGTCCCTGAGGGCAGTCTGCACTCTCCCAGTGTTCTTTCTTTTATTTCGCAATATTAATTAAGGGGGTACAAGTGTTTTTGTTACATGGATGCCTTGTATAATGCTTAAGTCCAGGCTTTTGGTGTGCTCGTCACCAGAATAGTGTTCATTGTACCCAATAGGTAAGTTTTTAAACCTCATCCACCCTCCCCGATTCTTAATTTCTTATGTCTTTTATATCACTTTGTGCCTGTGTACTCATGTATTAGCTCCTACTTATTAGTGAGAACATATGGTGTTTGGTTTTCCATTCCTGAGATACTTCACTTAAGATAATGGTCTCCAGTTCCACCCATGTTGCTGCCAATGACATTGTTTCATTCCTTTTTATGGCTGAGCAATACTTCATGGTGTGCATATCTATATACACACACACCACATTTTCTTTATCCACTCATGAATTGATGGGCACTTAGGTTGATTCCACATCTTTGCAATTGTGAATCATGCTGCAATAAACATTTGAGTGCAGGTGTCTTTTTGATAAAATAACTTCTTTTCCTTTGGGTAGATACCCAGCAGTGGGATTGCTGGATTGAATGGTAGGTCTACATTTATTTCTTTGAGGAATCTTCATACTGTTTTCTATAGAGATTGTACTAATTTTCAGTCCCACCAACAGTGTATAAGTGTCTGTTTCTCTTTGTGTCCATGCCAGCATCTATTGTTTTTTGACTTTTTAATAGTGGCCATTCTGACAGGAATAAGGTAGTATCTCACTGTAGTTTTAATTTGCATTTCCCTAATGATTGGGGACGATGAGAATTTTTTCATATGTTTGTTGGCCATTTGTCTATTTTCTTTTGAAAAACTTTTGTTTTCCTGGTCTTCTGGTTTCTTGCATCCCCCCTTGCATTAGTTGGTGTTGGGCCCATGTATGGTCAACCCTCAGTGGATGCTTGTGTTGACTTTGTGTCTATGAAAAGTGAAAGTTCTAGAAGGACCGCTTATACAAAGGAATTGTGTGATGGCATTTTTGGGTTTCACTTCTCAACTGTCCTCCATTTCCCCATCCTTCAGAGAATGACCTCATGAGAATGACCATCAGCCTCCTTTCGGCCTAGAATTAGTTGCCAAGGTGTGGCTGCAGCACCTGAAACTCAGTGGGCAAACAGAATTAATCTCTCATCCTTTCAAGAGGGAACCCCATTTTGAAAAAAAATGAAGAGGAGCCAGATTATCCCCCACCCCCCCCACACACACAGTGCTTTACCAGATAAGGGGCTGTGAGACCGAGCTCTATCATATGGACTAGCGGTTCTCAAGTGTGGTCCATTGACTAGCAGCACCAGCATCTGCGGCACATGGGAACTTGGGGGAACTTCAAGACCTCCGAGACCTACTGAACTAGAAACTCAGTCTAGGGTCCAGTGATCTTGTGCTTTAACAAGCACCTTGGGGAATTCGGATGCCCGAAACCATTTGAGAAACAGTGGTCCAGGGAAATAACTTGTCTAACTTCCGGAAAGAACATCCAAGGGATCATCCGGTCCAGACTCTGGCCTGTGGGCAGGTGAAGTAGTCCCTCCATTGTGACTGAGACATAAGAAAGTGATTGTCCAGGGTCATGTAGCTGGGTAATGTTGGTATAAAGACTAGTTTTTCTTTCCCTTGAATCAGCGGTCCCCAACCTTTTTGGCACCAGGGACTGGTTTCATGGAAGATAATTTTTCCACAGACTGGGGCATGGGGGGATGGGGGAGGCGGAGCTCAGGTGGTGATGCCAGCGATGGGGAGCTGCTGAAAATACAGATGAAGCTTCGCTCCCTTGCCTGTGTGTCACCTCCTTCACTTCCTGCTGTGCGGCCCCCTCCCCACATTCCTAAGTTTCATGTAGGACAATTTTTCTATTGACAGGGGGTGAGGGGTAGGGTGAGGTGGGGGCTCTAAAAATGCTATTGCTTATGCAGATGGATTTATGTTTGGAATAAAGTGGAGATAATTTTATTCAGCTAAGGTTCTCTTGTGGTGATCACTGTATGTGGTAGAAAGAAATATTTTTTAAAAACCTTTGGGGTATGTGAGAGGAGGACAGACTCCCCCAGGATATGTTTACACAATAAAATATGCAACTAAATTGTCTTTTGAGGAGGAAAGGTCCTGTCTCATTAACTGGAGAGCTCTTTGTATTGCTGGGGCTAACTGAAGAGATTGGGCGTTGGAGCTGAGCCACAGTGACTCTTCACTGAGAGAGCCCAGTGAGGACAGGCACAGTGCAGGGAAGGTTTAAAGTAGGGTCAGCAAATGATGGGCCACAGGCCAAATGTGGTAGCCACCTACTTTTGTAAATAAAGTTTTATTGAAACACAGTCATGTCCATTTGTTTATGCATCGTCAATGGTTGCATTTCCACTACAACAGCAGAGTTGAGTAGTTGCAACAGAGACCTCCTAACCCACAAAGTCTAAAATATTTACTGTTTAGCCCTTTATGGAAAAAGTTTGTGACCCTTAGTTTAGAGTTTTAAAATAAACTCAAGGCAGGATAACCAAAAGGGCTTTCAGAAAAAGAACAGAAATGTGTTTCCTAAGACACCTCTATAAAATCTTCACTAATGTCTACATTACTAACCCATGCTTTCATGTGAGGTGATTCTTTTTGGGATTCACTAATTGTAGAGGAGCTGTATGTTCTGGTTGGTGCATGACAAAAATTGACTGCTGGAGAGGACATGGGAGCTGAAAGGAAGGTGGGACAGAAGACATCTGTCTAGTACAGTTGCCCGACTAGAAAGCTCTAATAGTTACAGGATCTTTAATAATCCATTGTCATTCAAAGAAGAGAATGATTCTTCACTTTTTTTGCAAAGCTAAGGAATGGTGCTTATATATTTACAAATAATAGATACAGGGAGAAACATCATCCACTGGGCGTTTGAGAACTTAGTGCATGCTAGTATTGTCAATATGACAATGAACAAGACAGACGTCATCCCTGCTTTCATGAAGCTTATAGTTGGGTGGGTAAGGTGGGCAGTTAAATAAGTAATTATTATATAATGTGACTGATATTAATAATAAACAATTCAGAGTGTTATGTGCACACAGTGAGGAAACTCCAGCTGTTTGTTCTGTCGTTCTCTAGGGGACTTCCTTGAGGTGAATTCTTTGACCTCTACACTAGTTTAATTAGTAAGAATCTACCCCAAACTGTTACGAGGTCATTTCACACCCCTTTTCCTCTAGTTTAAAATCTTCTGATACCTCCCCTTGCCTGTGGAATCCTGGCCATGTTTCTTTGCAAGTTCTCTCTGGCCTTCCCTAAACTTTATTTTCAGCTTCCTAGCCCACTAAAGTCCTACCTCTACTGTAGGTGCAGTGCTTCATTCTGATCCCTGTACCTGCCTGTCCCTTCCCTGACTCCATTTTTGTGCAGGTGACGTCCTCGCTGCAACATCGAATGCTCTTTCTTACATCTCTTGCTTTTGCAGTTCAACACATTTTTTAAAAAGTTGTTGTTTAAATATTCTCCCTTCTCTATGCTCCCTCCCTCAGCTTCCAGTAAGAAATACATCCCTCTTTCCTCTCTAGGGTTTCATAACATGCTTTTATCGACAGTCAATAATGAGAGTAATAATAATTATTTTATAGTTGCAACAATTGCCTGCATTTAGTGAGCTCATGTTATGTACCAAGTACATGACATTTATAATTTCACTTAATTTTACAACAATCCCATTAGTGTTGCTATTCTCATTTGGCAGATAAGGAAACTGAGGCTTAGAGTTGCAAAATGTTTTTTCTAAGTTCTTGCTGCTATTAAGTGATGGAGCTGTCATTCTGGCACAGGCCTGCCTGACTCCAGAGCAAGTTGCTGTAACCACTATGTGATTATATTACCTGTATTCCAGGTGGCTACATAGGACTCTTCCCAAATACACTGTAAGCACCTTAAGATTATAGCATGTGGCTTGAATGTGTCCATGCCTAGCAGGCTCCCAACAAATGCTTAAGCTGTATATTTAACTAGTAATTTAAAGTTCATAATATTGGGGAAAACACTTTTTCTTTTAAAACCTTTTTTTTTTGTTTGCATTTTATAATGAGGTACAAACATGAGACTGTATCAGACAAAAGATACCAGACCTGGCTTCCCCTCTGGTTTCCTCTTGCTGCCTTCTACCCTCCAAATTCCTGTCTCTCCCCACTCCAGTTATTGCTCTAAGTGTATGTACACTCACACGTCTTCAAGACAGAAGCAGACAGAAACTGTAGCACGTAGATGTATAAGAGAATTGGTGCCTTCTTGGAATGGTGTCTTGAACATAATTGGTGCGCAAAAAAATTTAGATGTACAAATGTTGTTTAAGAAAAGGGGAAGGAGGGAGCGCGGAGGGAGAGACAGAGAGAGAGAGAGAGAGAGAGAGAGAGCGCGCGCACGCGTGCGCACTGAGTACATTTCAGAAGTTCATGATCTGAGATTTTTAAAATTTTTTTGATTTTTATAGATTTATGGGACATGTGCAGATTTGTTAGATTTGTTACACGGATATATCACATAATGGTGAAGTCTGGGCTTTTTGTGTAACCCTTACCCAATTAGTGTACTTAGAACCCATTAGGCAATTTCTCATCCCACTCCGCCTCCCATCCTTCTGCTCTTCTGAGTCTCCAGTGTCTATTATTCCACCCTCTGAGACCATGTGTACTCACGATTTAGCCCCCACTTATATGTGAGAACATGTGGTATTTGACTTTCTGTTTCTGAGTTATTTCACTGAAGATAATGGCCTCCAGTAGGATCTGAGATTTTTTTGAAATGAAGAATGACTCATTTCTGAGTTACTCAATTAAACTTTCAACATACAGAATCAAGCCTCTGGTCTCTGCTCGTGCTAGATTTATGGGCTTTACTGGGGGGTGAAGGCAGGCACTGAAAGATGTCCTGAAGCATTGTTTCCTGATGTTAGCAAAATCAGGAAGTGATCTTTTCTCTTTAAAGTGGGCTAACTTTTTTTTTTGTTTTATTTTCAATTTCTCTGAAACATGAAGCTTGGCAATATCAGTTTTGAAGTTAAAATCAATCTGTCCTTGCATGGTTAGGGCACCTGAGTAAATGATTTCAGGCTGGACAGGAATGCTGGCTGTGCAATAGCACACATTTTCAGTTGCAAGGCGACAACCAAACGAGAAACAAACAGGTGAACCACGACAGAATGCACCAATTCATTTTTCAGAGTGATTGTTTTTACTGGGAAAAAGAATAAAAAAGTCCCGACCTAATTTTGCCTTCTTAACACCAAACTTTCAGCTGTGCAAAGAAAGGGTGGATTGGCAAGCTGAGAATGCCCAAGTGTGAGTGACTGCTTGATGCTCATGGGAAGAGGGGCCAGAGAAGGGACAGCCAATCTGGGGGACAAAAAAAAAAAAAAAAAAAAAAAAACTGTTGAAAATGGAAAAAACTTCAATGGAACACCTGTCTGGGAAATTCATCCCCAATGAAGCTATAGAAGATTGTGGATATTTGAAGAATAATTTAAAGAGGTGTCCAGGAAAGGCAGATCTGACTTTAAACCCCCCACCTCTTCTTTCTACTCTGAAACAAACACTTGTTGAGCACCTGCGGTAAGGTAGGGGCTGGTAACCTTTAGGGAGGTTTACTAAGTCACCCCAAGTCTCAGTTGTTTTCACTGGTAAAATGACAATCATTTTCACTTTTAGAGTGCTTAAAAGATGGACATTGTGTGTTTAAAACACCTTAGAACACCTCCTGGTACATAGTGGACACTTGGTTTACATTTGTTGAAAGGATCTGAGCCTTTCTTTTATGATTTGAGGTGTGAGACTTCAAGCTAGCCAAACAAACCATTGGGCTGCATATCTGGACAACAAAACTCCCCTCTTCTTTCTCGCCTGAATCATTGAAGACATCCTTTTCCCCTTTCCTTTCTCCCTTCTTCTGCATTCCCAGGCTCTGTTGCTCTTTCTTTTCTCATTGCTTTTGTTCCCTCCTTCATTTTTATATTCCCTCCTGCTGACTCTCCATCTGCAAATTTTACCAAGCATATGAGGAGACTTCAAAAAGTTTGGGGGGAAAATGAAATTAAAAGTTAAAAATATACATTTTATTTCTCGACATAAGCTCCATCAAGTTCAAAGCACTTCTATAAGCAATGATATCAGCCACTTAGTCCATCTCTAAAGAACTGAGGGTCCTGGGAATTTAACCATGTCAATGAAATCTTTTTTTGCATTATTAACTGAATAAAAATGGGTGACCTTTAAAGAATTTTTTAAGATTAGGAAACAAAAAGAAGTCAAAAAGTGCCAAATCAGGACTGAAAGATGGATGTTTAATGATTTCCCATAGACATTCTTGCAAAACTGCCCTTGTTTGACGAGAGGAATGAACAGGAACATTGTCATGGTGGAGAAGCACTCTCTGGGGAAAGTTTTGTGGGCATTTTTCTGCTAAAGCTTTGGCTAACTGGCTAACTTTTTCAAAACATTCTCATAATAAGCAGATGTTACCATTCTTGGCCCTCCAGAAAGTCAATAAGCAAAGTGCCCTGAGCATCCCAAAAAACCGTTGCCATGACCTTTGCTCTTGACCAGTCTACTTTTGCTTTGACTGTACCACGTCCACCTCTCGGTACAATTGCTTTGATTGTGCTTTGTCTTCAGGATCATACTGGTAAAGCCATGTTTCATCTCCTGTTACAATTCCTCAAGAAAACGCTTCAGGATCTTGATCTCATTTGTTTAAAGTTTCCATTGAAAGCTCTGCTTTTGTCTGCAGTTGACCTGGGAGTGATGGTTTTGGTACCCAGAGTGGAAAGTTTGCTCAACTTTAATTTTTCAGACATAACTGCGTAAGTGAAACCAATGGAGATGTCTCTGATGTTGGCTATTGTTTCTGCTGTTAATTGTGTGTCCTCTTCAACTAGGGCACAAACAGGATGAACTTTTTCCTCACAAACTGATGTGGATGGTCTGCTGCTGTGGGCTTCATCTTCAACATCATTCTGTCCTTCCTTAAAACAAGTTATCTATTTGTAAACTGCTGATTTCTTTGGGGCATTGCCCCCGGCAAACTTTTCATCAAGCATCATTGACTTCACTGTTCGTTTACCCAAACATCACTATCAATTTCATGTTTATTCTTGCTTTAATTTTAGCAGAATTCATGTTGCTCTGATAGGGGTCTTTTCAAACTGATGTCTTACCCTTCTTGGTGCCTCAAACTAGATCTTCTTCAGCCATGTTATAACAAGTTAGTATGAGTTGATTTTGGTGCTAAAAAATTTTAAACTCCTTGCACAGATTTTTCATAATACGCATTTTCCATGAACTTTTTGAAGACCCTTCATATTTTTCTCATTTGTCTGCATATTATATATTTTTTATTTGTCCCAAATTGCTTATAATGACTATGTGTTACTTTTTATAAAGAAGGCACTGGAAGCAGTTCATAATCCTTACCCATAAAGAAGACTACAAGTAATATTAATAGGTCAGGATCATACGGAATATATGTTATACTGTTGTTTTCTTTTTAAACATGTAGTTTTCTATAAGACATAGGAAAATTTAGTGTTTCCTTATCTGGACGCCACACATTACTTTTCACTACCTCTTTCTAGGGAATGTGGAATATATAAAAATCAAAATAAATTTCTCTCTCTGAAACCAGCCCACAGAGTGGTGACCCAGCCCTGTGTGCCCTTTTCTTCTTTCTCTGTAAAGTTGCTTTGTGGGTAGCTCATTCTGTCCTTCACTTCAAAACATCAGTGCAGCTGACAAGTAGCTGGACAGGCTGAAAATCCTTGATGGGAACTGAGAAAGAATAAAGTATCAGTCCAAGGGGCTCATTATGTCAATTTGGCAAAACCATAGAAGGTGATTCCTTTGCCCGTACAGAGCTGGAACACAGGCATGGCTGAGAAAATGGGAAAATCTCTCTTGGTCCCAACCTCCTCCTATGAAGTCCTGCTCTCTGTTGAAGGGTCCCAGCTGAACTAAACTGGTCCAGTTCTCCTGGGCTTCATGGTACTAGGAGAGTCCCCACGTTCAAGGCCACATGGTTTTACTTTTATTTTTTCTTTGTCTTGTTTTGATGTGATAAGCTTGATAAGCATTTTTGAGGAGAGGAAATAAAGCCTAAATGTTAATATTAAATACATTTATTCATAAAATATTGGGGGCAAATTGTTGTCCATGCTGCATTGGGACTGAGGGCTAATTGATTAATTGTAGGTTAAAATAGAAGGATCTAATCTCTCTTACAGAATCCTCTGGAGAGCACCAGTAATGTTGTGATTGAAGAATTATAAGTAAAAACCAGAAATAATAATAAGATTATATACACAAATATTGATTCGACTTGTCAATGGTTAAGAGCTTTTTAAGAGTATCAGAAATGGGATAGTGTTCACTGTTATGCCCATTCTATGTGGCCACTAGTTCTGGTCCTGGTGCATCTATACTACTACCTCTCAGACTTTAATTGTATATAGCAATTGCCTGGAGATCTTGTTCAAATGGAGATTCTAATTCAGTAGGTCTGAGGTGGGGCTGACTGAATTTCTAACAAGCTGATGCTGCTTTTCCAAGGTCCATACTTTGAATAGCAAGGATATATCATCAAACTTACATGACCACAGTGGTCTATTTCACTTAGAAGAATATAGCAGAGGAAGCACAGCTGGCCAAGAGGGCAGCCTCGAGTGCATCTTTTCAGTAGAAGTCTCCATGGAAACCCATGGGCTAGGCTCTTCCTGCCCCAACACAAGTGGTGTTGTTATAATGAGACTCCTATCTTAAAAGCTCCAAGCTCCATAGGAACCGATGTCTGTTGTAACAGCTTCCAGGTCCTGCACTGTGGGAAGTCTAAATCTATGCCTTCCCAGCAGGTATTCATAGTTCATTCTCAGTCTGCTCAGTCTAGAGTCAATTTGTCAATCAGGGGTCATTTTCCTCCTTAGCAATGCCATTCCACTTTTATCAGGGGATAGCTTCCAGGGAATAGTGCTATAAGGTTAACCCATTGTCATTTTTCCACAGAGAAGGCAAAGGTGTTTTGTTAAAACCTACTCATACTCATGAATTTGTTTTTTGTTCTTGAGCACACAAAGCCACCAGGAAGTCTATGATAACCGTCTCCCTTGCAGTTAGGGTGGGGCCATGTGGCTAGTTTGAGGCAATGGAATATGATGGGGACTTGTGAGTTGGGTATTTCTCCGAGCAATTTCTCAGCTAACTAGCTGACTGGGTGTAGAGGATCTAGCAAAGCCAGGGAAGACTTGTGGGACATAATGGAAGCCTCAAGGTGGAGGGAGAACAATAGTACGGGAAGAGAGATGTCTGGTAAGAATTGTGTGTGCCATAACTAGCTTAACCCCATAATTTACTGTTTAAGCCAAGATGTCTAAGAGGCAAAGGAGGCTCTAATATTAATAACCACACTGAATTACACTGGAACTATAATTATAAATGGGAACTGTCCTAGCCAAACCATGACATATATGGGCACCCTAGGTATAATCCATTTTGTTATCACTGAAGAAATTCTTTGGTGAAAACAATGTGATTAACCATTGCTTTCAGAGCTGTGTGTGTGTGCGGGAGGGAGAGATATAATGAAGCATTGAGTCTAGCTTCCAGGTAGATATGGAGCAAAATCAGAGACCATCCATGGTGGATCTATTCACATTTGAGTAACATGGATGAGCAAATTCAAGGCTAGAGAGATGACTCTCCATCACCTCATAAGCTGATGACAGAGCCAGGTCTCAAGCTCTTGATCTTTTTCTTTCTTTCTCCAATGTTCCATTCTGCCTTTTTGTATTAGTCAGGAAAATATTAGTATATGCAGCAGTAACAAGTTAAACCTTGAAATGTCAGGGATTTATAAAATAAAAATGTATTTCTCAATTATGCAAAGTATAATGAGTGGCAGGTAGCCCTTGTAGTTCCGATGTGGTAATTCAAGGGAAGACAGTGTGGAATATTGCACAAGAGATATTCTATGGGCCAGGCATGGGAGTGATGTGTGTGTGTGTGTGTGTGTGTGTGTATCAATCACTGCTGCCTGCATTCTATTGGCCAGAATTCAGTCATGTGGTCCCAATCCAAATACAAAGGACAAGGACACTGGGAAATCTAGTCTTTCTGTGTGCCTAGGAAGAAGAAATAGTGTGGAAAGCATAAAGCATTTTCTTTGCACACTGTGTCAGACTATGCTTTAACAATTGGCTTTGACCATTGTACAGAAAACTATGTAAATAATACTGAAGGTCTCATGAGTGCAGCAAAGTGTCCCCACCCCCACTCCTGTCCTCTATAGCAGATGGTATGAGTCAGCTTGAGCTGCTATAATGAAATACCATAGACTGGGTGACTTAACCAACAGACACTCATTTCTCACAGGAAGTCATGATCAGGTTATGATAAGGGCCCTCTTCCTGGCTTGCAGACGGCTGCCTTCCTATTGTAAACTCACATGGTGGAGAAAGGGAGCAAGCTCTCTGGTCTTTTCTTATAAGGGCACTAATCCCATCACACAAACAATACCCTCATAACCTCCTGTAAATCTAATTACCTCCAAAGGCTCTACCCCCAAACATCATCACATTGAGAGTTGGGGCTTTAACATATAAACTTTTGGGGGTACACAAGAGTTCAGTCCCTAACAGATACCTTCTTCTGTTTTCTGCCTATACCCAGGACACTCTGCAATTGGAACTATGCAAACTTGGTTTCTGAACCACCTGTCACTATGGGAACTGGGACCTATAGTCATGTTGCTTCTTGATGCATAAGTTTCTTCAAATGTCCACCTTTAGAGCTTTTGAAATAATAAGCAGGAAGGAAATTCATGGAAAGGGGTGGTGATTATTGAGGCACAGTCAGAGGGAGAAGGGTTGTCTGTTTACGCCTTCACTGAGCATGTTTTTTGAGCACTAAGTGCAAGACACTCTTCTAGAAACTACAGATACAATGTGACCAGTAACAAATGTGCTTGCTGAACAAATCCTCAGGGATTTTTTTTCTCTTAGTCAAGGACACATACATTACTTTTGTGCTTCTTTGAATAATACCTAATTATGGATTGTAATTATTGCTATGAAGAAAAGGCACATAGTGATATAAATGTGCATAACAGGGGTACTAAATCCAATGTGGGGGACATAAAAACTTCCTGGAGCAAGTAATGTTTGATTAGAAATCTGGAGGATAATTTGGAAGTAAAGTAGTAATTGAGGATGATGATGATGATGATGATGATGGCACTTACTGAGACCTTACTATGTGCCAGGCTCTGTTTCATGTGCCTCTCATATATTATCTCAGTCATTCCTCATGATCATTCGAAAATCTATTTTATTTATTTTATTTTTTAAATTTATATAAATTTATGGGGTACTAATGTAATTTTGTCACAGGCATAGATTGCGTAGTGATGAAGTCAGGGCTTTTGAAGCATCCATTACCTGAATCATGTACATGGGACCCATTAAGTATAGAGTCTAGTTATTAATAATAGTCCCTCTTATTTTATTTTTAACAGAACTAGCTGGAGGAAAGAGACGGCCCCTCCCAGTGAAAAGGAGCAAGTACAAAGGCCCTGTGGTTGGAGAAAACATGACACACCATGCATTTGAGGAACTGAAGGGAAGTATTTGGAATATACTGTTTGAAATGCTAAAGGTAAAAGACTTCCTCCTTTCTCTTCAAAGCGTGAATGTGTTGGGGGAGGGAGGAGAGAAGCCAAGGGAGTTTGTGTTTGGGTGTTAAATTCAACCGTCTATAAAATACATTTACCATGTAATATGAACTTATGGAGAATTTGATTTAAATTTTTGTGTCTGGATTTCTCATAATGTTATCACAAGATCTCAGAGACACATAGGCTTTTGGAAGATGTATAAAACCCCCAAGATCAAGAGGAGGGGATTCAGGGTTTGTTAGCACTTTTCTTCTTTTGAAGCTATAAAGCTGGGTGTGGGTGCTACTGAGGTTTTGTAGAGAACAGAGTTCAAAGAGAATACTTCCACTTGACCTTATTTAAATCTGCAGTGTGGACTGGGGAAGATAACAATTTTGTATATCACAGTGACGGCTTATCTAGTCTGGTTCAGAGGAGGTTAATGAGAAAGGCTTTTTCTTTTCTGTTTAGAAAATGATCAGCTCTTTTTGAAGCTAGAGTTTGATGCTCTATGCTAGGCAGCATTTTGTTTTCATTCAATTGACTTAGATGTGAAATGTCCAGGCATTTCTGAATTCTTTAGAGGAAGTTTCTTCCTTTGAAGCTGGGATGTATATGTGCATAATTATATGTGTTACACATATAATATTGACATATGTCTATGTGTCTGACAAATCCACGTGTTCACTCCTTCACTAGCAAGTATTTGTTCAATAGCTACCATATGCTACATTCTGTGAATGCCTCATTGAGCTCACCAAACAAGGCTCATGTCTTCATGGCCATAGAATTGCCAATCTGAAGGTGCTTACAGACATTAGGCAAAAAAAAAAAATAAATATAGAAGTGAAAATTTTATTAATTACTAAGAACAAAAAGAGCAAGTTGGTATGAGGCGGAGTAATAAGAGTGTCTACCTAAGAATGGGTAGTGTGCTGACTAGCTCCCCTTCGTCCCTGCAGTGTCTCTTCCCAACCTTCTTGGGAAGCTGTTCTGCATGGACTGCCTTAAAGGGCCCCTCTGCTCCAAGTTGGGGATTGGCCACTGGGATGGTGGAGAAGAATGAGGCTGGGGTATTCACTTTCCTTGCTCCCTCCCTACTAGATATCCCTATTTGATTGCCACCTTCAATTGAAGGATGCCAATTCTTTGTTTTCTTTTTATTTCAATAGATGTAGGGGGTACAAATGATTTTTTGTTACATAAATTAATTGTATAGTGGTGAAGTCAGGGCTTTTAGTGTACTTTTCACTTCAATATTGTACATTGTACCCAACAGGTAATTTTTGATTCCTCAACCCCCTCTCACCCTCCTCCAAGTCCATTATACCATTCTGAGTTACTGTATACCTGTCGTTTCATTCCCATTTATAAGTGAGCACACGCAGTATTTGTTTTTCTGTTCCTGAGATACTTCACTTAGGTTAATGGCCTCTGGTTCTATCCAAGTTGCTGCAAAACACATTATTCCATTCTTTTTCATGCTTGTGTACTATTCCATGGTCTACATATCATATTTTCTTTATTCACTCATCAGTTGATAGCACTTAGGTTCGTTCCATATTTTTGCAATCGTGAATTGTGCTATAATAAATATAGAAGTGTATGTGTCTTTTTTTTTTTTTTTTTGAGACAGAGTCTCATTCTGTTCCCTGGGTTAGAGTACTGTGGTGTCAGCCTAGCTCACAGCAACCTCAAACTCCTGGGCTCAAGCAATTCTTCTGCCTCAGCCTCCCGAGTAGCTGGGACTACAGGCATGTGCCACCATACCTGGCTAATTTGTTTCCTATATATTTTTAGTTGTCCAGCTAATTTCTATTTTTAGTAGAGACGGGGTTTCGCTCTTGCTCAGGTTGGTCTCTAACTCCTGACCTCGAGCGATCCTCCCACCTTGGCCTCCCAGAGTGCTAGGATTACAGGCGTGAGCCACCGCGCCTGGCCTGTGTCTTTTTGTTATAATTACTTCTTTTCCTTTGGGTAGATACCCAGTAGTGAGATTGCTGGATTGAATGGTAGGTCTACTTTTAGTTCATTGAGAAATCTCCGTACTGTATTCCATAGAGGTGATACTAATTTGCATTCCCACCGTGTATAACTATTTCCTTTCACCATATCTGTGCCAACATCTATTGTTGACTTTTTAATAGTAGCCATTCTGACAGGGGTAAGGTGGAATCTCATTGGGGTTTTAATTTCCATTTCCCTGATGATTAGTGATGTTGAACATTTTTTCCTATGTGTGTTGGCCATTTGTATACATTCTTTTGATAAATGTATGTTCATGTCTTTTGCCCACTTATTAACAGGGTTATGTGTTTTTTTCTTACTGGTTTGAGTTTTTTGTAGATTCTGGATATTAGTCCTTTGTCAGATATATGGTTTGAAAATATTTTCCCCCATTCTGTAGGTTGTCTATTTACTCTATTAATTATTTCTTTTGCTGTGCAAAAGCTTTTTAGCTTAATTAAGCTAAGTCCCATTCATTTATTTTTGTTTTTGTTGTATTTGCTTTTGGGGGTCTTAGTCATAAATTCTTTAACTAGGCCAATGTCTAGAAGAGTTTTTCCCAAATTTTCTTCTGGAATTTTTATGGTGTCAGGTCTTATATTTAAGTCTTTAATCCATCTTGAGTTAGTTTTTGCACATGGTAAGAGATAGGGGTCCATTTTCATTCTTCTGCATGTGCCTACCCAATTTTCCCAGCACCATTTATTGAATAGTGCATCCTTTCCCCAGTGTATGTTTTTGTCTGCTTTGTTAAAGATCAGTTGGTTGGTTGTAGGTACATGGTTTTATTTCTGCATTCTATATTCTGTTCCACTGACCTATGTGTTAACTTTTATACTAGCACTATGCTGTTTTGGTTACTATAGCCTTATGGTACAATTTGAAGTTCGGTAATGTGATGCCTTTGGATTTGTTCTTTTTGCTTAGGATTGCTTTGGCTATTTAGGCTCTTTTTTGATTCCATATGAAATTTAGGATTGTTTTTCTAAGTCTGTGAAAAACAATGTTGGTATTTTGATGGAAATTGCATTGATTCTGTATACCATTTTGGGTAATATGGACATTTTAACAATATTGATTCTTCCAATACATGAGCATAGGATGTTTTTCCATTTGTTTGTGTCATCTATGATTTCTTTCATCAGTGTTTTGTAGTTCTCCTTGATTACGTATAGTTCTAGGATTATTTTTTTGCAGCTATTGAAAATGGTATTGAGTTTTTGATTTGATTCTCAGCTTGGCTATCAATAGTGTATAGAAATGCTACTGATTTGTGTTCATTGATTTTGTAACCTGAGACTTGACTGAATTTATTTATCAATTCCAGAAGTCTTTTGGAGGATCCTGTAGGGTTTTCTAGATATAAGATCATGTTATCAGTAAATAGCAATAGTCTGACCACCTCTTTTATGATTTGGATGCCCTTTTTTTTCTTTCTCATGCCTGATTCCTCTGGCTAGGACTTTCAGTGCTATGTTGAATAGAATTGGCTAAAGTAGGCATCTTTGTCTTGTTCTAATTCTCAGAGGGAATGCTTTAAACTTTTCTCTGTTCAATATGATGCTGACTGTGGGTTTGTCATGTATGGCTTTTATTACTTTGAGATATGTTCCTAGTTTGTTAAGTGTTTTTATTATGATGGGGTGCTGGATTTTATTAAATGCTTTTTCTGCATCAATTGAGATGATCATATGGTTTTTGTTTCTAATTCTGTTTATGTGGTGAATTACATTTATTGATTTGCATACGTTGAACCATCCATGCATCCCTGGGATGAAACCCACTTGATCATGGTGAATTACTTTTTTGATGTGCTGTTGGATTCGGTTTGTTAGTATTTTTCTGATGACTGTTGCATGTATGTTCATGAGGGATATTGGTCTGTAGTTTTCTTTTTTTATTGTGTCCTTTCCTGGCATTGGTATCAGGTGATATAGGCTTTGTAGAATGAGTTAGTGAGGATACCCTCCTTCTCAATGTTATGGAAGAGTTTCAACAGGATAGGGACCAGTTCTTCTTCATAGGTCTGATAGAATTTGGCTGGTGAACTGTGAAAAAAAGTCCATTTGGTCCTGGGCTTTTCTTGCTGGGAGTTTTATTTGTTACTGATTCAATCTCACTAATCATTGTTGGTCTGTTCAGGATTCCTATTTCTTCCTGATTCAGGATTGGGAGGTAGTGTATTTCCAAAAATTTATCGATTTCCTCTAGATTTTCTAGTTTGTATGCATAGAAGTTCATAGTAGTCTTGGATGATCTTTTGTATTTCTATGGTATCATTTCTGACTGAGCTTATTTGAATCCTCTCTCTTCTTTTCTTGGTTAATCTACCTAGTGGTCTATTGATTTATCTTTTTAAGGAACTAACTTTTCGTTTCATTGATCCTTTGTATTTTTTTGTTAGTTTGTTTCAATGTCATTTAGTTCTGCTCTGCCCTTTGTTATCTCTTTCTTCTGCTAGCTGTGAGTCTGGTTTTTTCTGTTTGTTTTTTAGTTCCTTCAGGTGTGATGTTAGGTTGTTAATTTGTGATTTTTCTGTCTTTTTTGTGTAGGTATTTAGTATTATGAGCTTCCTTCTTAGCACTGCTTTTGCTGTATGCCAGAGATTTTGTGACTTGTATTGCCATTGTCATTCAATTCAAAAAACTTTTTTGATTTTCATCTTAATCTCATCATTGACCCAAAGATCATTCATCAGCAGGTTGTTTAATTTCCATGTATTTGTATATTTTTAATATTTCCTCTTGGAATTGATGTGTAGTTTCATTCCACTGTTGTCTGAGAAGATACATGATATGATTTCACTTCTTTCAAATTTTCTGAGACTTGTTTTGTGGCCTAATATATGCTCTATCTTGGAAAATATTGCATGTGCTGATGAAAAGAATGTATATTTGTAGTTTGTGGGTAGAGTGTTCTGTACATTTCTGTGAATTCCATTTGTTCTAGGTTACTCCTGCTCCCTCCAGGTTCTGGTTCACATTCCCTCTCCTCCTGCCTCAGGCCTCCCTGCTGGGGCCAGCCATGTGATACTCATCGTCTCTTGTCGGTGTCCCTATATCCTGCCCATACCTTTGTGGATAGCCGCTTCATGAACATTTCGCCTTGTTTGGTGTATGACATCTGTTTCCTGTCAGGGCCCTTACTGATATATATCTAAGAGGGTCTTTTTGAGGATGTGGCTTTTAAGTTGAAACCTGAAATGTCAGAAATTTTGGACAATTTATGGGAGGAAGTGACTTTTAGAAAGAAGGAAGAGTAGATATGAAGGCCCCAAGACCAGAAAGAATTTCACATGTTTAAGGGACATCTGGAGGGAGAGGCACATATACAGAAACAAAGGAGAGGTGGTGCTGGGTGGGGCTGGGGAAGTGAACAGGCACAAACCCACCCAGCTTTGTAGATGCTGTTTGGATTTAGTCTGAGTGTGATGGAAGCCACTGGAGGAGTTTAGGCAGGGGAGTTATGATCATAGTTGATTCTTTAATCTATTAAATTGCTCAAAGTCATGAATTGACACTTACTATATACCAGGATCTTTACAGAATATGGGGAGGGGAGAGTAGATACAGAGGCATAGCCCTTCCGTCAAGTAACCTACTAGAAAAGTTAGGATACGGGTGTATGGAGTGCTAATAATACAAGACAAGGTACAAGGGGTATAAGAGGAAGCATCAGTGACAGATTGTTATCAGCTGAGGTGAATAGAACAGGAAAGACTTCCTGGAGGTTGTGGCATTTGAGTGAGGCTTTAATGGATGGATAGATCTTAAGTATTTGTAATGAAAAGGCATTCCAGAGAAAGAGAACTGTATTAGGCAGTGCTATTCAAAGTAGCTGATCTGTGTACCAGTGAGGTAAGATGCTTGTGTCTGAATGTAGATCAATGCATTACTTCCTTCATCAAGAGAGCCTTGCAAAGGGCTACATGGCATTTGTAGGTAGGAGGTAGAGAGGAGTAGAGAGAAAAAGAGGTTGGTAAGTGAGTGCAGTCAGATCAGACCACAGAAGAATGCAAATATGAGGGTAAGGAGTTGGGACTATGCTGTGGGCAATGGTATACATTGAACATATTTGAGAAGAATGGCAAGTTTAGAGCTATATTGAGAAACATAATTGAGTAGGACAGGGCTGGGTGGAAAGTGTTGGGCAGTGATCAGAAAACCACTGTGGAAGTTCACTTCTCTCTCTTGTGATTTCATTAATTTAACAAGAGCTGTTTTATCTTTGAAATGAGGGCTGTGGTCTAAAATGTGTTATTATTTACCTTCTTCCTTCCATGCTAATTTTGGATGATGATGGTTTTGGATGAACAAAGCCAGGAGTCTTCAATAGAATAAAGCAGCAGTCTTGAGAACAAAAGTGAATTGCAGTCTGCTAATTTTCAGCTTGATTTTTTGGAATTGGGAGGAGTGTCTGTCTATTCTGTAAGCTTTGGCTTGTGTGAACTTAGACAAATTACAGAAGTTTTACTAGGACCCATTACTTTCAGAATGATGTAAAAGAATCATGTAGAGAAATTTGGTGAATTATCAGCACACTGTTTAGTTGTAGTTAAAGAGATCAGTTACTTTTATCAACAAAAGCCCCAAATAAGAATCATAGAAGAGAAACGGGCAGGGAGAAGGGAAGAAACCAATTGTAGGCAGTCTAGGAAGAGTGAATCTCATGTGCACGTTTTCTGGGTAAACTGATTAGCTGACATCAAGCAAATGGTTCAGAGTGGACAGTCCCTGTGATGACAGGCTACGGATGTCAGAGAAAACCATTCCAATTGTTTGTGGATTGATTCTCTGGAAAACGTGGAGAATTTAGCTGCAGCAAATATGTAACGGCTACTTCTCTGTCTTTCTGGGCCCTTGCCTTAACACCACCACCATTTTCTTCATTAGAACTTCTCAGTTGATATGAAACTTAAATGGAGAAAGGTAGTGCTGGGCATAGGGTGGGTGCTTAATAACTTCTCTTCAAAACACATGCACTCATGTGCACACACACGTGGGAATAGAGACAAGTGCCTGGTCACATGTTAGGGAAGCCTGGAGAAGGTTCTGTTTGGTGCTTGACTTTGGTTAAGGGAATTGGGTTGTAATTAAACCCAACACTACGGGGTCTCTCTACCTTCCAGCTCTGCGTGTGATTCCTCTAGAAGACACAGCCCCATGCTTCACTCACGTTTGCCATTAACATCCTGTCTATGTGTCCTGCAGCATGATTTGCACATTTTGGAGCCTTTTAATAGCATGCCCTCCTGTCTCAAACTCACATACATAATTACTATATTTTCTATAAGGCCAAACTCTAAAATCATTCCAAAGTCCCTTACTTCCTGAATCTATTTCTGATTCTCTCAGCTCACAATATTCTCCCCTCTCTAAATGCTTCTTAATAAATTTATCAACGCATCTCCTATGTATTTATTATTTTTGTTAATTCATTTAGTAAAAATTTCTTAAAAGCTTTCTCTGTTATTTAATGAATGCTGACCAAATGCCGTTATTATTAAATATGTTATTCCATTCACCACTTGAAACTGTCCTATAGGTAGGGCTGTTATTGCCATTTTACAGACAAAGAAGCCCGAGCTTAGAGAGGTTATGTGTCTTCCTGGAGACAGACAGCTGAGTAGATTGGTAGGGTGACCAGCTATTCTGATTTGCCCAGGACTGAGGGGTTTCTTTGAATGTGAGGCTTTCAGAGTCCTGAGCAAACCACGATAGTTGGTCACCCCACTGTTGGGCTAACCTTTAAAGCCAGGCCTGTCATAGCCAAGCCCTGCTCTAAGCCAGGGCTGTACGATAGAATTATAATGTGAGCCACCAATATGAACCACCTATGTAATTTTAAATTTTCTAATAGCCACATTAAAAAGTAAAAAGAAACAAATGAAAATAAATATTCATAATATATTATATTTATAACAATATATCCAAATATCATTTCATCATGTCATTGATATAAAAAATGACATATTTTACATTCTCTTTTTTGGTCCTAAGTCTTCAAAAGATTGATGTGTCTGTAACTCTTACAGCACATCTCAGTTTGGACTGGCCACATATCCAGTGCTCAGCCACATGTGACCAGAGGCTGCCATATTGGATGGAGTGGCTCTAAGCCATGGTAGGCTGTATGTGCCAAGCTGCATACTAAGCCTTGGAAATAGCAACTCTACAACGCAGGGGCTCAGGCCTTATTACTGTGCTTACAGTCAGGGTATAGACAAATACACAGACAGTTGTACTACCACATGACAGGTACAACAGAACCTGGGTGCTGGGAGCACAGGGAGATTGAGGAAGGTGAGAGGGCTTCCCAGAGGAGGTGACACAAAACATGAGTGAAGATAGAGAAAGTGTTGAAGAAGATATCTGAGTAGAGAGAAGAGGACAGTTTGGATGGGTTGGTGTAGTGTGAGGGTGAACGGCAGAAGGTGAAGCTAGAGTGAGAGAGGCAGGGACCAAATCTCGTGGAGGACTATTTATGTCATGAGGGAGAAAGCGGAACATAATCCCGAGGGCAAGGGAAGTCTTTGGAAAGAGATGCTCTTTCAATTAAAACAGGACATTGTGGGTACATGGGAAAGACTAGCAAGAAGTGGGAGGCTGGGAGACCTTTTAGCTTTCTTCGCTACGAGGTTGAAAGTTCCAGAGGGAAGGAAGACTTACTCCTAGCAGGTGCCATAGGAATGCTTGCTGAATGGAAGAATGGAAACGTAAAGGTGAGAGGGGCTCGTGAGTCAAATGTGCCTTAGAAGGAGCTGTTAAAGGCTGGTGGTAGTCTGCAGAGAGAGCTTTCTACACAGCATTCTTGGGATTAGGAATGATGCATAACAGAGGAGGAAATTAAATGGATTGAGGCTGTGATAACCACATGAAGGTAAAGAAAGAGTAACCCAGGACTTGGAGCTGGGGGCAGCCAGAGACAAAGACATATTGTCCTTCTTCCTTAAGAGGTGAATGATGTACACTGGCAAGAATTGCCGATGAAGGAAGGATGAATTAGAAACGAGATATTAAGTGTAAGAGTCAGGAGACAAACCTTTGCAGGCAGAGCGAATAACATCTAGAAAAACCCTGAGGCTGAAAGGACCCTGGCATGATTGAGCATCTGAAAGATGGCCCTTGTGGCTGGAATACAGAGAGAGGGGAAGAAGATGCTACAGTTTCTGGCTGTGCCAATGTTGGGGGTAGTGCTGCATCATTATTGCTATGATCCACATCATCACAGCTACCATTTTTGGAGCTCTCACTATCTATCAGGCACAGTGATGGACACCTTCCATGCCTATCTTATAGGGACTTCCCAACAGCCCCGGGAGACTGGCATTGCTATCCCCATTTTACTGATGAGGACACTGAGGTTCACAGAGTCCTTCAACTCGCCCAAGTCATATAGTTAGCAAGTGGAAGAACCACGTGGGAAGCCAGTTCCATTTTGTTGTATAACCTCAGTCCTTCTCCTGTATTCATTGCTTGTTCCCAAGGTCTTCCTCTTCCTCCTCAGTCCTAGCACTCAGCAAAGTGCAAATTGGTATTTGCTCAGCTGATTTTGCTATGATTATTAGTTTGCTTAGCACATGGCAGGTTTAGGACATTACCTCCCCCCAAAATGGTGCAAACAAGAAATAGGAAACACCAAAATAAGACATCCTGCATTCTGAAATAGGAATCTACACTCTAGGGAGATGAAAAAGAATTGAGATAAGCTATTACATGCTGGAACCAAATGAATTACCCACAATGAAAATTCAAGGACAAGAGTGAAATTCTAAGGTAAATCCATTACCTTTGAGTGACATCACGTTGGTCACTGGGGTGTCATGCAAAAACTCCCACACACCCCGGATCCTGGCTTATGCATCTAAATGTTTATGAACCATTTCACTAACTTACTAATAAACACTTTCTTATATGTAATGGGATATAAGCGTATCTCCTCCCTGCCAGGTTGGGAAGATTAAATGAAAGCACTCATGTAAAAACAATGTTAGAATAAATAAGTGAACTTTGCTTTATTATTTTGATTAAGCCAGTGATTCTTAAAATGTGGTTAAGACAGCCTTGAGCATTCCTGAAACCCTCTTAGGGTACCCACAAGGTTAAAACTATTTCACAGCAATACCTTTGGTTCTTTATCAAGCTCATTGTCTCATGTGCATAAGTGGAGTTTTCCTGAGCTTGTGTGATATGTGATATCTTCAACAGGTGAAGGAAGAAGGAGGTGTGAGAATCCTGATGCCTCCTATTAAGCCAGACCTTAAAGAGATTTACAAAAATGTAAAACCAATGTCACTTTTCTTAGTCTTTTTTTGAAAATATAGTTATTTTTTCATAAAAATCTATTATTTATGTTAACCTGGAATGGGCTTATTACTGTTATTTTAAAATGAATTAATAAGTAAAAATTTTAAAGTTTCTCAGTTTTTATTTCTAATAATATTCATTTTTATGGTCCTCAATGTTTAAAAGGCCAAGAAGTTTTGAGACCAAAACGATTGAAAACCACTGACTACATTAATGTTTAGGACACATTATTGATTCAGTGCTGTCTAGTCCCAGTGCAATAAAAATAATTTGTAATTAATCCTTGATAATTCCAACAAGAAAATGCCAGCAGCCATGATGTGGAGGCGTCCTGCTGTTTTTAAAGGAAGCAAGAGTTAATATGCAGAGACTTAAGTGCTATTTCAGAAAAATAATTACATCTGGGTACACTTTAACCCGAGGGCATGGATTTTAAAATGTAATTAGAACACATTTTCTCAAACATTAATTGCTATTTCTTTAGTAGAGGAAAAATCCTCTATTAACAAATGAAAATAAGAAAGGAAATCCACCTCTTGGAATTTCGCCATGTCAGGCTCCTACCCACGGGCATGTGGTGGCTTCTTTTCTGCAGTCTTGAAGGAGCGCCTCACAAACCCAAAGTGCTGCAGCCTGCACCATCACCCTGAGTTTGCTACCAACATGGCAGCATGATGTTGGGGAAAATCTCTTTTTTCCCTAAGACCTTTTTCCTCAAAGAGATAAGAGAGAGAGAGAATCTCTTGGGTTCCTCCCTGAGACACCCAAGTCTGTTGTGAGACATCTGACCCAGAATGAGGAGAGGATAAAGTGACAGGGCATTTAGAAAACCAGAGAAGTGATGGCCAAGACCAAGACTTTGGATTCAGTCAAAGTGAGGCCAGTGGGAGCCTGAGAACAGATGGTAGAAAATCTTGCATCAAAAATTCCAGGGGGGATTAAGGGGAAAGAGTAGGCAGGTATAAGGAGCTAAGTAGGAGTTTACTTGAGAAAAAAGCTGCCACATAGTTGATGAGAGCAGGCCATCCCCAAGGTTAAGTGGCCACTTCCAAAGCCAGCAGGGACATAGGGAGATCTCCTCACTGGCTTATGGCTGAGATTGACATGTCACGGTGAAGGAAACAGGTACAGTCTGGCTCAACTTTCTGGCAACACAATTTCTTTTGTCAGGTGGTGGATTTGAATCTGTTTTTATGCAAGATGATGAAAGGAAGAAACATATTCCAAGTGTTGGTCTCAGTCCTGTGACACGTTCTTGTGTGTCTATTTATGATATCATCCAGTGACTCAGCATTGCCTTTGGGATATGGTACAAATGCTTCATTGTGGGTTCATGGTCTCTTTCCTGCTGTCTTGGCTAGTTTGTTCCTGAAGACTTCTATAACCACACTCTCCCCTTCAGCCAGTCTCAATGACTTCAGATCCCGTGATGGCACTCGACCTGCTTTGGAGGGCCCTTCCCCCAAAATGGCTGGCTGGCTTTCAGGTTCTCAGTTTATGTGTCATCTTAGAACTATCTTCCCTGCAGACTAACATAAGTTTATAGTTTCTCCACCTCAATTATTCTTTCTCACGGTATCTTGTTTTGGGGCTCCATAATACCTATTATATTTTGTAATTTTTTTAATTTTTAAAAATTAGTTTCCACTTTATTAAGTTAAAAAATGCTGAAAAGTTTATAAGGAAAACAGCAGTGCTTCTGCCAATTAATTCCTAAATCACTTGGTCCTGCTCATGAGACAAATCACTTGTAATTCTTTTAGCTATTTCTTCTGGCATATACCTTGATATTTCTAGCAAATATGCTTATATTGTTATCTATTGATTTATCAATGTTAGACTTCTGACTTCCTGCTATAGTAAAAGAAAATTTAGACATTTTTATACAGCTTTTCATTTCTCTTCTCCCCTTTCCTCAGTATTTATATCACAGATCTTGGATAAATCAGAATCAGTGTTCATGTTTTTATGATGATGCAAATATCGTTCACTGCCTCAGGTGGGGAACTCTGGGAGATGATGCTGGAGGAAACTGAACTGAGATTATGAAGAGTCTTGAGTGCCAGGCTAAGGACAGTGACCTTTTCCTGGTTGGAAGCTTATTCATGGATTCTCAGGGGTGAGAGGGGCGATGGTGGTAGGGCATTTCAATCAAAGTTATTTCAGAAAGAATTTTTCTGGCTGTGGTATGAAGGCTAACTGGAAAGGGGTATACGTGCAGGAGAATAGGATGGCATGAAGCAACAAGAACTGGGAGAAAGGAAGAGTTATCTTGTAGAGAGTTTATGGAGAAGAATCAATAGTACTTAACTTAGTTCTGATTTAATGGGGGGAGTGAAACGTGATCCTCAATAACTGGTGGTTCTATTAGCAGACAGAAAGCCAAATATAAAGGATTTTCGGGGAGGTGGGAGGAGTAGGTAATGGCTTTAGTTTTACATATTTGAAGCAAGAAAGAAATATCCAAGTGGAAATGTTTAGCAGGCAGTTGGCTATAAAAGAGGCAGGAAATGAAAACAGATTCGGGAGTTCTCACAGAGAAGTTAAAGGAAAGAATGACATGAAGAAAGATGGTTACCTGCTCAAGGTCATATAGCTGGTAATTGGCAGACCCAGAACTTGAAGCCAGGTCTGTCTAAATCCATATCCAATGTCCAATCACAATAGTGTGCTGACTCTGAAACTTTGTCCAGATGCAGCCCAGAGCAACAGAGGCTTAGGACTGGCTTTGGGGGACACTTACATTTGACAGGGCAAGTGACTTAAGAATGAAGGTGCAAAACGCAATGGAAAGATAATGAGGTGAGAGGGAAGAATGCTGATGTCATAGACACCACCCCCACCCCTCAAGGTCTAGACAGGAGGGTAGGACCTGGTACTCAGATCAGTTTGGCCTTGGCCAGGGCTGAAGTCTCCTGCAGACCCCTCCTGCTTTCACTCTGAGGACTTCTTCAAGAGCATCAGCTGCACTTTCTTTTCATACACTTTCCACTCTGCCCACTGCTGTGGTTCAAGCCAGAGAAAAGTGTGGCCAAGTAGCAATTCTCAGAACATGAGTGAGGCTCACATCCTGCCTGGTTTCTTCTTCTCTCTTGCTCAGCCCAGAGCAGCCTGAGAGAATCATGATGAAGTGGCGTTTAGGGCTTTTCAGATGTGGGCCCTGCAGGGAAGGGCTCCTGGGCTCCTCTCTCCCCTGGGCCCCCTCCCTAGAGCATGCCTTCGGGTTCATGGCATGGGCCAGGGGAGAAAAAGGAAGCAGACGCCACGAGAGTGGGTGCGTGGGGCGTGTAGGTTGTGAAACAATGTGAGAAATCTCCAGAGCTAGCAAAGAAAGTTTTGTTTTTGGAATTTGGAATTCAGAGTTTTTCACACTCAACATTTCTGTGACTAGAAGGTGAGATAAAAATCTACGTCATTCCACTGGTTTTCAACTTTGCTTTAAATTATCTGATTTTAAACAGAAATTATTATCAGTCTGATATTGTTTCCTTTTCTAAAATGCGGTTTAATTTCGTAAGGAGGCGAGCAGGACGGCAGAGCTGAATCATAGGAAGTGTCAGCATGCAAGCTCTACACCCATAATTACAAAACCCTGTTCGAGTAAGCCCGGTACTCTCCCTGAAAAAGTGTTCCTTAATCCTGGGTTTTTGTTTTTAGCTAGGTGCATTTCTACTTCCTCTCTTCTGCCAATACAGCATCTTTAATTTCATGTGAGAGAACAAAGCATGGGTCCTGAGTTTGAATCCTACCTCCTCCTCTTCCTTCCTGGGTAACATTGGGACAGTTACTTAATCTCTCTGGGCCTCAGTTACTCCCTAAAAATAAGATTGATAACAAATACACACACACATACACATACTACTGGAACTTAGTAGGTGCTGAAATTGTGTTAATTCCTACCATTGAACAGGGTTGGATAAATTTTTTCCCTAATCATGGTCACTGACTCACCACCACCACCAATAAAAAGAGAAAAAAAAAAAAAAGGAAAATAAAAAAATCAATTTACTGTATTTTGTTAATTTAAGGGAGACAGTTGTGGGTGTTTGTGTTTTGGATCTTATTTTTAGACATTACGTAAATGTTCCATCCACTGGATTTTGAAATTAAGAATGAGGAAACATTATTTATATCTGAATCATAAATTACAACAAATGAAAATATTACATGTATGATTTCAGTTCTATATTATAGGTGTTTAAAGGGAAGAGAGAGAGGGAGAAGGAATGGAAGGGGAAAAATGGGGAGGTAGGAAACACACCAATTTGGCTAATATATAAATGACATGGCAAAGGTAAGAGAAAGTAGACTTAGGCACCGCTGTTTACAGAAAAAAATTTTTGGGTTTCCCCCAACTAACTATTGATCTATGGGTACTAGAGTCATGTATTTGCTACTGTCACTTCTCTTTGAAACCCATCCATCCATTCTTTAATTAAAGGTTTGATTTTGTAAACACCCTTTGTCTATGGCCCTGTCCTAGGTGCTACCAAGGCAAGAGATCAAGCCAACCCTGCTTTCCCAGGGCTCATAGTCTTGTGGGGGAGAGACACAGTTAAATAAGTGACAGCAGAGAATAAAAAGTGACTGGCTTGGATTTGGGATGGTAAAAAGGCTTCACAGAGGAGGTAATCCTGCACTGGGTCTCAAAGGAAATGGAGCAATTTATTAGGCAGAGAAGGATTTGGGTGGTGGCAGAGATTAGGAATGTATTCTGGGCAAAGGAAAATTCTGAATAGCTTTTAGAGTGACCCGGTTCAATCTGAACTGGGAACCAGTTTGTTGGAAACATAGCTCTGTGTGTTCAGGGAGCAAGTTTGGCCGGTGGTTAAGTTCAAGGATGTTGCAGGTGTGTACATATGGGTTTAATCCTGATTCAGGAGTTGTGTGGCCTTGGTCAAGCTGTTTAGTTTCATTGAGCCCTCATTTCTTCATATTTAAAAGGAGGATAAAACTCAGAAATGTTGTAAACATTAGGTGAATTGAGAGAATATATGCAAAAGCTTTGTACATTGCTGGGCACAGAGCAGATCCTCAAACTGAAAGCAGTGCTTTCATTTCAATACATTGGATCTTTGGTCCAGTAGAGTCTTAGTGGCACCCTGAGCAACTTGGGTAAGGGGATGAGAGAACGTGCTGTGTGAAAGAATGGGTTATGTATTATTTATGCTTTTTCAACTCTTCTGTTGAAAGTTTTCAGAGACTTTTCTGAATCACAGTAACTCAAGTAACAATGCTGAAATTTTCTTTTGGGGTACATCTCCCTCTGTGTTTCCTAAAGCTGGAATGAAACCAAACCAAGGGTGAGAGAGTCACTATCTTTTTGGTAGATTACCTCTTGCTGAAAACAAAAAAATCCCCACAAAACCTTAAAGCATTAACTCTGAGAGCAAAGCTTTTTGGAAGGCCATCAGCAACACCTCCAACACAAAGCTGTTTTCAAGCCTGTAATTATGAGTAGCACCAAGAGTGCCAAATAATGAGGATGTTATATATCTAGTTCAGCTCTCTTAGAACACACACTCATCCACAGGATGTAGAGAAAGCAAGTAGAACCGTGAGACTAAAGCATAGATGGAGGGCAGTCATTTTTAACGCAGACTGACCTGAAGTTAGCTGTTTCTTCCATAGGAATACTATGAAGTGCTTGGGGGTCTGAGTGTAATTCATTTCAACTGAATAGGTCTCCAGTTTATAATTGTTCCTTCTCAGGTAATGGCCCCAGCAACAGAGTGGCCAGATTTGCTGTTTATCTTCCTGTTCCCTTGGCCACAGTTGATCCTAAGGCAGTTATTCTTAAACTGGAGTGTGCATCAGAATCTTCTTGTTAAAACACAGATTACCGGGTCAATCCTCGGAGTGTCTGGTCTAGGAGGTCTAAGGTGGGGCTTGAGAGGTTTCATGTCAGTAAGTTCCCTGGCGATGCCAATTCTGTTGGCCTCGGGTGCACACTGAGAACTCTGCCCTAGGAGCAGGTACCTGAACTCTCACTGTTCTTCCAGTGCACCCACCTCCCTCCACCCTTAGCCCTACCCCACCTTTCACGTGTTTGCCAGCTGCCCTTTCTATGGCTCACAAATAAAATAATTTTAATGACTACCAGAGGGGAGTGTATCTATAGCTTGGAGAAGAGAGGACATCAAGGGAGGGGGACATCAGGTGTCCTCTAACAGCTGAAGATCTGTTATGTCAAAACGAGAGTAGGAGGTGGATCTTACCAAGTTGTCAATTTTGCCTCCAACAAAGGAAGACATTTTTAACAATTTAAAGTGTCTGAGAATGGGCAGCTTTTGGTTACAGATGATATACTGAACACACTCATTTATCCTTGCTTTCTCCTTAGATACCAATAAAATGACAGTGACTGAACTTTTAGCATAGTGTGTGACATAAACTCTTAAGCACAAAAAGAAGAGGAGAAGGGATGATGAGAATATTGAAAATGGGAAAGTGGACAGACAGCTGTCCCAGCTGGCTTTGGCAGACCTGGGGATTGTGAACTGTGAGCTGGCAGAAGCAGGAGAGCAAGGTGATTTGCACCCCAGAGCCCCAGGAAGCTTCTGGGTTCCGGAACTTCTGAACAAGGTGAAGTCAGGCCTAAAAAGAGGAGGACTAATTGAGAATCTGAATAAGGAGCAAGGGAACTTCTAGATCCTCCCCTGACCACTACATCAGGTGACGTCTCCTCCCACAGCCTGGCATGTAGCCGGGGGTTTACTCTCTGAAGGCAGCGAATTGGAGGAGCTCTGGAGGGCGGACACGAGGCACAGTTGGAAGGAGGGGGACTTTACAGAAAATGGGTGGGGAGATTAAACGAAAGTCAATATATGGAACTTTTATACCCACGGCTTCTTCCCATACTGAGCTCCTAGAATGTTGACCTCTAAACACGTGCCTTCCAGATAGCAGCATAATGCTGGGATTTAGAAGGTACTCGACAGCCTGCAGCTATTACACAAAAAGATGGGGAGAGGAAGGAGGGGGTTTGTGGCGCAGGAGAGGCCTGCTGAGGGCGTCCAGAAGGATTTTAAGGTCAACAATATTTGCTGAGCAGCTACTCTGCTCTAAATTGCAAGCTGTGAGCTCTGATGATTCAACAGTGAGTGAGATTCAACGCGCCCATTCCACAGTGAACCAGATGGGGAGGTTGGAGGAAGGAACAGCGTGTACAAAGGCAGACAGTAGAGACACAGCATGCTGAGTTTGTGGAACCATACGCAGCTCAGCACTGTTGGCATGGAAAGTGTACATGTGCAGGGAGCGTGGGAGGGAGGGAGGCCCGAGACATGCTGTTTTGCTTATGTCCCTCCCTTTCTTTGCGCGTGTTCTGTCCAAATGCATATTGTTTTATATGCGCTTATTTTTAATCTTTATAAATACAATCCATTCTGGTTTTCCTTTTTCAACAAGGGCACTGTTTTTAAGATCCATCTAGGTTGCTATGAAGTTAATTTAAGACATTTCTTTGAACTCGGCCTGCTATTGTATTTTAAGGCACGCACCCACTGACTTTTACCTAACCATCTCCCCAGGGATGGACACCGAAATTATTTTCCATCCCTCCCCACTACCATTTGGTTCAAAAAAGAAATATGGCCATAAACATCCCTAGGAATGTCCTCTGATAAACCTATGTGGGAATCGCTTGTGTTGGATACCTTGGAGGAAGATCGCTGGATGTGTGTGTGTGGGATGACACCAAACATTGACAGTTTGCACTCTAGGTTGGCTGTCTTCCAGGACAGTTCACTACTGGGAATGATGGCCACGATATTCTCATATCCCTGCTAATTTAGCTTTTTTTTCACACAGTTTTATGATTTTGGCTAGTGCAAATGTTTATCATTTTTCCTGGGTCCAAAATGTCATTTGCATTTCTCTAATTGCTAATGATTTGAACATCTCTTTATAAGCTTGCTAGTTTTTGAGTCTTTCTCTTCTGTAAGTTGACTGTTCTTATCCTGTTACCCTATTTCTACTGGGACAGCTGTCTGTTTCTTCTTGCTTTGCAACATTTTAAAATATATTTCAGATATTAAATCTTTGTTGGGTTTAGACCTTACAGATATATTTTTCTAATCACTCATCTATCTATTAATTTTGTGTATGATTTTCTTCATGAGACAAAAATCCTTAGTTACAATATAATCAAATTTGTCTATTTTTTTGTGGTTTGTGCTTTGGAAATTTTAGCTTTGCCACTCATAGGATAAAAAGATAGTTTTCTTTTTTTTTTTTTTTTTTTTTTTTGAGACAGAGTCTCACTCTGTTGCCCGGGCTAGAGTGAGTGCCGTGGCATCAGTCTAGCTCACAGCAACCTCAAACTCCTGGGCTTAAGCGATCCTACTGCCTCAGCCTCCCGAGTAGCTGGGACTACAGGCATGCGCCACCATGCCCGGCTAATTTTTTGTATATATATATTTTAGTTGTCCATATAATTTCTTTCTATTTTTAGTAGAGACGGGGTCTCACTCTTGCTCAGGCTGGTCTCGAACTCCTGACCTCGAGCAATCCACCCGCCTCGGCCTCCCAGAGTGCTAGGATTACAGGTGTGAGCCACCGCGCCCGGCCCAAAAAGATAGTTTTCTATATTTTCTTCTATTAACTATAGTTTTAGCCTTCACATTTAGATCTTAAATTCTTTTAGAGTTCACCTTTTGCGTGTAATGTTAGGCAGGGGTCCAGATTTATTAATATCTTTCTCTGCATGGTGAGTATATCAGTCAGACCTATCTAGGAGAGCAAATACCATTTCTAGTGTTTACAGCAAAAGGAATTTAATGCAGGGAACTGGTAGGCTCAGTAAATTAACCAGGAGATGCTGAGGCAACCCAGACATTAGCAACCACAGGAAGCCAGTATCACTCTTAGGTTGGATGATGAACAACAGGAGGACACAATTTCACTGGAATCCAGGGACTAGGGTTTCCTTGGTGGAAGCTGGCACCAAGGCAGGCCTTTCTGGAGGGAATTGGAATGAACAAACAGACGCAGCTGCTGCCAGAAATGTCATCAAGTGCATGGAGAGTGAGAGAGAAATACCCTGGCTTCTTTCTTCCTCTTTCTCTCCTGTCTTCTCCACTGCCTCCCGTTGGCCTCACTTGGAAGGCAGGCAGATGACAGGAGAGATGGGAATACAGCCTGCAGCCTGTCATATAAAGCAGAGGGGTAAGAACTGGATTGGAGAGGACCAAACAGCAGCCCTGTGAGCTGATGTTTCCCAACATCACCTGCTAAAAACTATCCTTTCCCATTGATTTGTGGTGCCACCTTTGTTATATATTAAGATCTCATCTATATGTGGGTCTATCTCTGAACTCTCTATGCTGTTCCATTTGTCTCTTTGTTCTTGTGCCAATTCCATTAATTACTATAGCTTTATAGCATGTCACATCTGCTAGGGGAATCCCGTTTCTGAACGCCTCTTTTCTTGTTGAGTTAACTTAAATATTCATGGACCTTTATTCCTCCATATACTCCATTTTTCATTTTGTTTTATTTGTTATTATAAATTTAAAGTTTTCTTCATAGCGATCTTAGTTCCGCAGCAGCAGGAGGAAAAGAAGCAGCGATAGCGCTGTCTCAGAAGTGAAAAGGGTCACCTTCACTCACATTCCTTGGCCAAAGCCAGTTACATGGTCACATCCAATCTTAAGGCGATGGGGAAGTGCAATCCTGTCATGTTCCTGGGAGGAGAATTGGAAATCTTTGGCGGATGGCATTAATGATGACCAAAGTCTACTCTTCTGGTCACCAAATATTCAGTTTACTGTCCTTCTTACATGCAAAACACAGTCATGTAACCTCAAGGAGATAACACAACAGTCCATATAGTCTCTGGAACTGGCTAGAAAAATAAGATTTCTCGGGGGTGCTAGGTGGACTCTTCACCAGGTCTGGACATGTCTTTCTTTTACTCTGGTAATTTTTGTGCTTAAAAAAATGTTCTCTATGCTCCCCTCACCATACACCTGATATACAGAGGCAATAAAACTGAAATAAATCCTCCTATTGGGAAAAAAAAAAGAATGGCAGACATAATATTAATTGGTCTACCGCAGTTCTGAAGTTGAATGATACTGTCTGGCTGGAGCATAGCTGCTTATATTAGAGCTGAAGAATTTCTTTCAGTTGCAGGTCCTGCCTCAAGATATAGCCAGAGAGTCTCAGAAACAGGAAAATGACCTTGAGACTTGGGGCAGCATAACCTGGCCGTGAACCTCTCTCTGTGTGGCACATGCTTGCCTGTGGCCCCAAGGACCACTGGCTTATCATGTCATTAAAAATCCTAGTGTCTGACTTTATTCACAAACTTCCCCATTCATTATTTCCTCCACCTGGGGATAATCTTCAGGCACTATATATTGTTATTATTATCATTTTTCTTTTATTAGACAAATAAAAATGTTTTCTGTTGAAAATTAGAAAATGCTCAAACTGATAACAAAATTATTAAAACTACCCATAATTCTGCCACCTAGAAATGACTACAATTAACTTTTTACAATGTATTCCAATCTCTGGAAATGAATAATTAAGAAGGCATAAGCATCATTTTGGCAAATGAGTTTCCATTTTTTACCCCAGTGCTCTATTTAATCTTTTTTGTAGAAATTTCTACATTTTACTACAGTTATTTATTTGGGATTATTAGGACACGAGTCAGTTGACCTATGTTTTAGTTCCATATTTGTTGTGACAGGACATCAAAAATCATGCCGAGGGGTTTGAGATTTCCCCTGTAAGTGATTGGGAACCACTGAAGGATTGGAAATGGTTGAATAATCCAAAGTAACTTTTGTAGAGGGAAGTTTCCCTGGAAGCAAAGATGCATGAAAATAAGTGGATGAAAGTAACATTTGTCAGGTAGGGTATTGTGCTAAAGGTATTATCTATCGTATTTTACTCGATCCTTTTGGTATTATAGCATAAGGAAAATCATCCCCAAGTTCGAGGTAAGAAATGTGAAACTCAGTGGGGTTAAGCAATACGCTCAAGGCCACGCAGCTAATCAGGGTTGGAGTAGGGAATTAAATCCAGCATGTCCAATTAACTGGTTTCTTTCTAGGCATAGAAGCTGGTCCAGAAAAAGAAGTATCTCAGCATTCTAGGTAGGCTCTGTTCCCACTTAATAATGAGAAGTTAAAATGCCTAGCACGCTACATTCTTAAAGCAGCAGGTGGGTTGGTTGCTGGCTGTGCCCAGGGGTTTTTCTCCGTGACTCATACACAGCTGGGGAATCCTAAGGGAAGCTTAACTTTTACTTCTTGAATTTGAGAGTGCTGACCGACGTCGTGGTGATTGCGGATAGAGATCTGAGTCCTTAACGTAGAGATTGAAGGAGGGACATTGGGCAAGTCCCTTTCTCTCTGGACCTCAGCTTTCTTAACCACAAAGAACTAAATGATCTCTAAAGTTTTCTTTGTTCTAACACTTCAGGATAATACTGAGTGCCACATGCAATGCAGAGTTCTAGGTGGAGGCTTAACAGTGGCATTACTTACTTGTATGACTTACACCAACAGAATATCATTACCCACAGAGCTGGCTGAAAATAGGCTGCAGGAATGGTACAGAAGATATGTGTTCTTAGTTACTCAGCTTTTATGTATTTACTAGTCTGTGAGATTCACATAGGAGGGGCTGTATGCTTATTCATCCTACATCTTGGAGTCTGTCACTGCTGCCTTGTATGTAGGGGGCCACGCAGTATTGTTGAAGGAAAAAATGAACGATGTAGAAAGTCTGCTTGTCCCTGAGTATCTGTTCTCCCCTTTTCCCTCAATAATGCAACACCTAAAATTACCTGGATACAGTAGCCCAGGAACAAACCTCATTTCCCAGACTTCCTTGCAGCTAGATGTGATCAGGTTATTAAATTCTGACCCATGGACCTAAATGGAATTAACGTTGAAAATTTTTTTTCAGGAAATATTCTTAAAAGGAGAGGACATGATTTTCTCCTTCCAATTTCTCCTTATGGCTAGCTAAAATGAAATGGATAAATGGACGAGATGTGTGAAGCTCGAGTCACAAGGTGGAAGCCACACGTTGAGAATAGCAGGGCAATAAGAGGGACAGTGTCTGGGTATCTGACGATATAGTCAAGCCTCTGTGCAGACCTTGAACTGTTTATGTTTACATAAGCATGGAGGACAAATGTACTTCTATTTTGTTTAAAACACTATTATTTTTTATTTACTATTTGTTGTAGATGACTCTAATACATGGGGACATTTTCAAAAGAGGACCTTTTTGTAATTTTTCTTTCAAAAAACAGCTGATAAGTAATATTTTCAGCATGACTACCTTAACCTTCACAATCACATATGGTAGATCCAATTTTGGGTTACGGCCAGGGAGTACCTACCTAGTTGGCCACCAGTTAATTTTCAATAGGGCCTTTAATTTTTATATAAATATAAGGTTGGTGTGGGCAATCACTTGGATATTTTGCAATAAGTTTCTAAACTAGTCCTTTTATTTTCACTGAAAACTTTTATATTTCTATTCTTTACATGCGGTTGTTAATATAAAACCAATATATTTTTATAAATGGAGTGAGGTACGAATCTAACTTCAGAAAAAAAATGATAGCCAGTTGTCCCAAACCCTTTATTTTATAAGGCATATATTTTTGCCACTGCTTTAAAACTATATTCATCAAATATTAAATTTCTATGTACACATGAATATTTGAATAATAATGGCTGGGAATTTTATAAGTTTCATAAAAAGTTATAAATTCACAGATCCATGGTCCTTAACAAAATTCAAGCTGGAAAAACACAAAACCACACAAGAAAATTAATTAATAATTTTTGAAAACAATTGACAAAGAGAAAAATATTTAAAATAGTCAGAAAAAATTATATGCAGAAAAATAAATATATAAATCCAGTTTCTCATCCAAAAGTATGCATTCCAGAAAAATAGGAAAAAAATCTTTTAAGTGCTTAAAATAAGAAACTGTAAACCTAAAATCCTGTATCTGACAAAAATATTCTTCAAAAGGTAAGGCAAAATAAAGACTTTTTCTGGAACAGAACTGAGAGAATTTGTGACTAGCAGGCTTGCATTACAAGAAATGTTAAAAATAAAGTAGTTCTTCAAATGGAAGAAAAACAACTGATGAAAATTTGGATCTACACGAAAGAATGAAAAGCTCTAGATATGGTAAATATGAAATAATTTTTTATTTGTTAAATTTATTAAATTTCTTAAAAATAATTAATTGTTTAAAGCAAAAATTATACCAGTGTATTATGGATTTTAACCTATGTAGGAATAAATATAATAAAATAGCACAAAATATATTGGGGGTGAATAGAAGCATAATATATTGTTGTAAGGTTTTTAATTTGTATATGAAGTGATATAATGTTAATTAAAGGTAGACTGTGATAAATTCAAGATCCATATTATGAACCCTAGTGAACAAAGAAACAAACAAATAAGTATAGCCACTAGTGGAGTTAAAATAGAAAGATAAAAAATATTTAATTATTCCATAAAAAGTTAGGAAAGGAGAAAAGACAAAACAAAGAATATATGGGACAAATTCAAAATAAATAACAGGAAAATAAATTTAAATCCAATTATATTGATAATTATATTGGATATAAATGGTCTAAACATTTCCATTAAAAGGCAGAGAAAATGAAAGATCAGTTATATGCTGCCCATAAGGAAACATTTTTATATGTAAATACATAGATACATTAAAATTAAAAGTATTGAAAAAGATACAATATATACATATGAATCATGGGAAAGGTGAACTGGATATGTTAATATCAGAGAAAGTAGAATTCAAAACAAGGAGTATTACTAGGACCAAAGAGGGATGTTTTATAATAATATGAGGATAATTCATCAAGAAGACATAACCGTCCTACTTTGTACCCAATTAACAGAGCTTTAAAATACGTGAAACAAAAATGAACAGAACTGAAAGAAGAATTAGACAAATCCACAGTTATATTTGGATATTTCAACATTTCTTTTCAAGTAATTGACAAAAAATACACATAAAATCACTAAAAATGTAGAAAAATTGAACAATACCAACCAAATTGACCTAATTGATATTTTTATAGAACACTCTATCCAACAGTAGTATAATTCATTTTTCCTTTGAAGAGCTCATGGAACATTTACTAAAGTAGGCTGTATGTTGAACCATGAAACAGTTCTCAGTAAATTTAAAAGGACTAAAATCATGCAGATTATATTATTTGTCAATATCATAATTTAATTAGAAATCAATAATAAAATGATAATTCCCAAATATTGAAAATTAAACACATTTCTAAATAATCTATGAGTGCAAAAAGATAAGATAAAGGAAATTAGAAAATATTTTCAATGAGAACTTAGAGGTAAATTTTATCTATAAATATTAATATTAGAAAAGAAAAAGGATTAAAAATTAATGATCTAAGCTTCAACCTCTAAGGTCTGTGTTAGCTGCTTTCCACAAATTTTGGTATGCTGTGTTTCATTATCATTTCATCCAAAAAGCTTTCTAGTTTCTTGTGGGAAGTGACAGAGATCAGTGCCACCCTTTAAAGACCTAAAGGGCACAGGTTTTGATGGTCCCCATCATATCTGCATTAATTCATCAGTGTGTCCTTTACAAAAGCCACGTGGTTTCTGGAGAATGACACAGTTCACTGTAACTCAACATAGGAACTGTAATGGTGCTGTTATTTAAGATGTGGTATGTTTAATATTAGAACAAATTAATGGCATCTCAGAGACATGGCATGTGGCCACTGGTATGAAAAATGTGTTCTTTTCTGTCCTTATTAGAAAAGGGAATGAAATACAGTTTGTGTTCACTTGGAACATACAACAGTATATATAATACAGTTAGTCTTGCCCTGGGACTATGTCAACTCTCTTGACCTGTCATAATATAGTCTGCAGAAATCTGAATTGTCTGGACAATAGTAAAAATATCGTACATATGTTTATGATGTCATGATAATTGGACCATATGAGAAAGAACTGTCAAGTACATTAGAGATGTTGATGAGACAGGCACCCCAAGGGGTAGGAGATAAACCTTATGAAGACTCATGGGCTCACTACATCAAAAAAATTCATAGAGGTCTAATTATCTTGAGTATGCAAAGACATTCCTTCCACAGTGTAGTTTGAATAATTGTACCTCATAATTCCCACCACAAAGAAGGATGCATGGCTGGCCTCTTTGGGTTTGGAGGCAGCATATTCCATACCGGGAACACTGCTTTATACTGGCTGATACAAAAGGCATCCAGATTTGAGTAGATCCCATGGCTGGACAGCGCTCTGCAGCAAATCCAGATTTTAGTGTGCATGGCCCTGACATGAGGGAGAAGTGGTACATCTGGGATGAGGCACACCAAGGCCTGAGCTTACACATAGCTGCCTAAACAGGCAGCTTAGACTTCTACGCCAACCACCTTCATTGCATTAACATCTCTTCCTCAATTTACATCTATGGATGCATAAGGGTGGGCGGGTTGTGGTGGGAAATCTCTTATAACAAACTCGTGGAAGAAGAAAAACCTCATCTTGCTTTACTGTTGGGTTGGCTTGGTACACAGGGACAAGCGGAAATGGACAACTGCATTAGAGCCTCACCCAGGAACGGCCTTAAAATGCAGCAGTGAGAGGAAGTCCTCCCAATGGGCAGAGCTTTGAGCATCTGCCATTCACTTTATATAGAAAGAGAAGTGGCTCAGGGTTACAAAACATATAGACTGGTGGGCAGTGGAAATGGCTAGGATAGTTGGCTAGGGGCTAGGAAGGAGAAATGTAAGAAGGATGAAAAACATGGAGTTGGAAGCATGTGGCTGAAACTGTGGGGATGGGCAGGAAATAAGATCTTTGTATCCTGTGTAAAACCAGGTAGATGAAATGACTCAGGAAATTGATGTCAGCGGGCTATCATTAGCCACCTTAATGCTGGCACAGTGGGTTCATGAATGAAGTAACTGTGGTGGCAGGGATGAAAGCTACATATAAGTCCGACTGCATGAGCTCCAACTCACCAAGACGAATCAGGCTACAGCTACCGCCCAATGTCCAACCTGCCAGCGATAGAGAACAATACTTAGTCTCTGATATAGCACCATCCTACCTTATTGGATTTCTTTCACCTTAAAAGGGCAGAGATTTATTTTGACAAGAAGGGCACATATTCCTGTTGCAAGGTTTCTTTTCCTGCCTGGAGAGCCTCATCTCTTATCACCATTTGGGGACTTACAGACTGGTCCACTGGCACAGGGTCCCATATAACATTGTGTTAGACCCACTTTACAGCAGGGAAGGCATAGGAAATTCACTTGTCATCTTGTCATATGACATTCTACTCCAGAAACAGCCAACATAATAGAGTGATAAAATAGCTAATTGAAGATATAGCTTAGGCACGGTATGAGGATGGTATGTCATCTTCCAGGATCCAATGTATACCCTAATCAATGACTTTTATGTCACTGTGTCCTCAATAGGTAGAATATATAGACTGGTAATCAAAGGAGTAGCATTGGGAGTATCTTCACTTGGAGAATTTGTGCATCCTATTCTGGTGAATCTGAATTGTGGGTGTTTAGAGGTCTTGGTTTCCAAAAGGGAATACTTTCAAGGGAACATAGGAGAGACCCACTGAATTATAAATTATAACTGTTTCCAGGGCACATTGGGTCCCTTGTACCAAGGGACCATCAGGCAAAAAGAGGAGTCACCATCCTGATAGAGGTAATTAATCCCGATCACACAGAGGAGGTGTGGCTGCTGTTACTCAGTGGGTGTAAGGAGGAACACTTGGTGTCCAGGTGGTCCACCTTGGCATTCCCTCCGTGTTCCTCTGCCTCATCTTGACAGCAAATGGACAAGTGCAGCAATCACTGTCTAAGAAGGGCCTGGTGACCGTGGCCTCAGCCCTTTTAGGAGTGCGGATCTGGGCCATGCCAACAGGTTGGCCACCGAGCCTTGCAGATATTCCAGCTGAGGGTGAGAGAAATCCAGAATGCATAGCAGAGCTGGCATGGGTATCACGGAAAGCCTCAAGACAAACTGCATTATGGTGGGGGGTATGGTTTTCTCCCAAACTTTCCAGGATCCTAAAGGAATATTGATCCAGACAGCACAAGCAGTAGACTCTAGTGGGTGCTTCTCAGGTCTCCTTTCAGGCCTAACGGGCTTATTTTCTCAGAAGCTGGGAATACTGCTAATGACAGAACTCAGCAATTATCCATCTCTGGGGATTACTCTCTGTAGGAAAGAACTGCCTCACCCAAGATTGCACTGCCTTCCCAGGGGCAGACTGCACCCAGTGAGTGGTTAAGGTGGAGATCTGAAGGCCTTGCCTTTTGCTGCATTGCTGGGCAAGTCTGAAGGGTTATTCCAGTTGGCTGAGGCCTTTGTTGAGACTGCATCATAGCTCAACTTCTCCTTCTGCTCAATTCTGTGTTTCTACCTTCCGTAGGTGGTCATCCTGAGATCACTTCCTAGTACACCTCTTCGTGTTAACCTCTGTCTTAGAGTCTTTTTTGTGGGGAACCTAATCTTGAACTTTGTCAGCTCAGTCCTTGAATGAGCTAATGTGATGTGAGTGTATTTAGGCTGTTTATTTATAATAGAGCAAAGCCTCTCTGAAGGAAGATTACATCATACACAATTGGGGTCTTCAACGGGGAAATGAGAAAGAATGAGTCAGAAGCAACAATAAAAGAGAGCATGGCTGGGGATTTTTATAAAAACTGATAAAAGAAATGAACCCACAGTTTCAAGAACTATGAATATCATGAACTTCAGCAAAATAAATATAAAGGAAACCATACTGTGGCATATCATATTAAAACTGCTGAAAGTAAAAGAAGAAATCTTGGAAAGATCTAGAAAAAAATATAAACGTTTCTTGCTTGTTATGGGATCATTTCATGTGAATCCTTTACGTGAAATACTTTATTTAGCAAATAGCATAAGGAACAAAATACACTTTGGCTTTTGTTATTTGCTAAAGATTTCAGAAGAATTATTATAAATAATCCCCTTGACAATTTCAAGTTTTTGTCTGAAAACTCAGGTTCCAATTTTTATCCTAGAATGTGGCTAACAAAGAACTGGTGCTCAGAGTGGAGACAATGTCAATTCTGACAGTGCCCTGACGTTATTTGTATTTAAAGCATTGGCATAACTTAAATACACTGTTTTTTATAGGAATATTTTTAAACCACTTCTCTGGTTTGTGCGGGTTGGTTTAGTTGAAACCAGACATTAACTTCTATAAATCACCTTAGTTGAATGTAACAAACTGCTGCATGTTTTAGTAGGCTGACAGTAAATGAAGCCACGGTGATATTACCATTCCCTCCCCTCTGCGCAGTTCCTACCTTGCTCCAGACACTCCCGTTTTCTGAGACGTCTTGCTATTCAGAAAGTTTTGTAAGCGTCAGCAGCAGTATGGCATTTCCTGGGATCTTATTAGAATGTAGACTCTTGGGTCCCATCCCCGAACTGAATAATAATTTGCATTTTAACAAGAACCCCAGGTGATTCATATGTACATTAAAGTTAAAGCTTCATCGTTCTAAGTAACACATGACGATCTGGCATAAGGACTCAGTGAGGCTGCCAATATATTCAATACTTAGAAAGCTTAATTTCATATATTATTAGGTAAAATCACACGTAGGTAGGCATTTTAGCTAGGCATATGGTTACCCAAAACAAAGCCACATGTCTCAGATTCTTTGCTGGTATATGCAGCCACACAAGTCAGTTCTGGCTAATGGAATTAAGCAGAAGAGATGTGCACGGCGTCCAGGTTGAGCACTTTATAGGAAGAGGCATGCCCTCCCTATTTTCACTCCTGCTAACCCGAATGAAGACTTGATAGTGGGAGCCGGAACAGCCATTTTTGCCAATCTGATGGAAACTTTGTGTTAAGAATGACAGAGCACGAAGGTAGAGGGACTCTGGGTGCCTGATAATTATAAAGGCACCATCCCAGCCCTGGAAAGGGAAATACCATGCTACTTCTAGCCATTGTTCATTTGGATCCATGTTATGTCATTCAAACCTGTGTCTATTTAGTGCAGTCATGAAGCAGGTAACACCACGATCATCTTAGGACACCACGATCATCTTAGGACACCCTGGGATTGTTCACAGGAGACTAGGCTGAGGCCAGAGCTTCTCCCATTATGAGTGAAGCTCCGCCCAGAGAGCCATAATTTCTTCTACGTCTTCCCAGTTAAATTTCTCAGCAGATATATAGGTGGCTCAGAGCTCCCCTCGTGTTTTTGCCTAGTGCTTTGGTAGGTATAATTCATTGTGGAGAAGAGGATGAAAAATTGCACATGGAGATTTTTCCCTAAAAGTTTCAGTTTGAAGATGATTGGTCTTTTTTTTTTTTTTTCTTTTTTGAGAAAGTTTGAAATTATCTCTCAGCCGGTAAAACCAGAATTGAATAGCTTTGTGAGTGTGGGACTCACTCAAATTATTTCTTATCATTCCAAATGCCTCTTTGGAAAATTTTACCTTTTTATTATCCCTCTGGTGGAAAGCAGAGAAATGGTGAGATAGTTCACAAGGAAATTCCAGGGGATGCCTCTATGTCTAAGTTCTCAGTTGTCCCCATGAGGCTCTAGGTGGAGAGAGGGTCATGGCTTGGGTAAGTCACATCTAGTCAGAGTCTCTTTCTTTGCCTGTAATAGAGGGAATTCATACTTTGGTAGAGCAAGAATGATCTTGCTGAGTCACTCAGGAAGTTGAGTAAATAGCCCAAGATCACACAGATTGTATCTGACAGACATAGTTTGAACCCAAGTCTTTTGAGACAAAGTCCAATGGTCTGTCTCAGAGCCATTCAATAGTTGAAAGAAGTTAGGAGGAGCATGCTTCGAAGTTATTGGATCCAAGTGGTCAGTGAAGGGCAATTGCCTGAAAGCAGTAAGTTGAGATGATGGTGAACAGTTGGGTTTAGCAGGAACTTCAGAGCAGAACCTGAGATGGCCCTAGTGAGACTTGGAAACCTAGAGGGTAGAACCTCCAACTAAGAACCAAATAGTTCTCTGGTTCTTACCAGGGAAGTGCCTTGAAAAGGTTCACGCCCATTAGGCAAGCAACTCCTCTTCTGGGGCTTAATCTGAAGGGGATCTTAATGGGTATGAGCACATGTTATTAACATGACTACTCATAATAGAATTGCTGGGGAGTTTGAGGCAGTGGAAACAACTTAAATGTCTAACAGTAGGAGATTTAAAGAAATAAAACATGGCACAGCCAAACAGTGGAATATTATATAGCCAATAAAATATTTATGGACCCTTTTGAGACTCCAAGAACCATAGATCTTGTCCCCAGAAAAAAATTTGCACATACACACAAATGTCAGCTTGCAATTTGAGGAGGCCTCTCAATTTTCCTGAAGCTAGTCCATGGAGCACTGTGTTAAGAATCCCTTGTAAGATGTATTTTTAATGACCTGGAAAGGTGTTTGTGTGGAGCATAATTTTTTTTGGCACAAAAAGCAGTTTATAAAATGGCACGTATGGGACGATAGAATTTTATTGAAAAAAGGTAAATATTTTTCTATCTATGCAGAAAAAGAATCTGGACAAAGTGTTATCTCTAAGGGTGAGTTTTTAGATAACATTTATTTTCTGCTTCAGCTCTATTTGTATATTAAATGTTCTATAATAATCATGTGTTTATTTGTGCAATCATTTTAAACAGTCATTAAAAAACGGCCGGGCACGGTGGCTCACGCCTGTAATCCTAGCACTCTGGGAGGCCGAGGTGGGCGGATCGTTTGAGCTCAGGAGTTCGAGACCAGCCTGAGCAAGAGCGAGACCCCATCTCTACTAAAAAAACAGAAAGAAATGATATGGACAGCTAAAAATATATATAGAAAAAATTAGCCGGGCATGGTGGTGCATGCCTGTAGTCCCAGCTACTCGGGAGGCTGAGACAGGAGGATCGCTTGAGCTCAGGAGTTTGAGGTTGCTGTGAGCTCGGCTGACGCCACGGCACTCACTCTAGCCTGGGCAACAGAGTGAGACTCTGTCTCAAAAAAAAAAAAAAAAAAAAAAAATTTGAGTGACAGTTGAAAAAATTTGGCAGTTGTGCAAATAGGGTGTCCAGGATCGAGCTTGGAGCTGCAAGGACTCTGGAGGAGGCCAGGTGTGGGGCAGGTGTACCAAAGGCCCCATTGTATGTTGAGGTAGGTCTAGGGGCCTAGCCCATCCCGGTCTGAGCTACCCTGTCTCTTCTCTGGTAGAGGAGTGCAGTACTTGAGCAATTACTTGAGCACAATCACTCATTTCTTCCAGCTATGGTTTTTGGGCCCCTGTAGAGCTCTCCCTGGAACATGACATTAAGCCCCAGCTACCAGCATGACTTAGAAATGGGAACAAGTCCAGAGAAGGAGGCAAGGATGGAGAGGGGGCTGGGTCCATGCCACATGCAGACCAGTGGAAGATCCTAGGAGGCTGGCCAGAGGGAGAGATGACTAAAGATGGGCAAGGCATTACTTTCATGTATTTCAGGGCTGTCATGGAGAAAACAGGATACAGTTGTGCAATAATTCAAATCAACATTATGTCCTACATCCTAGGCCTTGTGCTAAGAGTTGGAGAAAGAGGTGCTGCAGTTTTTCCTGCAACAGAGGGTTTAATAAAGTATCCCACTACGGTCTTATGTGTGCTATAATAAATATATGTAGGAGGAGCTCCTACAAAGGAGGAGCAAAGGAACAAATGAACTACTCTGCCTGGGGAAGTTGTGGTGGATTTTAAGGCTTAACAGAACTTTTCCAGGTTTAGAAAGGCGGCAAAGAGAATTCCAGGCAGAAAGAGCAACAGATACAAAAGTCAGAGGCATGAAAAGTGGGTTACATAGGAAAGAGAGGAGGGAGAAGAAGGCTGGAGATTTAGGTGGCCTTGAAAGTGTAGAGAGTCTTGAATTCTATGCTAAACACTTGGACCTGCATGATGGAAACCATAAAACGTATCAATGCTTCCCCCATTCTGTGATGGAACTAAGTCCAGCAATAGCAGGTACAGCCAGTCAAAACTGCCTCAGGAGAGAAGGACTGTCCATTATGCAGAGGACAGATTGAAAAGAGACAGCTCCATGACGAGGTATTTGTCAGAACTTTATGATCCCTCCCATCCTCAAGGAATGGTCCCAGCCTCAGCTTTCAGGGAGGTATATTTGTGCATTTCCTTCTTTGAAAGACACAGCCTGGAGGTACCATATACTTTTGCTTTCTAACTTACTGAACTATTTAATACCTTCACAGCTTATAGCAGAATTCATCTATGAAGTGTCTAAATCTCCTTGGGGGGGTCATAACAGAATACAATAGACTGAGTGTCTCATAAACAACAAACCCTGATTTCTCACAGTTCCAGAGATCAAGCTGCCAGCAGATCTGGTGTCTGGGGAGGGCCTGCTTCTCAATTCATAGACAGCATCTTCTTGCTCTGTCCTCACATGGCAGAAGCGGCAAGGGGGTTCCCTGGGGTCTCTTTTACAAGGGCACTAATCCCATTCATGAGGGCTCCACCCTCATGACCTAATCACTCCCCAAATGTCCCACTTCCACCTACCATCACCTTGGAGATTGGGTTTCAATGTGTGAAGGTGGAGGCCGGGGGCACAGACATTCAGTCTATAGAAAAAAGGACCCTTCTTATTTGAAAAGACCATATGTGAAGCCACTCTGAGTAGCAGGTAGGTCCCCAAAGGTGCTGGCTGATAGGTGCTCAAACAAAGGATCAGCTGTGGCTAAGTAGTCCAGCCTGAGAATATAAGGGGAGTTTAGGGAGGTGTCTCTATCTCTGTACCAATGAGGAGCAGGAGAGATCAAGGGCATATAAGGGGTGAGGGGAGGAGGGACTAGAGAATGTGCTATGGCTGAGGACTCCACAGGGCAAATGCAGCTGGGGATTTTCAGCCACATGCATGGCTGTGCAGGTTGCAACTGCTCTAGCTGGCCGGCTGCTGGGGCCTGCTGGGGCTGCAGTGCAACCAGTGTTCTGCTCTCTGAGTCGTATTTCCCGGATCTGCACCTGGGGGGGTGCCTCTGTGGCTTACTAGTGGCTTTGGGGAAAGCCTCTTCTGGAATAGCCTTGTGGTAAGGTGGCTGTTATGGACTGGATGTTTGTGTCCTCCCACCCTCATTCACATGTTGAAACACCAACTCCCAATATGAGGATATTTTGTGACGGGGCCTTTGGGAGATAATTAAGGTTAGAGGAGGTCATGAGGGTGGGGCCCTCCTGACGGGATTTGGGCCTGTATAAAATGAGGAGGAAACACAGGCTCTTTCTCTCCCTCTGCCATGTGAGGATGCAACAAGGCGGTCATCTGCAAGCCAGGAAGGGTGCCCTCATCAGACACCAGTTCTGCTAGAGCCTCGATTTTGGACTTCTCATCCGCCGCTGTGAGACAATAAATGTTTCTTATTTATGCCATCCAGTGTCTAGTAATTCATTATGGCAGCTGGAATTAAGAAGGTACCTAAAGGAAGGTTTCACAAAGGGGGTGCCTAATGTTGTTGTTGTGATATAATCCTTTTCCTACCGCCTACATAAATATTCAAGTATGTGCACTATACTCATTAGCACATTGTGTGAGATGTGTGTATGGACATGTAGAAATTGAGAAAAGGCCGAGTTTCTTGTCTGGGCTGTAGCAGTGTAGCACTTGCAGAATCAGGAGCCCAGACTTAGAGACTTCAGAATGCAAGTCCCCCCTTGGAATTGTGCAGGCTTTGGTCTTCCGTGGAGCATGGAGTTGATGGTTTGAGCCAACTTTATCTGGGATTTTAAAGTGCAGGGAGGGAGCAAGTGACATCAGAATTACATTTCATTGTTTTGGTGCCTCCAGCAGGATGTCATGGATAAGTTTATTTCATGGCTGTCTGTCTCTCACTTAAGTAAGCTAATATTGCATCATGGATAATGTATACAAATCATTATTTTAAGGAAGCAGTTCAAAACACCAATTCTATAAACAAACTGAGATTCTTATCTCTGGGATCCAAAGGAAAATAGTTTATTTATGCATCATATCTTCTGGAATGTAGTTTTAGAGATTTTGTAAATTGAATAAGCTAGCTGAGTATAATGCATGATATGGAAGGTAAGTAGTTAGAAGCCCTGGGCTCAAGACCCAGCTCTTATGGTAAGTTGCTGTGTTAATCTGGGTACCTTCTATCCCTCTCTAATATATAATTGTCCTGTGATATTGGAGTGTTAAACAAAGAGGACCTCCAGGATCTGCATTAATTGAGACCAAATTAGTTGTATGAAACAGTGACAGATTGGATCGACATGACCTTCTTCCTCATGTAGTGGCATCGAAATAGGCTATAGGTGTCTCTATTCCAAGAAATCCTCAAGTACCCAGGATCCTTTTCTGTTTTCCCCAAAAGCAGGAAAGCATAAAAAGCCAAGAAAAACATACCATCTCTAATGGTTACATATACAACCTGGAAGCTGTATGTCGCACTTCAACTCACATCCTACTGGCCAGAACTTTGTCACATATCCTCACATAAGCTGCAAGGTAGACTGGGAAATATTATAATATAATCTGTATTTTTCACAGTTACATTGCCAGCTAAAAACTGGAGTTCCATCACTCTGAGAGAAGAGGAGAATGAGCACTGTAGAAAAATTAGCAGTCTCTGCCATAGCTTCCTGTCAGACCTAACAATCTAAGATTCCAGGTGTTGTCAACAGCTTGGATGATCAGACATCAAACCACCCTCCATCTATAGGGCCCTCTCTGCTGGGCGATGGCCAAGATGCCTTGATCACAGAATTGGCAAGCGGTGCAGACCACCACAGTCCAACAGACACATAGTATAAGCCATGTAGAAATTTAAAAATTTCTAGAAGCCACAGTAAAGAAAGCAAAAATAAGCAGGCAAATTAATTTAATAATTTTTTTTATCTTATCTAATTATGTAATCAATTTAAAAACTATTAATGGGCTATTTTACATTCCTTTTTCATATCAAGTCCTTGAAATTTAGTTTATAGTTCACACTTTTCGTACATCTCAATTTGAACTGCATTTTCAGTGCCAAATAAGTACATGTAGCTAGTGGCCAACCCATAAGTCAGTATAATTATAGACTATGTCGACTAGAATAATTGCACCATTGTATGCACCATCAGTTATTTTTTATAAAGGAAATTTGCTAATTTATTAAAGTTTAACTCAGTATTAAAATCTGTATTAATATGAGAGAGAATATTATCCTTACCCCTGAGGTTTTCCTATGAGTAAGTGACCATAGATCGTTCACTTTCTGGGTTGTCAGAGGTCTAACTAAATGCCCGAACCAACTAAAGTCAGACAGAACCAGCTGGAGTCTAGTTCTGCCATTTGCAAGCTCCATCATCACAGGCAAACTGCTTGACTTCTCTGAGCCCCATTTTCCATGTCTGTAAAAATGTCTCATGTTGAGGTATTTTTTTAATCCGTATTTTTTGGAAGCTGGACTCAGCAGAAAGAGCACTGAATAAAAAATAAAGAATCTGGATTATAGCTTCAACTTTCCCTGGACTTTGTGAGACAAACAATCTCGTCTTCTCTTTGGATCTTACTCTGCCCATTTTGAAAGGTGGAGTGGTATATTGGATGCTCACCAATTCCTCTTCACTTGACATTAATGTAAAACTAAAATATTCACGTTTCTAGGCCGTGACTATGGTGATGGTTGCTTTCTCAGCTTCCAACTACTCCCAATAATGTCATGAAAGGGGGAATTGAAAGCAGGAAGGTTGAGACATCCAGAGCAGTACAATACTTCTGGATAGAAACATTCTTTGGAGGAAGGGGAGGAAAGAATCAGGCAGACACATCTCTTACGGCAGGGACTGACCCTTTAGCAGGAGGGTTGAAAGAAATCCCAGGAGCTCTCTATCCTTGCTGTTGGAAGTGTAATTGAGGAATCTTTCTGGAAGCTGATTTGGCAATAAGTATCGAAAGACACAAAACCTGTATATCTTTTCATGTAACAATTTTATGACTAAGAGCTTAAGGAAACAATCTGGTGTTCACGAAAATCTATTTATACAAGTGTTCATTGCTCTGTTGCTGACACAATCAGAAAATTGGAAATACTCTGGCTGCAAAAAAATAAGGAATTAGTAAAAAATGATGGTATAGGCATATATGAGGATATTATTAAACTGTTAAAAGCTATGTTTTCAAAGACTGTTTAATGATGTGGGCAAATGCTTCACTACAATGTTGATCATAAAAGATCACTAATAATAAGTTGGCTCCTTCGCAGAGGGTCCCCTGGTTGTTCCTGACTTTGCTTCCTTGTCCTCTGGTCCCTGTTTCTTCCCCCCCTCCTCAAATGTCCTCAGAGTGAATTTTCATTTTCTTATAGGTCTGGGTTTCTTAGCTCCATGCTCTTGATGTTTAGGGCTGGGTAATCCTTTGCAACAGAGGTGGAGGCTGTCTTGTGCTTTGGAAAGTGTTAAGCAGCATCCCTGGCTCCTACATGCTAGATGCCAGCAGCACTTTCTTGCAGTCGAGATAACCAGAAATGTCTCCAGACATTGCCAAATGCTTTCTTCAGGCTAAACCACACCCCTGACCCAGTTTGGTGATTTTCCAAGTTTGGTGATTATTATTTTTGCCACAGAGTTGTGGAAAAGGAGGGTTCTTCTTGGTCTCTCTCTCTCTCTCTCTCTCACCCCCCACCCCCCAACTCAAACACATCCTCATACTCATACTAACCAAAATATTTTCCAAGATAGCTCTAGCTCAGTCTATGTGCACAGCAGGCATTTCCCTCTATGAAACATTCTTCCCAGGCATTTCTGTCCACCATAAGAACAGGACTCTGTTAGTGCACAGAGCAGTCTCGCCTCTCGGTCACCCTCTGGTTTCCAGTATGAATGCAGATCACTGTCCCTAATATCAGTGACCAGGACTAGCAACAGAGGCCCAAAGGATTTTTACCATTTGTTCCAGAAAACTCTTGTCCAGGAAGATAAAGCTGTAAACCAGTCAATAACTCCATTGTTAACCTCAAGCATGTCACGAAAACACATTTATTCTGCCCAGGGCAAGTGGATGCTCATCTGGGTAAACATCATCCTTCCTAAGACAATATATTGCTCTACTGGCAAGACCCTCTTGCTCATCAAACAGCTATTTACTTAGGAAGGCTCCCCTCAAGCCTGGTGTCTCATTGTCTACCAATCCTAAGCTGTCAGATGACAAAGGCCTACCTGAAATGCTCAAATCCAGACCGCCAAACCCAGTAACTATCACCCTTGATCTCCTCTTTCTCAAGGGGTTTTTTTCCCCCTAATTTGGTCAGTAAAAGCTGGGCTTTGTCTGATGAACAGTGGTCTGTTTGGGGAACTGTCAGGCCCCCAGAGTTCTTTCTACTTTTAAAGAAGCAGGCATCACCAAAAAGCCTTCGATCCACTGATGCCCACAAAAAGACCAGGAAGAAATGTTGAAACAGCAGCTTTTCGTGAATCTTGGGTCCCATAAGATTCCTAGGCCCGGTGTCCCCACACTGCACTCTATGGGTAGAAAGGAGGCCACATAAGGATTTACGATCCTTCTGTCCAAGGAGTGTGAGCGTGAGTGGAATAGGGTTGGGGCACATCTTCATAAGCATAGAAAAAAGAAAAGCATAGAAACACAGGCACACACACAAATAAACACACACATGCATATATAAACATATATGTATATGCATACATATATATGCACACGTGTACATAGAGTGCAATTGTGGGTGATTTCATTTCATACTTTTCCATATTTAAAATTCTTTTCTTAATGAAAATGGCTTCCTATTGATCAAAATAATTATTGTTCTAATTTTAGATGGAATGATATGTTAATATAATTCTGTCTTAGAATATATTGAGAGATCCAGGATATTGGCCAAAGAAGTGGAAGGCTTAGTTCTTGGGAACTTCCTTTTTCTGCGTGGTTCAGGGAAACACGGGCAAAAACCTCTACAGACTTGAGAGTCTATCATTTGTACTAAGCATTAATTTGAAGTGTGAGTGGAAAGGATTGTAATTGCCTATATTTTTACTCATTTTTTTCTTTAATAATCTCATGGTTACTAGGAAATACATTCAGCAGTGAGATGCAATGGGCAGGCCATTGGGGTATGTGACAGGAAACAGTGTCCAGGCACTCAAATGAGTTGTGCTGTTGTATATCCAGGGACATGGTGTCTTAACTGAGCATGCCCTTGATCCAATAGGCCACTGCAGTGACGGACCCTCTGGGTTTGGCTTCCACTCTGCCACATACTAATTTTGTGACCTAAACATTTCACCTTTTGACTGTAGTTGCTTCACTTGCAAAGTCGAGATACTTGTTCCTGGCCAGTGAACCTCATGAGTTTGTCTAAGGACCAAAAAAGATAATAGATGTATACATGCTTAGGAAATAGTTCAAATGCATGGTATTATGGGAATACCTCTCAATTTTTTCAAATGCCTCTTTGATAGTAACATAGATTAAGATAACCAGCCCACGTGCAATTTATATCCTGAGGTTGTTTGGCCCTGTGGGAATGCTTGAGGCAGAGGTATTGGTATTTGGGGACCTCCACCCTATCTTGGAGCACCCTGGCCTGGTGCAGCATCAGGGACCTGGCTAGAGGTCCCCAACTTGGGGCCTGGTTTCCCCAGGGCTGTGTGGGTGCTGGCTCTTCCCCTGAGCACTGCACACATAACTAGGAGGAATGTTTAGGAATGCTTGCCACAGCGGCCCACCACCCCTCATTAACATTTCATGCATAGCACGTATACCTCAGATTGAATTTTCCAGGGTGGAGTCCGAAGAATTAAAGGAATGAGGTGGAGCAGATAGATAAGCACATCTCCTGCGTCCATCCACTATTTATTTATTGTGGGCACACCATTTTCTGGCAAATGTCGTCTCATACAATACTCAGAGCAACACTAGTATGACGTCTGCGTGACTGCACCATCTACAGGCTCCAGGAGTCTAAGTAATTTGACCCACATCACAGAGCAAGAATTTACACCCAACTGCATACTCCACCCGATACTTGGGATTTGTGGATTAGCCACAGTGGGGTAGGACAACACTGGTACTAGATTTTATATTACACTTTATTCTTTGTATCAACTGCAGGTGGCAGGAGGGCAGAGGGCAAAGAAGGCAAGAAGAAGTGCTGTACTGGGTACTCAGAAATTCACAAGGCCAGGCTTTTGGTTTTGGGGGTTTCAGCACTGGGTGGAATTACCTTTCTCGTCAGTTCTGTGCAACTATCTCCTATAGACAAGCTAAGCCTCAGCCACAGCGGTGACTCACCAGGACTAGCCATGTCTTAGTGTTTCCCCACCTTGAGACCTTAGCTACGCATGTCCCTCCGCCTGTGCCAACCTTTCTTCCACCAGTGAACACATGCTCACCCCGAAGGCCGGGACGCCTTTACTGATTCCCACAGCACCTCTTCCGTCTTGACCATCGAATCCTTCCTCTGTGCACCACTGGCCCTTCTCCCAGGCTGCCAGGGGTTAGAAAGAGCTGGGCCCGTATCTGACTCTCCCACTAGATCAGAAGCTCACCGAGGGTAGAGGCCTTAGCTTCTTTTACTTCTGTGTTTTCTGAGATGCAGTGATTGTCACACGGTGGGACAGATGACATCTAAGTGCACCATGGTGCCATGAGCATGCTTGGCCCCGAGTACATATATGTGCCCTCCCTTCTTCCTGGGGGTCCCGCTTATCTCAGAGGCCCTGGATATTCCAGAGGGTTCTCAAGAAGAGTGGCTGCATACATGTGTTGGAAAGAGCACTAAGCCAGGAATCAAGAGTTCGGTTTTCACCTCTGCCCTCTCGGCTTCCTGGACCATGAATAAGCCACTTCTCCTCTCTGGGCCTCAGTCCCTGCCTCCCAGCGGGGGCCCGTCGCTCACAGCTCTGAACCTATAGGCAGCTGTTGCTATTTGCTGTGCTTCTTTCACATCGAACCTCCCCTGTCTCTGTCTCTCTGTCTTTCCCCTCTGTCCTTCCTCTTGGGTACATAATAAACCAAGAGTTTACAGTAAAAGCACAGGAAGAGCTGAATGATGTGTCCTCTTCAGGAAAGTACCTGGAGCTGGCGGCTGCCTCAGGAGCCCCTGCCTCCCAAGCTGTGGCTCCTGAGGACTTTCGGTGCACACCTGGCAGCCCGACCTTAGCATTTGATGTGGCTTTGACGGTGCTTAATGCACAAGCCACCCTGGTGCAGAGCTGCGGAAAGGTTGCTGCTTTCTGCCCCCGACCCCAGAGGCTGAGCAGTGGTGGTGGGGAGGGGAGACAGCCTGAGGGTCCATCCGGGAAATGGCACAGAGCATGAATCTCAATAACCACACCTCACGTGACCCCTAGACTTCAGGAGGACCACACTCTTCCTCCACCAAAACTCTCCTGAAGAGGAAACCAGACATGCCTTTGTAATCTATGTGCATCTTGAGAAGCCACACGATGCCCAAAGGAAGTCCCCGGGGAGAGACCACATCGAGCAGTCAGCTCCTGAATCTTCAAGAGCTATGTATGCTCTTACAAAGCACTGAGGAATCCTCAATTTGTTTATTTGTATCTTGTTTTTCTCAGTAGAAATAAAGGTGATGGAGGATTCTAAAGATATAGTTTCAATTCATGGCTTTCATTCAACTCATTCATTCATTCACTTAGCAAAGATTTGAGGGCCTATGTTATGCAAGGCACTGTGCTGGGCCCCAGGAATACAAAGGTTTTATACAGGTGCATAGGCAGGTAGGTAGACAGATAGATAGACAGGGATATACGAGGGCTGCCCAGAAAGTATCCAGCCATTCTAACATAACGAGAACATATTACATGGCTGGATACTTTCTGGACAGCCTGTACGTGTGTGTGTGTGTGTGTGTGTGTGTGTGTGTGTGTGTGTATGAATGAATATGAAGATATTGACATAGGTATAGACATAGACATAAATATAGAGACTAGGTTCTTGCAAAGCTTAGAGTCTGATAGTAGATGCAGGTGTTGTGGTAACTGCCCAGAAGGAAACGAGTGGTGAGCCACGAACCTGTAATATGGAAGAGTCCGGATTTATTCCGGGAGCCAGGTGAGCCTTCCTGCACAGAGCCATTTGAGCTGAGTTCCAATGGCGGGAGATCACCCCCACCCCCAAACTCCCTACCACCAACATTTGTCAAACTAATTGTCATGTGTGCTCTAGAGTCAGACTGCCTGAGTATCTGTCTCTACTAAAAAGTAAATAGTTCTACTTTTTAGTAGAGTCATTGAGGACCCAGGCTCCTTCCTTTTACAAAGTCACTATACTCTGAACCCTAGAATATAGCTTTCAGCTTCAGGTCATAAGACGGCGGCTGCTCCTCCAGCCATCACAACTATTTTCAGGTGCCAAGAATGGAAGGACCAAAAGCCAAAGGGGCATTTCCTTTCAAACGACTTACCCAGGAGCTCCACTTCTGGGTTGAATTTTTCTACATTTCAATGGCCAGAACTGGATCTTACAATTACTTACTGTCGCAAGGATGTTAGAGTGTGCGTTGGGGGGAGTAGATTTTAACCTGGACACTTGCCTTTTTAAGTCAGATCAGAGGAGACTAGCTCTGTCTGCTCAGGTGGTAGTTGATATTTATTTCCTTTTTGTAACCTATATACTTTTCCCCACTTTTGGCAACACCAACTGGAATTTCTTTTGGGAAATGAACCTGTTCCCAGATGAAAGTTCTTGATGCCTTCTTGAAACCAAAGAATGAAACTTCAGGATTTGGAATCCTGAGCAGAAGAGACAAAGTTGGCAAGACAGTTGGAGCACATTCATTCCAAAGCATAGTCAGAACTATCCGTTCATTCCCTGCCACTTAGAACTCCGGAACTCCCAATTCCTGTTCTTTTCAGACTTGGTTTTCTAGCTCTCCCTCAGATCCAGTGAGCCAAAGCCTCACTTCCTCTTTCTGGGTGCCTGCGGTCGTAAGCACTTTCTTTCCCCGAGCACTTGGCTCTTCACTCGAGGCTCAGCCTGGGGCTCAGGCTCCTGGCTTTTCCCCTTTAGACAGTTGCCCGTAAGTCTGCCACACACCCGCTCCCCGCCCCATATAATAGACTGTAAAATCCTTGAGGGCAGAGAGGGCAGAGACTGGGTCTCATTCACGTTAGGGTCTCTAGCGGCGACCATTGTAATTAATATGCGGGTTTCTCAATATATGTGTTTATTGTTGTTGGTGTTTGCAGGCCCAGCAAGGTCCTGGGCACTGTTTCAGGGCAGACAAAGCAGAAGATGAGAAGAGTCTTGGACATGGAGAGTTTCCTGACCATGTCTCTAGACCTTCTCTCAGAATCCTACCAGCTGGGCGGACTTAGTGACTCCTTCTTCTTCAGGAAATCCTGACTCCTGGAGCCCTGCTGCCGTGTATATTGCAACAAATGCTCCTCCTCCTCCTCCACCAACCTCTTCTACCTCTTTCCTTTCCTTTTCTTTCTCCTTTTTCTTCCTCTCCTCCTCCCCCATTGTCATTATAACCTTCATCATCATCATCATCTTCATCACCATCATCGCCGTGATCACCACTGTTAACCCATACTGAGCACTTACTATGTCTTACTATGTGCCAAGCTCCTTGGAAGCATCATCTAAGAGGACAAGCCTCTTGCCCAAGGTGACAGCTAATTCAACGGCAGGGTTAGCACTCGCACTCAAGTCAGTTTGACTCAAAACCTGTGTTCTTGACGGCTCCCTCCCTCAGTCACAGAGGCAGACCAGGAACCACGCCAGCCATGCCCACCTCCACCCGAAATGCTTCCGTGGACTGCAGCGCCCGCTGTGGTGCATGCAGACTCCCCAGCCCCAGGGCCAGTGTGTCCCTCCATCTGCGGGGAGACGCCTGTCCCACTGCTCCACCTCTGTTCCACTTCACGTGCCCGAGGTTCGAACTGAACCCACCTGTGGCCACGCCCAGCACACTCTGTGCTTTCTTAGTCCTGTGCCTTTGTGACACTCTCTCTCCCAATCTGCCCTGAAATGGCCTCCCCCAGTCTGCCTGGGGAAATGCAGCCTTCATTTAAGACCCACATCAGATGATTGAGGCACGCGAAATCTTCCTGGATTCACTTCCAGGGTAGCTCTCTCTTCTCTAAACCTCCGCAGTACCTCTGATTTTCCTCTTGGGGTCTCAGGAAGCAGTGCAGGGCAGAGACCAAGGCTTTGGAGACAGACACACTCTATTGAAATCCTTCTTTAATCCCTTACTAGCTTTGTGAATTTTGGCAAGTTACTTAGCTTTTCTAAGTCTCTTATCACCTGTGAAAAGGTGATAAGAGCATATACTTTGGGAATATAAGCCAATTCTCATAGAATGGCTCATGCCTCTGATCTGACCCTGACACTAAACTTTCGTTATATTTGCCACCTACCTTCGCTGTAACAGCAAAGACACCAGGCAGCCCACGGGCCTGACTTTTGATCCCTTACCTTCCAGGGAACAGATCATCTTTCGTGGTAAGAGCATTAAGAAATGACATCACTGGTTGTTATCACTCTGTCTGGTCTGCTAGGGTACTCATTGCACTCGTGGTAATTTCCTGTTCTCCCATGTCTCGGTCCCCCGGTAGCTGGTGAGTAGCAACCTAGACATGAATATCTGCCCCGCTGAGGATGGAAATTCTATCACAGTGATGTTGCTACCGTTTTTTTTTTTGTTGTTGTTGTTGTTGTTGTTGTTGGTAGGTTAGATTCGGGGCATTACAAACCTTGTGAGGTGTGGGGGAGGATGTGTGTACACATGGAGGGAAAACAACCTGGTTCTAATTATGGAACTGCCTCTAACTCATGGTGAGATTCCATCAAGACTTTGCCCCTCTCTGGCCTCAGTTTCCCATCTGTACAATGGGTTGGTGTGACTAAATCCCTCAGCAGCTTCCACGGGGATCAACTCCTTAGGGTCTGTGAGTCTGTTTCAGGGGAGGTAGCTTAACTTCTGATGCCTGTGGTATTGGGGGAGGTTGATTATTGGTGATGAGTCATCCCAAACTCTAGGAGTCTGGCATATGCGTGTGGGTGGAGGGGAATAGGACCAATCTAGGGGTCTGCTGAGGATGCACGTGACATCTACCTAGGGATAGTCACTGGGAATTCAGTACCTCTGGGAATTCTTGAAGACTTTGAGGGCAGCCTCTGCATATGATCCTAAAGGCAAGCAGTTAACATTCACTGAGTACCTACTGTATGATCACGTGATGCTGTTAGGAGCTTTACATTTGTATTTATGTTTTTTATACAGATAGCCAGTTTACTTGCATACTTCATGCCTGGGTGTAAAACCATCATTGGTCCAAATAGCCTCTTTTATTTTATTGTTATTTTATGAATATTAATACTATTTTTCTTCCTTGTACCCTTGATCCCCTCTCCTACCATCCCCCCATCATAAGGATATGTGTATATTTTTAAAAATGTGTAGTGTATATGGTAAAAGTGTAAGCTTTCAAGATACGTATATGATAATGTGATATATATATAATTTACTTTCTTATTTCTTCACTCAACATTTTAAGAATCTGTCCACATCATTGGATATCCTTCTAGCTGACATTTCTAATGGCTACATAGTATCTGTCTGTGTACGGCCACTACACTATGCACTTCCCTTCTCCTGGGCCTGATGTGTACATTGCCTCCAACTTCGGTGCCCAGAGCAGGGATGCAGAACTGCTTTGTGTATGTCCTACATGAGCTTCTCCCCAACTGTTTTTTAAACGCAGCCACTTGCTACTAACTGAGATAGTTTTAAGGGCCCCTTAGTGTGACCATTAGTAATGTGGAATTATGTAATGATTGTACCATGGAGATCCTATCAGCTTGATATTAGTAAGTCAATTGTACCTCTCTTTGCTTGCTAAACTTCCCTTTTTTAATAAATCAGAAACAGGCCTCACACTAAAATATTTTCAGGTAGCACACTCTAACTGAAATTTCATTATGTGGGAAATTTAATTAAAATGTAATTTAACCAAATGCATTTGTTTAAACATTTCCTTCTATTTTTAATAAGCAAAGCTGGTTTTCTATTGAAAGAGGTGACATTTCATATTTAATAGAATCTAAAATGCCACTGATTGTAAAAAAACATCGTTATTATATATTCCATTAAGAAAGAAAAATAATTCTCTTAATTAAGGCATCACGCACCACTGATTGTAAGAAGCATGCTGCTTTCCAAGATGTTGCAATGTGAAGAAGTGCACAGCTGTTTCTGTTTCCTTTGACAAATGAAGTTATTTAAGTAAAAAAAAAAAAAAGAATTGGTTTAACAAAAAAATAATAAACAAATGACAATTTGAGCGTTACGTGAATTTGGTAGAAATGATGACACTAGAGGAATGACGAGAGTTTGGGAAGGTGGTGTGTCGTGTGGGTGATCCTCACATAGCCTGGTACAGGAGGTGGTGTTATTGCTGTTTAGCAGGCAAGGAAACCTGGGGGTGTGGAGAAGTAGCCTTCGCAAGGCCACAAGATTAAGAGGGAATTTCAACTCAGGTAGGTAGGTCAGAAGTCCCACTGCCAGGTCACAGAAGTCCATAAAACTCGTGACATGATTCCAGCATGGTCTGTCTCCTGTCTCTGCTCTCTGAGAGGCCCTAACAAGTGCCCAGGGTGTGGCTCATTTCCCTTTAATCCTGAGCCCTTCAAAGTACCTAAATGCTTTGATGCTAGCAACCTCCTATTGCTCCCACCTGAGTATGAATTTGTGTCTTCTGGCGCCTGTCTCCCATGGCTACAGTATCAAATGGAGAAGTCAAATGATGATGAGTGGACATTTCCCACACTAAGTATCCACTAAGGGACTGGGGACAGAGAATACTCCAGCAATGGTTGTAGTTGTGATTTCTTTGTTAGTTATAGCCTCTTTCCTTTTTATTTTCACTGGAACTTTACCACAATTATGCAAGTAGACGTTGTCCCCATCTTACAGATGTAAAAACTGACAATATTAACCTGCCCCAAATCACACAACTAAATAATTGCTAGAGCTGCAGGTAGGTAGAGCCATGAAGGCACTGCCTCTCTTATTTTTAAATTTAAACTTTTTATTTGGAGATAATTGTAGACTCACATGCTGTTGTTAGAAATAATAGAGATCTGAGAGATCTGCTGTGGTACTGGATTCACTACTTTCCTCTGATGGTAGCATCCTGCAAAATTACAGTACGATAGCGTGACCAGGATACTGGTGTTGGTACAACCAAGATGCAGAACATTGTCATTATTCTGGTACTTTCCTGTACTTCTCTCATCCCTGACTCCTGGCAACCCGGAATCCATTTTCCATTGGTGGAATTTTATCATTTCAAAATTGTTACATAAATGAAATCATATAGTATGTAGCCTTTTGAGATTAGCTTTTTCTCACTCAGCTTAATTCCTTGAGGATTCATGCAAGTTTTCTGTTTTTTATTGCCGAGTAATCGTCCACGGTATGGATGCACCACAGTTTGTTTAACCATTTACCTGCTGCAAAATAATCTGGCTTATTGCATTTTTGGCTATAATGAATAAAGCTGCTGTGAACAATCATGTACAGGAGTTTGTGTGAACATGAGTTTTCATCTCTTTGGCATAAATGTCTTAAGAGTGCAATCGCTGGGTTGTACGGTAGTTGCAGGTTTAGTTTCATAAGAAACTGCCAGACTGTTTTCCAAAGCGGCTGTACAATTCTACACCCCTGCCAGCAATGTATGAACGTCCCAGTTTCTCTGCATCTTCACCAACATTTATTTTCTTTCACTAATTTTTATTTTAGTCAATTTGATGGGTGTGTAGTTATATCTCATTGTGGTTACAATTTGGATTTCCCTAATGGCTAATGATGTTGAGCATCTTTCCATGTGCTTAGTTGTCACCTGTATATCCTCCTGGTGAAATACAGTCATGTGTTGCATAACGATGTTTCTGTCGATGACAGATTGCATACATAATAGTGGTCCCATAAGGTTATAATGGAGCTGAAAAATTCCTGTGCCCGAGTTTAGTGATATCTCAGCCACTGTAACATTGTAGCACAGCACAGCACTCACATGTTTGCGTGATGCTGGTGTAAACAAACCTGCTGCACTGCCCGTCGTATAAAAGTAGAGCATATACAATTAGGTGCAGCATGTCATGCTTGATAATGAGAATAAATGACCACATTACTGGTCAATGAATTTACTACACTTTTTATTCTTATTTTAGAGTGTATTCTGTGTACTTATTTAAAAAAAAGTTAACTGTAAAACAGTCTAAGGCAGGTCCTTCAGGAGGTATCCAGAAGAAGGCACTGTTATCGTAGGAGATGACAGCTCCGTGGGTGTTACTGCCCCTGAAGACCTTCCTGGGGGACAAGGTGTGGAGGTGGAAGATGGTGATATTGACAATCCTGCCCCTCTGTGGGCCTAGGCTGATGTGTGTGTTTGTGTCTGAGATGTTACCAAAAAGTTTTAAAAGTCAAAACAAAAATTTTAAACTAGAAAAAAGCAGAGAGAATAAGGATATAAAGAAAAAAATTCATACAGCCGGACAATGTTTGAATTTTAGGCTGTTATTACAAAAGAGTCAAAAAGTTAAAAAAAATTAAAAAGTTCTTAATGTAAAAAATTATAATAAGCTAAGGTTAATTTATTATTGAAGAAAGAATTTTTTTTTATAAATTTGTGGTAGCCCAAGTGTACTGGACAGTGTTTATAAAGTGTACAGTAGTGGACAGTGACGTCCCAGACCTTAACATTCACTCATCACTCACTCACTCACTCACCCAGAACGACGTCCAGTCCTGCAAGCTCCATTCACGGAAAGTGCCCAATACAGGTGTGCCATTTTTACTGTGCCTTTTCTATGTTTAGATATGCAAATACTTATGATTGTGTTACAGTTGCCTACAGTATTGAGTGCAGGAACATGCTGTACAGGTTTAAAGTCTAGGAACAATAGGCTACATCGCACATACAGCCCAGGTGTGTAAAATAGGATATATCATGTAGGTTTGTGTAAATATACTCTACGACGTTTGCACAATGAAATCACCTAGAGATGAATTTCTCAGAACATATCCTCCCCGTTATGTGATGCATGACTGTATTGCTTTTCTCCTGAATTCACTTCCATTTTCCCCTAATATTCTCTTTTTAAAAAAAAGTTGAAATTTTTATTGAGATAATTGTAGATTCACATGCATTTATAAGAAATAATAGAGATGAATAATAAAAAAGATGAATAACATAATTAAAAAGTGGGCTAAAGATTTTGAACAGACATTTCTCCAAAGAAAATACACAAATGGCCAATAAAAAAATGAAAACATGCTCAACCCCATTAGCTATCAGGGAAATGCAAATTAAAACCCCAATTAGGTACCACTTCACACCCATTGGGATGGTTATAATAAAAAAGACAGATACTAACAAGTGTTGATGAGAATATGGAGAAATTGGAACCCTCACACACTGCTAGTGGGGATATAAAACGATACAGATGTTTTGGAAAACAGTCTGGCAGTTTGGCTGAAGGTTAAACATAGAGTCAGTTACCATATGATTCAGCAGTTCTACTCCCAGGTATAGACTCAAGACAATTGAAAACATACGTCCACCCAAAACTTGTAAATGATTATTCATAGTAGCATTATCCACAATAGCCAAAAATAGAAAAGCCTAATGTCCGCCAAATGGCGATCAAATAAATAAAATGTAGTACATCCATACAAGGGACTACTTATTCAGCAATAAAAAGAAATGAAGTGTTGCTACTTGCTATGATACAACAAACGTTGAGTAAAAGAAGTCAATTACAAAGGACTACATATCGGATGATTCCTCTTATGTGAAATGTATATAATAGGCAAATCTGTAGAGAGAGAGAGTAGATTGGTGGTTGCCTAGGGCTTGGGGGAAGAGGGGTTTGGGTAGTGATGGCTAAGAGGTGAGAAGTTTCCTTTTGGGATAATGACAATGTTCTAAAATGGGTTGTGGCTAGGGCTGCGCAAACTGTGTGAATGTACTGTCAGCCATCGAATTGTATACTTCAAGTTAGTGAGTTGTATGTTGTGTGAATCATATCTCAATAAACCTGTTTTAAAAAACAAAATAATAAAGAGAAAATCCGTGTACCCCATGCCCAGTTTTCCCCCATGGTAACATTTTGCCGAAACTACTGCACAACAGAGAGTTGAGATCAGGGTGTGGAGATTGGTATCCCCTGCTGATCTTACTTAGACGCCCCCAGTTTGGCTTGTACTCATTTTTCATGCTCTCTCTCCCTCTCCTTCCCCCGTTGTGTTTAGCTCCATATGTTCTATCACACGTGTAGGTTTGTGACTTCACCCCCACAGTCAAGACACTGGGCAGAATGCTGCCTGATTTAAAGGCCTGTTCACCTTAGTTTCTGTTTGCAGTGACACTGGAGACCTTAGTTTTCCCTCACTGCTAACGTCAGCCGCCAGGCAGCTCCCCCTCTTGCCTCGGGAGCGCCCCACCTGGCTGAGCATCCTCCTCATTCTTGTCAGAGGGCAGAAATCATAGAGGGACACGAATTCCCACCCACACGGCAGGGACGAAAGGTTGGGAATGCAGGCGCCATTCATCTAGATTCTAGAATCACCCACACTTCTGAAAGAGCAGGAAATTATCTTACCAAAGGGAGGAAACATGAATTCTGGAAGGGGGATACGCCTCCGTGTCTCCGTACCCCGCTTTCTCCTCCCACCGATTTCGGAAGCGATTTCTGTAACTCCCGGGCCGGGTCTGTGAATTGTCAGCGCTTTTGGAGATCCGGTATTTATTGGGTTGCCACTAGCAAATGCTCTCAGGGAGAGGCCTGGCAATGATTCATCTGTGCTAATCCCTGTGTTTTCATCAGCCTTGCCGCCGTGCAAGGGGACAGCCCCGCTCGCCCTTCCACATCATCATCACTTTGGTTTCTTTCAGAACGTCTGCTCAGAAAAAGCCCAGAGTTTGGCCCTGGTTCACTTTGGGCTTCCAGGGGAATTTCCCATCCTGCTCTACTCCATGGGTGAAGCTGCTTGAATGTTTGTTCCTTACCCAGCAGGCCAAAAGGCGAAGCTGGAGCCGGCACGGGCGTTTTTTTGGATCAAAGGCAAGCTTAGTAGGATCTCGTAAGTTGGGCCAAGATGTGGGAAAGAGCAGTAGTCTTTATTCTCTGTCTCTCAACTCTGATTCCCATGCCCCCAAATCACCTGTCCTGCCATAACTGACTACATGCTAATCCCTACTTTACCCCCTACCTGAATCTTATAACTCGGCCAAGATTGGGCCATCTAAAACTTACCTTGTGCACAGGTACTCCATGTGACCTCAATTGTGGCCCCTGAACTCTGACCTCATCACTCTCCTCCCTAAACCTCGAACCCCAACACTCAGGATCCCAATTAAACTTAGCATTGTGAAGGGCACATGGAAAAATCTCCAAAAATGAGTACTGATTCTAACAGTGATAAGTAGATCTATGATTAATTGAGCACTTACTATCCATCAGGCAGTATGCCGAGTCTTTTATAAGCACAACTTCACTGAATTCTCACAACTTTGAGAGACAAATGGAAGCTCAGAGATGAAAAGACGTGTCCAAGATCACGTAGTATAATGATGATACAAATTTGTAATAATAAATTTAAATTTCTTCCCATTAGTCATGGTTTCCTGGCAGCCTCCTACCTCCTTCAAGTTCATTATTCCAGAGCACAGGTACTTGACCTCCTTAGTAAGACCATGGCCTCACAAACTGATTCTTAAAGAGAAGAAAGTGATTTGCTAAATTCATTTATCTCCTATTTATCATATCAAAGACTAAGCACAAAGGACTCAACATTTATGTCTGTACACCACTAAGGCTCAGGCATGAAGTTGGCTTAAGCTGTATTAGTCAGGCTTCTCCAGGGAAACAGAAAAAATAGGATACATAAATAAAATATATATATATATCTAATAGAAGCAAAATGAATAGGATATTGAGACAGAGAAAGAGGGAGAAAGGGAGAGAGAGATAGAGAGAGAGAGATATTTATTTTCAGTAACTGGCTCACATGGAAGTTGGCAAGTCCCAAACCTGCAGGGTGTACCAGCAGGCTGGGTCCCAGGGAAGAGTGGACAGTGCACCTTGAGTCTGCTGGCAGAATTCCCACTTCCTCAGGAAAGGTCAGTCTTTTTCTTGAGGTTTTCAACTGCCTGGATGCCCCCCCGCCACCCCATCAGGCAGGGCCGTCTGCTTTATTCAAAGTCTACTGATGAAATGCTAATCTCATCTTTAAAATACCTTTACAGAAACATCCAGACATGTTTGACCAGGTATCTGGGTACTGTGGCCTAGTCAAGTTGACACATGAAATTAACCATCACACCAGGCTAGGGTTTTATGGAAGGAGAAGGCAGGGAGAGAAGAAGGACAGGGGACCGAACCACCGTGTGTGCTTGTTTGTCACTGCTTGGACATTTGACTAACAAAAACCAAGTGCTTTAGATAAAGGGACATGAACAGAGGGCGGTTCTTGTTTCCACTCTGCTTGGGAAGCTGCCAGGCAGAGTCACCTCACAGGATGCTGTACAAGGTCGCGCAGCACCTCAAAATGCATGTGGCAGCGCAGTGCCTGTCAGGACAAGAGAGGCTTAGGGCCGGGCGCGGTGGCTCACGCCTGTAATCCTAGCACTCTGGGAGGCCGAGGCGGGTGGATCGCTCGAGGTCAGGAGTTCAAGAGCAGCCTGAGCAAGAGTGAGACCCCGTCTCTACTAAAAATAGAAAGAAATTATATGGACAGCTAAAAATCTATATAGAAAAAATTAGCCGGGCATAGTGGCGCATGCCTGTAGTCCCAGCTACTCGGGAGGCTGAGGCAGGAGGATCGCTTAAGCCGAGGAGTCTGAGGTTGCTGTGAGCTAAGCTGACGCCACGGTACTCACTCTAGCCTGGGCAACAAAGTGAGACTCTGTCTCAACAACAACAACAAAAAAAGAGAGGCTTAGGGGCCCAGCTTTCTCCAGCGGCCCTTGGTTCCTGCGTGCTATGGACAGGACCTAGAAACAGCTGGTGTTTGTTAGAGGGTCTCACTGTAACAGAGCTGAACAGATTCACAGAAAGTCCTCAGGAAGGTCTGGAAGTAACAGGGCTGAGTTAGCCAGGGAACACCTGGACTTTGCCCAAGGAGAGAGAGAGAGAGAGAGAGAGAGAGAGAGAAAGCGCGCGCGCGCAGATTTCATTTGACCTGTTGAAGATTTCAGTTGCAAACGCTAGCAGGGCAGGCTGCAATTGGGTAGGTCAAGAGTGTTCCTTGTGACACCAGCATCCAACAGGTCCCACAGGCTTTGTGCCCCCGTGTTTCCACCACACCCAGGTGCCATCTTGGCGACAAGTTCGGGATGGCAGGCAGAAAATCATCATTTTGGAGATTGGCCTTTTTTTTTTTTTTTCCCCTAGAGAGACTGAGAAGTTCCTAAAGGATGCATTTAAAATTATTAGCTCAAACTAAGTATAAATTATATAGAATTTAAGGTCCACGCTTTATCTGCTAACTGCTAGGAAGAATTGCACTCATTAGACAAAGCAATACATATCAGAACTGAAGTGTGATTACGTTTGTGGCCTTGTTACGTTAGTGAGTGGTGAACCCAGGAGTTTGAAAACTAGGTCTTTGTAACTTCACTGGACAGTGTCACTGTGATTAACCGACATTCTCCAAGGGCTTCCAGCACCTCTGCCTAACTCCTACCAGCCTTGGTCCTGCCCTGTAGCCAGGGCCCTCTGACGTGGACCCTAAGGCCAGCTTAGGCTAACAGACAAAGGACTCTTTCTTCACCTCTTCGTATGACCCATTGCTATACTTTTATTACTTTTATCCCGAGAAACTTATAACAAATGCAGAAAGGCATTAAGAATAATATCACACATATGGCCACTATCCAAATTAACAAATGCTAAGACTTTATCATATTTGTAGCCTTTTTAAACATCAGTGAAACATGGCAGATGAAATTACTGTTCCCTTTGACCTCTCTCAGAGGCAACCAGGTTCATGAGTTTGATGTGGATTCTTCTAGTCCATTTAAAAATACTTTCATACACAGAAATACATCCATGAAAAATATAAGGTATTCTGTGTGTTTTAAAATTTAATCACAAGGCATCTAACTGTATATATAATTTGATCACTGCATTTTTCACTCAGTCTTGTCAATGAGTCCGGTCAATGACTCCAGTGACTCCACTTCATCTGTCACATTTTATATGCTTTTCTACTGATGACATTTGATTTTTTTTTCCTAATTTTTAAATTCATAGCCAGAATTGCAGTGGCTGTCTCTATATATGTTTCCATGGGCACCTGTGTTTATCCCTTTATCGTATGCTTCTAGAAGTGGAAGGGCTGGCTTTTCCACACTTGCGTGAGGGAGTTATCACGCTGGGGGATCAATAGCTTGTGTATGCGCCTGTCTCTCCACCTAGATGCTGTGTTTCTGGAACTCAGGGGCTGTGCTTTATCCAGCTCTGCATTGCCAGTGCCTGACACAGGATGCTGAGGGACGTGGATAAATCCATAAAGCAATGAAATGCCTATTTCTCCCTCTCCTTTCCCAGATGAGCTTCCTCCCTTGCCATAGCATGATGAGAGGATAGGGAATTCCCTGCTATACTCACCCTATGTGCTACTCACATTATCTCATTTAATCACTGCAACTTTCTGAGATGTGCCCCTTTGGAAGTGATGAAACAGGCTTAGAAAGACGAAGTGAATTCCTCCCATGGCATTGCCAGTTAGGAGTAAAGGTGAGATTTGGACTCCGATTTCCCCGATCCGGCACCTGTGGCCTTTCCACTCTCTTCTGCTACCTTTTGGTCGGATTCGCAACTATGGAAACATTCTGATTTTTGTGCCTTCGTAAACATGACGTCAGCTTCAAGAATTCTCTCCCCTTCAATGAAACCTTTTTTCCCTCAGAGTCTGGGGAAATCACCTTCATTAATTATCCCACAGCTTTGACTAACTAACCCACATCCTTCTGTCTTGTGCTTTGCGTCTACCTGTGAGAATCCTGCTAATAAAGTGTTAGCAGGAGGCTTTGCTATCAGTGAGGCCAAGCCCTGAATTTCAGAGTCGGAGCTGAGGAAACACGGTCTGGGTCTCTTGTGACCGGGTCAGGTGATCAGTCTTTTGGTTTATGGGATGGCGCTGGCTCTCCCGCCACAGGGAGGGGCGCTGGCTGGTGTGTGGCTTTGCCTTCTTCCTGATTTTCGGGGCAATGGGGAAGAGCGCTGGACAAGGACCAGGCTCCAGGAAGGGACATCACAGAACCCAAGGAGCATGCCATTAGTGAAGTTCAGCTCAGAAAGTACTAGATGGATGTCCCAGAGGATGCTGAATTTGCTGGACTCAGAGGAGAAAGCAGACAAGACAGCAAAGGGACTGTATTAGTTGCATTAGGTTTACTATTAGAACAAATAGCTCCGTAAGGCCAGTGAAGTTTATTTTGTTCACACCACGGCTCAGTGCTATGGGTGGGTGTGATCTCTGCTGGGGGCGGTTGTTCAAGGAGTCGTGCTCTTCCCATCTTTGGACTCTTCCCGTCCAACACAGTCTGCAGGGTCAGCACCAAAGGGACACAGGGAGCCTACAGCGAGTCAAGGTGAGTCAGGGCAGAGCTGAGACGAGAGCAGGCATTCCTGGTTCCGTGTCCAGTGGCTGGTGTTTCCACCCCACCATCTTGCCTCTCAACATCTCTGCTCCTCAGTTTGCACCTCTCTGAAATGGGGATCCTACAGCCTGCTCTGCCCACCCTGAGGACTGTGAGTTCAGGCACTGGCGTATGTGTTGTAAATAGGTGCATGTCCCGCAGATATAAGAATGACCGTGGTTTCTTTTCTATATGACAAGGAGCCAAACATCCTTCCTACACACCCCTCCTTGGAGTCCTTTCTCTTCCAGCCATGGAAAGAGAAGACAAATCTGAGAAACATCACTTGTGAATGGACAGACAGCGATCACGTGACCTGCCAGGACACAGGCACGTGCTGTGAGTCTGTGGCACAGGAAATAGCTCCTCCCAGGAGACGCTGGTGGATCCATGTTGTGTGTGCATATTGACACCAAGCATCAGTTCCTACCTTTCCCAGGCCCTCCCACCTGCAGCCATCCATCTTAACATCTTCAGGGTCCGTCACTGACCTTGAACCTTGGCTGCAGCACCCTCAGACCCTGGTGGGGCAGTTGTGGAGCCAGAGCATAGAGTTTGGAATCTCATCACTCTGGATACGAATCTGGCTTCCGGTAGTTAGTGGACTCGTTTTCCTCATCTATAAAATGGGGAGAATAACTTATAAGGTTGTTTTGAGGTCTAAGTGAGCTCATTATGAAAACTGCTTAGCAGACTGACTGTAAATTGGCAGCGCTCAGGAAAGCTGCGGTTATTTTCATGCCATGTCCAATGTGCTAGAGATGAGTTCTGGGCACTTGCATAACGGTTGAGTCAGACCTTCGTCTTGTGGCTTTCCTCTTGGCTCTGTTCCTGTGAGCAGCCTTTCGGCTCAGTGTCCGTTCCCTGCTGGTCCCAGTTTCTGGCCTCAGTCTTAGCCACCTCAGCTGAGCCCCGAAGACTCCCTCTAGCCCTAGGGAGGCCTGTTCCCTGTGCCTCCCACCTCTCCCCAGGCCTGCCCCGTCTTGGCCACCCAGGCACCGAGACCTGAAATGGGAAGCTTTTCCAGGGGCTGTTCACCATTTGGCCCGCGCTGACCTCTCTGATTTCTTCTCCTATTGCACTCCCGATTCTCACTGTGTCCCAACCACAATAAGCTTCTGCCTCAGCTCATTAGGTTCAAAGCAGAGCCTGAGATGAGGGCTCGGGAGGTGGTCCCAGGATGCAGGGGTAAGGAGTGCGCAGGCTGGGACGGGGAGGAAGGAAACGCCAGTAAGTGCTACACTGTTCCGTCAGCTCCTGCTCTGGGCGGCCGCGGCTCAGTCCCACGGGGGCCCCTCTGAGAAGGCAGGTAGAACATGCCACTGAACTGTCCTGCCATAGGACAGGAGCCTCGGACATTTGTCTACTGCTCCCCTCCCTCACTGGTAGAGGGTCCCCCGGGGATGTTCCACTTTGAAAAAGTCCTGGCTCAGATTGGAGTGGGCTTTTCAGGTGCTAGAGAAACTTCCAAGGCAAAGACACACTTGGAGGAGAACCTGTCCACTCAGCCATGCAATCAGAGACGACGTGGACACAAAACACGTCTATAGAAGCCATTTCACTGAGCAAGCTGTTTCCCTGGCTTGGCCTTTTGCATGAAATATGCCCTGGATCGCACTGAAGGTCTAGGTTCATGTGTTGCCTTTTCAGAGAGGGCTTTCCTGACCTCCTGTCTGAAGGCGCCCACCTGTGGTTACTCCATCTCATGCTCATTTTCTTCTTGTGACTCCATTCTAGCAGCCTAGCCAGTGGGGCTCAAAATCTACCAGGCCACAAGTGTGTCTGTGTCTTGGGATGGGTTCAGACAACACCTCCAGACTTGGACTGGGGGCATTTTGTGGGAAGGGGGTCAGATGCCAATGCCAGTCCAGGAAGCAGGTGCAAAAGGAGTGCTAAAGCTTTAGCTGATGATCGGGAGGGTTGGGGTAGAAAATGGGAGAGGAAGAAATTCTGCAGTTAGAGTCAGGCACAGGGAGAAGGAAGGCAGTAAGCAGGGAGCAACCAAGCAGCCGGAGCTAGGCCAAGGAGGAAGAGACCAGACAGCAGGTGTTATTTCTGCAGGCAACGTCGGGCTGGCAGGAGGCTCTCCCAGGAATGGACAAGATATTTCTTTCGGTCCTGCTTAGGCCTGTGTAAAAGCATTTCTCAGTATGGGCTTCCTCTCCCTCAGTGTGGCCTTTTGGATGATGCCATTCAAGGCTGGGAGAAGTGACCGCCTTCCTAACACTTCAGTGAAGATGTGTGTCCATCTGATTGAAGTTTATTCACAAACTCCAAAGGCAATGGGAATCTAGAGCCCGGAGTCTCGGCATAAAGTGAAACGGCTTCTGCAGACAGTTGCGCAGCTCTCAGTGGCCCTTGGAATTCTGGAGACTCAGCAGGGAAGTGACTTCTATTGCCACAATTTCCCAAGCTGCAGGTGAGAGGGCCACTTCTGCATCGGACCGGATCCCCAGGGCCAGCTCATCTGAATACGGCGTGAGTCAGTCCCCGGGCTGTGGTCAAGGGCAGAGGCTGTGCGTTCCTCTTTGCAGCGACCTCATGATTCCAGTCTCAATTCTCCACGCTGTGAGAAAAACATCTCCCTTCTGCAAGAGGAGTCTGCAGAGTGACGTGCCTGGCTCGTAGGCACAGGAAGCATGAGGGTGCTTGTCCTTTCATCCTATGGAATTGTTTTTTCTCCTACAAGCCAGAATTACAATAATAAATGACCTCTTGGCTTTTCCTCTCATTGCAGTCAGATTCTGCAGGCCGTGATGGTGGAAGGAAAATGGAATTTACTCCTTAGCATCCTGTCAGCGTTTCAACCGTGTGGGCTGACTGCTTTGCGACCATTAGCAGTGTATTCATTATGTTCGTGGCTGTCTTCATGGTTCCCAGAGGATGGGGTTCTCAATCAAAGTGCTCAGTTGTAATCCTAACTGCATTAAGTGGAGCACCTCCTTAGTGGTGTAGTTTGGAAGTTACCTAACCTCCCTGTGCCTCAGTTTCCTCCTTTGTATAATGGAGATTATGATACTACCTGCCTCATAGCATTTGTGTGAGCATGATGTGAGTTTCTACATAGGGAAGACCTACAACAGTGCCTGGCATATAGCAGAAATTGTGATAAGCATTTGATGTTATTATTTTTTAGCCTCATCACTCATTTAAACATGGTGAATCTGAGGAAAAAAGTCAGATGTTTTTTCCAAAGTGGGAATCTGTGCAATTTCATGTTTTTAATATTCTTCTAGGTTACATTGTTGCAGAAGGATTTGCAATGGTTTATGAAATCAACAGAAAGCAAAATTGGACCATTGGGATAAAAAAGAGAACAGACACTGGTGGAAGGAACTAGAAGGAATACATTATGCCATAGACTCGAGCCTTGATGACTGGAATAAGTCCTTATTTTCCCCACAGCTAAGGAAGGTGGGGAATGTGTTGGATGACATATATTTCACTTCCTGATCACAGCTTCAAATATACCTTCATTTGCAGAAATGAATTCTTTGGGGATGAGGATGGGGACCAGATGCATTAAGAGTTTACTGTGTGGTTCCCTTAAGTAAAAGTACAGTTTATTGTATCTATATGTTTAGCTTTACTATGAAAGGCTGTTAATTAAAGGTATGACCCTCTGGATGATCTAGGGATTTTGTTTTATGAAACTTAAATACCAAAGTAGAAATCATAGTGTAAATGAAAGACAAATACAAGTGTTGGCTGCATCTTATACTTAGCAGAGATATATTTAATACTTAAATTTACATTTGCCTCCCTTCCTCTGCTCCAAACTCCTCCATAAAGCAGCTGTGTGACCCGAGGCACTTGACTTAACATGTGGTTCCTCCTAAATTAACTGAGAACATTCCTATTAGTTCCACCTATTGATCAGCCAGGCAAATGGTTATTGATTATGTACTTTGTGTAAAGGATGTTTGTAGGGAGTAAAAGAGGATAACATTCTCTGGCACCAATTATATGCCAGACACAGTCTGGGACACTTTATACACAATATTGCATTTGTTACAATCATAGGAGGTCGCCATTATTATTTCTGACTTATAGATGGAAAAATTTGAGCCTCAGAGAAGTTATGTAACTTGACCAAGGTCACACGGCTACTTCTGTAGGAGAGCTGGGACTCAAAACCATCCATCAAAGGATTCATTCATTCATTTGGCACATTGCTGTCTTCCTTGCCAGGGACTGCTGGTACAAAGAATGCTAAGAAATGATTCCTGCCTCCAACACCACCCTCCGTCTGGTCAGGGAAGCAATTTCCTGACTCTATGTCCAGGGGTCTAGTTACACCCAATCTCAAGCCATAATATTGAAAACATGTGTTACACGACGTACATCAAGCCATTTAAATTCCATTTGAATGCAGACGAGGATGAAGTCGGGGAGAAAAGGATTAAGTGGTGGCTGAGGTTGGGAGCTTAATGATAGCATCGTATCTCTTTTTACACTAAAAGTCCCCTTTTATGGAGACCTTTGATGAAGACTCTTGTAACTTTCTAAGTGAAGTTTAGAAAGCTCACCTAAAATTAGAGCTTGGCATGGAGCAATCTCTTTCGGAAATTATTCTGTGCCAGGGGCAGTGAGATTCTCTCCTCGTAGATCATGGCTGGGGCTGCAGGTTTCTTTTCCAGTAAGGAGCTTGCTTCAGAGAAACTAAACTCAGTGTTTTTGGAAGGTTTAGGGTTTTGTCAACTTGAAAGGTGGACCCTGCGCAGCATGTTCCTTGAGGGAAGGACTCTGCCTGTGCAGAGGACCAGTCAACACTTCTGTGTTTTTCCTCCTCCCGTCTCTCCAAGGAGCCACCTTCTTCTTAAGAATAACACCTATGTCATGTCGTGATTGCATTTCCTTTTTTTACATTCGAGACACAGGCTGGAGATCGAAAACCTGGAGCAGAAACATTCTTGACACCTTGTAGGTTACAATTAACTGAACCAGAGGTGCAGAATAAGGGCTGGAGGGGACATTGCCATACCAGTTTATTTAATGTCCGAACTGCCACCAAGACCTGGGCATCTTCCAGTGTCACTGCCAGACGCTCACTGCTTCTGTAAAATAATGTGCTCACTGCTTCTATGACAGCCCATTAGTGGTTTGGATGGCTTTGGTCATTCAAAGTTCTTTTTTTATTTGAGTGCAGTTTGCTTCCATGTAGATTTCACCATTGGATCCTAGTTCTTATTTCCGTCATCCAACAGAACAGTCTGTTCTCTCCTCTCCATGACAGATCTTCAGAGATTTTGAGACACAGATTATGTCCCTGCTCATTATTCCATCGTTCTCTTTCTAAAGAGGTGGGCTTTCTAGATTTCTCACTATCCCAATGATCTAAATTTGCTCCATTCTAAGGATAACAAATATAATAATGAGATACCTGTTAATTGAATATAAACCTTTTTCCTACTGGGCCTGGTTGTGACCTCCAAATCCTTCCCAGTAACTTCCAGGCAGTTATTATCAATTGATATCTTAATAAAGAGATCTTAATTGTGCAACTACTATGTTCAAGCGCCATGCATTGGGGAGGCAGCACTGGAGATGCAGTGCTGAGCACAGCAGGACAATCCATGCCCTCACAGGATTTGCAACCTGCTCTGGAGCTAACCAAGATTTGCACTGAGTTGAAGGCTCCTTAATACCTTTGAATTGGGCTTTCGGGTGGAGACACCATTTCAAACCTGACTCTGATGCTTACCTGAAGGGTGTCCAGGTGGAGTGTGGTCCTCTCTGGGTCTACTGTGCGTCTCTCTCATTCTCTCCCAAACACCTTTCATACACTCGGGGCCTGCTTTGCTCTGTTCTCTGCTAGCTGCGTAGAAAGCCTTGACTGTAGGAAAATATATACACAAAAAGCTGAATGTTCTGGGGGATAATTAGGCTTCATTTGACACTGGACTTTATTGGAGAGGCTCTTGAGCCCCCAGTTAAGTGAATCCAGTTTGGTGATGCTCCTACCATCCCTGGGAAATCCTCACTCTCTCTCTCCTCATCATCTGAGCAATCTTTTAAATTTTGATTGGGTGTAAATCAAAGGCTTAGGAGGTCAATTTTGCCCACTTTCCCATTGCTCCCTTAGAAATGATGGCTCTCAGTGTGGCTGGGTGGTGGGACCACTGTCCAAAATTAGGAGAACGCTCTCCAAGAGACCCCATGTAAAGACCCTGGAGAAGTTATTCTGGTTGGACATATAACATGTTCTGTCTTCGAAATGATTGATATTTATGGTATTTCTTTTTCTCTAAACATCCTGCCAGATCTCTTTGTTATAAAACAATCTCTTCCCATTGGCCAGTTCCTCCATTGGAGAGGCTGTCCCCAGGGGTCCTTACTAGAGCAATTCCTTTGCTGTCTCTTTAAATCACACTCTTAAGTTCCTACCTGTTGAGGTAATGGTGTGGGCGAGGGGGAACCGAATTCAAATCCACAATGATTACATGGTGGCTTTAGGAAAATCACTTCCTCTCTGAGTTTGTTGCAGCTATAAAATGATGTTCTGGGAATGTTGTTCGCGCTCGATGAATTGAATAGAAAAGAAGTGAAGCTAATACAGACTGCTTCACCCTTGTCCTGGGTCTGGTTATATTATATATTCAGTCAACGTGTAATGATTGAGACATGCTAGAGCAGGCTCTGTTCTATGTGCTGGAGACACAGCAGGGGAAACACAAAGTTCGTGTTGTCGTGGAGCTTGATTTCTAGAAAGCAAACACATGAATAAGTAAACCAGTAGTGTGTCAGGTGGAAATATGTGCTATTGGGAAAAATAAAGAAGAGACCTATGATTGGGGAGGGCTTGTTTATGTGCGTGTGTGTGTGTGTGTGTGTTTGTGTAGGATGGTGAGGAAGGTCTCATTGAGCAGATGACATTGGAAGATGCCTGAAAGGAAGTGAGAAAGTGAGCCATGCATGTGTTGGTGGAGAGAATATTCCAGGCCCAGGGCTTGCAGTGGGGCTGGGCTTGCAGGGAGGCTAGTGTGCCTAGAGTATCATGAGTCAGGGAAGTATGAGTCTCGAAGGCCACTGTAACATCTTGGCTTTTCTTCTGAGCCAGAAGGCAAGTGTTGGAAGGTTCTGGCAGCAGAGTAGTATGACACAGCCCAGTGTTGCAAGAGGATGACTCTAGAGCTCTTTGGGGTGTAGACTGGCTCTAGGAAGCAAGTTCTGGGGACACAGGGCCCTTTACCTCATTCTCAGTGTTGCCCAAGCTGTTTAGAATTAACTGCAAGCATCACCATCTAAACCAAGATTTGGGGATGAAAAAGTACAGCAATAGCCGCAGCACCAGGACCAAGTCCACATTTTTGGATGTGTCTCACTCTGCGCTAGGAGTTAGCAGAGGGAAGGAGAACAGAAGTCTGGCTGCTGAGGGGCCAGGGACAAGCCAAAGGGAAAGCACAGATGGACAGACAGTGCACGTGCTTGGCCTTCGCAACCAACAGAGAGGGCCTGGGAAGTAAAAGTAAACGGTAATGGGACGTGCGTACGATGGAGGCGCTAAGCGTGTCAGAGGAGGGTGGGGGTCCCTGCCAGGTGGTCCTTGCGGCATCTAGATGGAGACTGGACACGCAGGCCAGAACTCTCCCTGTGTCTCTCGTTCCTGTCCCCACCCCAGTATACATTTGTAAGCGGAGTGATAAGCAGGAGGGTTTTTGGTTGTTGATGGGTTTTGTGTGGCAGATGGGAACCAAGAACAGAAGAGGTGGGCTGCCATGCTCCCTGCTGCCCTCAAGGAGAGCAGGGTTCCAGGGAAGGTGAAGTTGCTTTCCCAAAGGTGCCCACGAGCCTGGGAGCGCAGCCGCACCAGCCCTGTCCACGTCCAGCGTCCACCAGGGGCGCCGGGTTTCGCTCCCTCCCAAAGCCGGGTGGAGGCTGCCACCTGCTGGCTGATTGAGGATTTTGCCCAGATGCTCAGGGGTTGCTTTTCAATTTTAAGGAGAGAAAGCTGCGACGATGATAGCATTTTTCTCTGCGCCGGAGCTGTTTTCTCTTTTAAATGACTACAAATTCTCATCAGGGTCGGAACACTCTTTATTCCCATTTCAGTGGATACACAGAAAAATTAAGTGATAAGACCAAGATGACTCAGTAATTGGAAAACTCAGGATTCAGCCCTCACTACAAAGATACGACTTTAAAGCAGCTGTTATAATCACATTGGCTTTGCAAACTGTAAAGTCTAATGGGGGAAACAGTAAATGGCAGGTGTTCTGAGTCTCCCAATGAATAATGGAAGAATGGATAAAGGAATGAACATGCAGATGGACGTTCTCAAGGCACTGTGACCTGAGGGGTTGGAAGACCCAGGTTTGAGTCCCAGCTCTGGCACTTAGAGGCTGAATGAACTTGGGGGAGGTCACTACTCTGAGATACAATTTCTTAACCTGTAGTTGCAAACGTGCTGGGTGTATGTGGGAGCTACCTATTTTGACTGTGTGTATTTTTTTTTTCTGTGAAATATTGAAATCTATTTTCCAATCCTGGTGGGATTGGAGCGATTCTGGAGAGAGCCTTTTCCTGCCGCTTTTCCAGAGATTTTAATGCATTTGTGAGCTCCCTGGGGAGGAAGGAGGACGAGGCGGGTGAGCCCCCTGCTGGCCACTAGTATACATACGGCACCAGCCCACACCCTAGCGGTGCACGTGTGAGCCCTCCTGTACCCCACCCAGGGAGGCCAGAGGCACCGGTAGACGGGGCGCATCCCTTCCTAGTGAGGGAGTGAGGTTTCTAAAGAGCAGCACTGATTACGCTGTCCTGGCCTAAGTACCCTCAGCAACTCTCAGCTGCACTCAGAGGACACCAAGGCTTTGCTGCAAGGCCCTACCACCACCCTCCCCTGCTCCTCTGCCTCCAGCCACAGGCCTCCCCCTGACCTCACCACTGGTCCTCATGTCTAACTGCAGCCACCTGGAGGAGCCTTCCCACTTTCCCCACCCCTACCCAGTGCTCCCGGTCCCCGCAGCCTTGCAGCCCCTGGAGCTAATGGGGCCTTGACTCCAGCTCCCCACTGCCCTAACTAGCCTGACTTAATTGCCACCGGCACCCTAACTGACACCCATGTCCAGGAAAAGTCCCCTGTGGGCATTGAGGGCAGCTCAGGAACAATGGTGAGGACATGGAAAAGCTCCCCTGGACTCCGAGTTCTGTGAGTTTTACCTTCGAAACATCTCTCAGAACCATACACTGCATCTCTGCAACACCACACTTAGCCAAACTCCACCACCTGTCACCTGGACTCCTGCCCCTTCACGGGTCTCCTCCCACCTGGCACCTCCCAGCCCAAATCCAAACTGCAACAAAAAGATGTTCCAACCCCCTTCCCAAACATGTGATTGTAATAATCCCCTCCTTAGTAGTCCTTACTAGCTTTCCATTACACTAAAGAAACAGCTCAAAATCCTTATTCTGGCCCAGCCTGGTTCCTGGTAACCACTGTAGCCTCAGGGCCGCAAAAGTGCCCTGCCCTCTGCCTTCTGCCTGCCCTGCTTCCTTTGCTGCTCACCTCCTGCTTGCTGTCCAGATCTTGGTTCAAGTGCCCCTTTCTGGCTGGGTGCAGTGGCTCATGCCTGTAATCCTGGCACTCTGGGCAGCTGAGGCAGGAGGATCGCTTGAGCTCAGGAGTTTGAGACCAGCAAGAGTGAGACCCCATCTCTACTAAAAAGAGAAAAAGTAGCTGGGTATGGTGGCACGCACCTGTAGTCCCAGCTACTCGGGAGGCTGAAGCAGGAGGATCGCTTGAGCCCAGGAGTTTGAGGTTCCAGTGACCCCTCTGAGGCTTAGTTTCCTGCATAAAATGGAATAGTTTTACCTGTCTTACAGGTCAGTGAGCTGCTAAAATGACTTCAACTATTTAAAGTGCCAAGCACAGCGCTGGGTCTACAGGAGAGGCAATGAATGTGAAGGGTCCTTGGCTTAGGGGAGGGGTGTTTCAGTTCAGGTATTTGGCTGCAGGCATCAGAAGTCATCTGGGACTACCTAAACAGAAAAGGAATTTTCTGGAAGGATATCAGGAAGCTCATAAAATGAACAGGAAATTTGAAGAAGCAGGCACAGAAAGGTCTCAGGAACCAAAGGGGGCCAGGTAGCAGGACTCATCAGCCAGTACACCTTTGTCACTGCTGGAAACGGCCGTCACCATCAGAGAAAGACACTGCTGTACCCTGCTGTGGACATGGTCACAGATCCCACTCACAGGTGGCCCCGTTGCTAGACACTGTGGGAAAGCCAGTCCCATAGGCTCTTGCACGCCTTGCCCAAGGTTCAAAGTCCCTCTGTGGGTATCTAGTTGGCAAAGCCCAAGTTGTATACCTGTTCCCTGGCCACCAAGGGGAGGAGAAAAAGAGTGTCTCCCTCTGTGCCTTCCATAGTGGGGCCAGGGGCCTCCCCCAATGCTAAATTGTCTGAGCCAGAAAGAAGTTTGGATGCTGAAAAGCCATTAAATGACCAATGGCAGCTCTAAGGAGGGGGCAGGAGGTCGGAATATAACGGACTGTCAGGGTCCGAGAGGAGAACCGGAGTACAGGGGCTATTTCTAAGGGACCAGGCAGGTGGAGCAGGGCCACGAAGGCCAGCCCAGTTCCCCAGGTCTAGCAGCCACTGGGACGCAGCAGCCGTCCCAGGCCGGAAGGGGCAAGTTCAGGAGCCGTCATCTGAAACCCGAAAACAGAGTTGCACAGAGACTGTCAATTGATGGCGGTGGTGACTCTGATGAGGGAACGGGCAGCCCACAGTGATGCTGTCGGGATGGAGCTAGGACACCAGGGCCCTGACCTCCTCGAAGCTGGGGACATTGACACAATCTACACGAGGTGGCCTTGAAGGACACGGAGCAGGGAGGAGAAAGGGGCCAGATGGAGGACGGATTGAAGGGAAGACTGAACAGACTGGAAATCTATTCTCAATAGAGACGCTTTGACTGTCTCGCAGGGATGGGGATGGGGCCCCGACCTTGAGGCTGGAGTGGAATTTTAAGGGGCCTTTCAAGACGGAAGAGGTTGATGGAGCCAAGCCACAGAGCCAGAGACCGAAGGGCAGTTTGAGAAGTGGTACACTTGCATTTGCCACGGTGAAGTCTTTGAATCCCACGGCCTCAGGCCCTGCTGTCTGCCCCTTCCCCAGCTGGGGCCTCTACAATGTTCCCAAGGCTGTGATTAAGGACTCCTGTTGGAGGTGGCTTTTTACCAGTCAGAACTTGATTCTTGGGTGGCTTCTGGGGAATCCCTTAACAGCTTAGGTATATCCAAAGTCCTGGAGAGGGGTAGGCTTTGGGTCAGCAGCCAGCGGAGAGTTAAGCCTCCTACTTAAGGCTCGGTGGTTACAGGGAGCCCATTTGTTTGGATCTGTGCAGCCAGGAGAGCGTTGCTATGGCTGAATTACACGCAACAGGTCTTATGATCTGGAACAGCAAATTGTGTATATAACATGACAGCATTCAGTAAAGCAAGATAAACTCTGCCACAAAGGATATGGCTGGAGCCATAAATTCTTCTGATCCTTGCTTCTGAGCCATCACATTCCATTTGAATGAGGCCTATCAGTCCAAACGTTTTCATTAAATAAGTCAATTTGCTGAAAATCCCTAAGAGAATGAACTGGGAATCACTCTCGCCCCACATACCGTTGTTTTAAAAGAGTAGTGTTTTGTGCTGCGTGGTTCTGACTCACTATATTGTCTGCTGTGCCAGGCAACGAGTTCCGCAGCCCTGGATGTGTTCAGGCTGAGGCTGGGGGGACACTGGGCTCTCTGCCTTGCAGGGGGCTGTGCTGCAGGAGAGAAGGAGGCATTCCTGATGGACATGCTTTCTAGTTGTAAGAGTTCAGGGCTGTAGGAGCCTGATGAAGGGTCCAGTTGAAGTTCTCCCACACCCCGCATTCTGCAGCCCGCACTCTTTCACCAGGCACACATTTCCCCAGGGAAGGAGAGATTTTCATCAGGGGCCTGGAAGAGAGCAGGAACTTTGGAGCCAGAAGGCCTGGGTTTAAATCCAAGTTCTATTATTTACTGGATAATAGCCCTGGCCAAGTCACTGCGTGTCTCTGAACCCCAGTCCGTCTCACATACAGCCACAGTAGTGATAGCTGACACTAGCACGTAGCACGTGCCAGGCACCGTGCTGGGGGCTTTATGTGGATGATGCAATTTACTCTTCACAGAAATGCTGTGAAACAAGAAGTGTGAGTATCCCCACTTTACCGATGAGGAAACTGAGGCATGAGAGATTAGTGAACTTGGGAATGAATGCTGGAGCCAAGATTTGAACCCAGGCCATCTGCCTCTGGGCATCTTAAACTTTGCATGATCATGGCCCTCATCACATCCATATCATAGAATTTCTAGGAGGTTACATTAGAAAATGGGTATAAAAGCATCTTTTAGACCATACACCATCAGACTCAGAAATATGGAGCAAGAAGTTGAATTTTCAATTGTAAGCTTTTTCCAATTATGTTCAACTTGGTTCAAAAAAGTGACCTCTCTCCCAGCCTTTGCTCTTTCCTTTTCCCCTCCCACTGGACCACCAGACCTCCTTATTTTTCCTGTCCACTATTTCTCCCTTCGTTCAAATTATTGGCTTCGGTGAAATCCAGACTCAATGATGAAAGGCAAAAATAACAGCCAAACTCAAAAGTATTGTGCTTTTATTAAAAAACAAAAAATACAATCAGGTACTGTCCAGATGTGTTTTGGAAAGGAAGATCTCTTTAAAAATCCTTAGTTTTCATCATCATTATTATATTAATAATATTAATCATATTTTAAAAATTGAAACAATATTGCTTTTCTGGTTTCTGTTGTATGAAATGTAAAAAAAAAAAAAGGGACGGCTTCCAATGACACACATTTAATCTTTGCTAACAAAAATAACGACAATTAATTATACAGCTTTGTGTAAAATACAGCTGGTTCTAAAACAAACTACCACTGTACAGCCTACCCCTCTCCCATTCCCAGAGCCACCCAAGAGAAGTAAAAACCATTGTGATGTTGTCACTGGAAGATTTTTGCTGAATCAAACAACAAAACAGAAACCTGTTGGAGATTGGTGTCTTTGGTGCGAAGAAGGTAATCGCAGAGTAGGTGAGGCCCGTGCAGTTGCTGTTGGCCGCAGTGATCCATGGTCAACTTTGACTCTTGCCAGATGCCCAGGTGTGGATTGATGATTGGGCTGGTTGTATTGATGCTTTGGTAAAATCCATTCCTTTCTCTGGGCCCTATTCCTCTCTCACCCAGTGGTCCCTGAAATTCATGCCCGTTTACGCCTGCCTTCAAGATTTCTGAAGTTGCTGGGTCTCAGTTTCATCTCAGCAAACTGGATTGAGTATTCGTGGCCCTTCCAGTGGAACCAGTTAACACCCTGTACAAAAAAGAAGGCCTCCATGTTGGTTTCCATTAGGCAAGGTGTTCACCGATCATTGCTACTTAGTTGTTCAAACAAAACAAGTTCTGTTTCGACTTGGCCATTTGGCATATCAGAGCTGTCTCTTGCCCATCTCTCTGTTTGCCTGTGTGGTGAAAATTTTCAAAGGGGCTGGCTGAATCTGACCCAAATTTTCACCTTAGTCAGGAGTCACCTGAGTTTGCATTGGCTTTGGGCTGCCATTTTGAAACAAAATGGTGGCCAATGAAACTTGCCATTTTTAGGAATAGGTTCTGAAGGAATTTAGGTCATGATTGGAGGTTACAGAATTGAGCAGCTATATACAGTGTGTGTGTGTGTGTGTGTGTGTGCATGTGTATCTATAAGTCACAGGATTCCTATGATCTATTTTCATAGGGATTTGGTATGGAATAGTGGAAAGAGCATAGGTGAAACACAAGTTTTGCCACTTGACATACAAGGTTAAATATGAATGCTTTTACTTAAGAGATAAATGGTGTTAAACAAGTTATCACATCTTTCTGGGTCTCAGTTTTTCTGTTTTTTCTTTCTTAAGGTCTGACGATGCCAAACATGAAAGATGGTATGAAGATTAAATGAGTTTATAAAGGAGCTGTCACAGTGCTGGGCACATTTTAGTTTCTTGGCTAATACTACTTTTTTAATTTCAAGTTGGGAGAAATATCCTTGAAAGTTTGGCCAAAGATTTCTACAAGAAAAGACCATATTTCTATAAGAAAAGACCATATGTGGCTTCTAGGATCCATGTTTGACTCTTTAGCAAAGAGACTCATTCTGCAGATGGCAGATGTTCAAATCCCACATGGCCCCCTGCCCCTCTGTGCCTGCAGAGAGTCCTCCTGAGTGGCCACCCCCAGACACTGACCCCTCTCCTCTTCCTACATGGGGCTGTGAAACAACATGTCCATGGGCAAGTTAAGAGCTAGCGAAAGGAGGGGGAAAATACAGACGCTTTATTGTTTCTAATTGTCTGGCATTCACTGACATGGGGTGGTCTATGAGTCCAACAGGGCGGTGGGGCTTAAGAACAGCTGGTTCATTTCATGGGCAAATGTGCCTATTGTAATCACTCAGTGACAGTGAGGTTCTGCAGCCGACAGCTTGGGCCATGTGCTGCCTTCTTCCACCCTGGTTCCTTCCTCTAACAGTTCAGGGCCGGAAGCCAAGCCCTCCTTGTGCTGTGGTGGACACTGAAGCCAGAGAGGGAAAGTGACTTCACAGAGGCCGCATAGCGGCTTGAGCAGAGCCAGAGCTGGGCCTGAACTCTTGTGACTCCTTTGTGGCCTCCTATGTCATCTCGTTCTTCTTCCAAAATGGAATGGAAGGATGGAAAAAGAGGTTTCCCTTTTGATGTGTAGCTTTTTTTCCAGAAGGACTTTTTATTCACTAGTGTTAGGGAACAGGACAGTCAAGGTGGTGGAATAATGCTCAGAGTAGAAGCATTGAGGTAACATCATAAGATGGAAAGAGCACAGGACAGGTGTCAAGAAGTGTCTTTTAACTCCTGCCTTCTCTGTCACGCAGGCATGAAAACCACGTCCTGATTCCTTCCCAGGGTAAAGGTGAGAAGCACATGACATACAGAAGGTGAGGACACTTTGAAAAGCGTCAGAAATTATGTCAAGGTAAGAGCTACATTTGAGGTCCAGGTGTCATTTGCCAGCAGTTAACTCTGGCATAAACACGTGGATCAAATGACTAACAGTGGAGAACGGCAGGTCCCAACATTTGCTGCATGTCAGAAATCACCTGTGGAGCCTGCCAAAAAAACCCCCAAAACCACCAAAGAGAAAAGTACAAATATGCAAAAATGTGAGATGCTGCATCCCACTGGAGGCCACCGAATCAGAATCCCTGGGGTCGTAAGGTGAGTTTAGGCCATTGCAGTTTTACAAAGCCCCTGGGACCCCAATGAGAAAAGCTGGTGAGAACCTGTGAGGTCCAGGGATCAGTGTGGTGTGGCCCCGTGAGAACACCCACCTCTCTGGGGTGGGGATGAGCTCTGAGAAGGGACCAAGACAGGGGCTTGGCCAAGATTAAGTGGCCAGTCCCACTTGACCGTGTCACTTCACAGGCATATGCTAGTGCAGGCGGGACTCAGAGTAAAGGCGGGTTACTGAATTCATTTCGCTCTCCTGTTTCTAAAGGGGATCGCAAACATCCATTTCTGTGATTGCAGACGTTGTGCTAGAGTTGTGGGTGGCACAGGGAAAGTGCCAGGGTGGGGGGTGCTGGAGGTGGGGGAGCAGGGTTCTGCCTCCAACTTCACTCTGTGACCCCAGGACAGTCAGCTTTCTCTGGGCCTTGGTCTCTTCATAAAGTGAAGGAATTAAAAGTCTGTGGACTTCAAGGTATATTGGGGGTCCTGAGGGTGTCCCCGGGCCAGGGCTCTGCCAGGGTCTGTTTTACATACATGGCCCTCACTCTTATCTGCTTTACTTTGGGGTTGGCTAAGTTTGGAATCCACTTGACCAGTGGTTCCCCTTGGGATCCCCAAGGGTTCCCATGTGCTGTTTCTATTTTGTCTGGCGTGCAGCGTCACTGAGGCTTCTTGTTGCACTGGGAAGAAGTGTGCCCTCACATACCTGAGGTCCTCGCCTCCCAGCGTCTGCCAGCATGGAGGGCTTGGATTGTCCTCCCATCAACCCCGTCCCGCTTCCCAGGCCTGGCCTGCTCTGTTCCCTCACCGTCCACTCACCTGGCTGTGGTTATTATCCCCGTATCTCCCCATCAGGTTGACACGGTGACAGTTCCTGTACCAGAAAGCCCCCTTGTAGGACAGGGCACAGTTGGTGATGGCTGAGTCCGTGTCCTTGTCGAAGGTGGAGAAGGACCTGCCGTTGTGGTAGGCCATGGAGTCACCTGGGAGAGAGAAAGAATACGGACCTGAGAAATCCCAGCTGGAATTTCCCTTCTGGGCTGTGAACGGCAGAACCGGAGGTGACAACTGAAAGGCCATGAGGTGGGCTGGCCTTGCACATGGGGCCCAGAGCCAGGATCGAATGTGGGACTGGATGGGACATGACTGTGGCCCCCCAGGACCCATTTCTGATAGAAGCAGCGCCGTGTGGTAGGAAGGCGGCTGCAGTGGCTTTGGAGGGCCCAGCATTAAGTCCCATCTCTTTCATTCACTCTCTAGCTGTGACCTTGCGTAAGTCAAGCCTCTTGCTGAACCTCAGTTTTCTCATCTATAAAATGGAACCAGCACACTGGTTCCATTTACCTCACAGCGCTGTTGGGACAAGGATATAAAGGTGTATTCTAAACAGGTAGCGTGGGATGCAAGTAGTTATAACTTTGTTGTTATTTTATGATTTTTCTGCATTCCCTTTACACGAAAGAGCTCAGAGAATAGGCTGAGAAATCTGCCTTTAACAATGGTGTGCTTTTCCCTCCCTACAAGTATTTATTAGCCATACTTATAAGTAAACCCTTCAAATATTAGATGTCCCTAAGGAATCTGTATATTATATAGTGATTTTTTAAAGTGTCTATCAGACCAGTGTTCCCTGATTCTTAGACAATAGGCTCATTTATATATAATACTATTTGGGACTCTAGTTTGTAATATTTAATATATTGAATTTTAGAAGCATTTCAGTGCCATTTCTTTTTGTGTCTCCTCACTTTCAACCCTGGCCACGCACCATGCACAAAAATTTCAAGACTCTGAGGCATTCTACCCTGATATTTTGGAGCAAGCTGTCAAAGGGACTCAGTGCCTTTTTAACGGATAATGCTACCCAGAACACGAGGGGTCGGGCAGGTATCGGCTCTTCTGTGGAGTTCCTGGCTGCAACCAAAGCACACAGAAAAATGCAACCTTACAGAGGTTATCTCAGTATAGGGAAATATTGCAGCTCATTCTCTCATTGGAAATACAAAGAGAGGCGGATAAAGGCCACATTCCTGCTGCTGGGGGGATTTGCTTGCTGTGTAACAATATCCTTCTTGCCCGAAGCCATCTCAACCAAAGAGGTCTTTACTGCCAGGTAATAAAATGACAGAATTCTTTGAGGGATGCAAGAACTAAAACAATTTTCGCCCCTGGGTATCTCTCTTCATTACCACTAAATTGCCATCTTAAAAGAGCTTTGTGCATCCTGAGACTGAGCCTGGCTTTTGGCAACCTTTTATCTGGAGACTTTCCTCCTTATGAATGTTTTCTTTCAGGGCTCAGAGATGCCGGAAATACGCCATGGCATTCGACTCTTCTGTGTTCATCAACAGAAAGCCACCCAAAGTGAGCATGGCTTGCGTGGCGCGGTCCACACGCTCAGGCCTGATCCCCTTTTGTTACTGAGATCTCCACCGGCAACAGATCTCTGCGGCCAGACTTGCCTCCACCTTCTACAAGCTGTTTCTTTCCAAAGAAAGAAACAAATTTCTTTTCTGAGTTTGTTTCCTCATCTACATAATAACAACGTCTTCCTGCAATGGTTTTTATGAGGATTAAATGGGAATGATACAGGCGATATATTTACAAAGAAAAGATGGTACGTAGCAGACCTTAATCCATGTTGTTTCCTTACTTATTTCTCCTCTAATGTGGAGCCAGAAAACCATACAAAGGCCATTTCAAGTCAAAGAAATCTCCAAAACCCAAATTAGAGTTATGAACGAGCATGGAATGAAAGGGCCACTTGAGCGGTAGTGAGCTTCTGGTCATGGGGGTATGCAGGCCGAGGCTGGATGGCCACGTGGCAGGGACATCTTAGAAGAGATTCAAGCAGTTAGGTGATGGAGTGGATTATTTGCTACTCAAAGTGCAGTCCACAGACCAGCAACACCAAGCAACATCAGCATCACCAGGGAACTTACGAGAAATGCAGAATCTCAGCCCACCCCGGCTACCCTGTGTCAGCATCTGCATGTTCACAGCACCTCCAGTGGCTCATATGCCCATAATAAATTGCGTAGCACTTGGTTAGATACACGTTAAGGTTTTGGGGAGACTAGTTTTTTTTTAATCAGTCTATAACTGGTATCTAAAACTAGATAAGAAAGATATAGTTTTTGAACGAGAGTAGTTACAAATCAATGCCGGTTGCCCTGTTCCCAACCTACTCTGTGTTTTAGGGACCAAAATATCTACCCAGCCCTTTTCAACTGCAGTTCTTCTGGATTAGCACCTAGTAGGTATTCAAATATTTGTTGATCCAGTAAATAAATGGAGGAAGGAAGGAAGGAAGGGAGGGAGGGAGAGAGGGAGGGATGGATGGATAAGGAAGGAAGGCTAAACAGAAGAATCAATTAGCTGAAAACGCCAAGAAGTTCTGTGGTTTTTGGCTCTAAGCGCGGCGGCTCTGTACCTGCTGTCCCGCTGTACCCCTCCACCTTCAACTTGTAGCGAGTCTTGGCATCCCCCACGCTGAATCTGTCGTAGATGGCGAAGGCTGTCTCCCCGTGGTCCCGCAGGTCCACCCGGAGCTCGTACTGCCCTTGGGCTGTGATTTTGCTCAGGTTGTCCAGCCCTGCGGACGACAGGCAGGGGCTGCTAAGAAGCACAGGTGACTGAGGCCATCGTTTCTATTTCTAGAGCAGCAGCTGAGTGCACTCGAAAGAGGCGCATGTCGCACAGCCCTGGGCTCGAAGTTTGCTCTGCTCCTTGCTGTACTACACCAGGCCAAATGTGTGATGTTTCTGAGCCTCGGGTAAAATCGGGCTGACATCTTTGCCCTGCCAACCTCCCAGTGTATTGGGAAGACCAAAGGAGAGGAGGCGGTGAAAGTCCTTTTTAAACTCTAAAGCTCCTTACAGTTGAAGGGCAGTGCATGATAGTAGGATGGACATTCCCTGGCCTGGCCCAGGTGGTGTACAGAACCAAAGGTCTGTGCGGGTAGGGGTTGGGAAGTGTGAGTTGCGTGGATGAATGGATAGGTGATGGTGTGCTGCCTTGGGAGATTTCAAACTGCAGCTCAGCTGCTTATTGGCTAGATTCCTATGGGTGAGCCACTCAGTCTCCCTGAGGCTCTGTTTCCTCACGTGCAAGGTGGGGATTTAGCACTTTGCAGGGGTGCTATGAGGGTTAAAGGTCATGGCCATGGTGTACTTAGAGCACAACCTGGAGCACCAGAGGGAAGCAGTCAATGATACCAGTGAGGATAAGCATGTGAGTGGTTCAGCAAATGACTTAAGGCCAGATTAATTCTTAAGGCCTGACTGTTGGCTCTCCCTTGATTGGATTGTTATTTTTAATGATTCAGAACATCTACTTAGTCTTTTCCATTAAGAATTTGATATTCTGTGTCCACCACCAGAACTAGTGTTTCCTCCTAACCTATTTCTCTCCCATAGGTCACTGTGGGTTAGGAAAAATGACAAAAAGGGCAGAAATAAGCAGTCTCGACACAAACATGCAGGGCTGCATTACCAAGCCAGAATTCCTCTCTGCGGTCCCCAAATCCAGCAACATAGGCTTTCCAGTTCCGGTAGAAGTCCTCACGTCCGTTTTTGCGTCTCAGGAACACCTGTAAACGTATCGATGAATCGGTGCTATTGCAGGAAAGAGAGCGCATCTTTCCCAGAGGAAGGAACATCAGACTGTGGGAAGAGCACCAGTCCTCAGCTCTATCTGTCACTAATTTGCCATGTGACTTTGGGCAGGTCACCTCCGCTCCCTAAGCCTGGGTGTTGTCACCTGAAAAACAAGGATTAAAAATACTGCCCAGCTTTGGGTGGTAACGGTGTGTCCATGTAGGTATGTTGATTGTAGCAAATGCACCCTCTGGTGCAGGCAGTTGATAAGTGGGGTTGTGTGGGTGTGTAGGGGGCACACGTGAGAACTCTCTGTACTTTCCACTTCATTTTGTGGTGAACCTAAAACCGTTCTAAAAAAATAAAGTTTATTAGTTAAAAAATACTACCAGGTTATTATGGTAATGAAGTTGGAATAATTCATGTAAAACTCTTAGCACAGTGCCTAGTAGATAATAAATGCTTAGTGCTAATTTATATAAGTAATGGATTCAATGGTCACTGTCATTTACACATTACAGAGTTGTTAAATGAGGGTCAGATGAGATAAATTACAAGAAAATTCTTTCCCTCTGTGTTTTTTTTTTTTTTTTCTTTTTAACTCCCTGGCTTCTTTCCCATTCCTTTATTTAAGAAAGAATTCCTGAGTGCCTCCCCGTGACAGGCAGCTTCTTGCAAAGCCTCATGCACATTGGTGTCAGGTGTCAGAGTGCACTGATATAACCTTGCCCGTCCCCCCACCCCCCCCACCCCTGCTTCCCCCACTCCCCACCCCCAGGCCCTCTGCGCTCACTCCCCAGGCCTGAGAGCTCTGGACTCCCTGTGGATACTCACGATCCATCCACCCCCATCGGAGGTCATGTCACAGTAGACTTCTAGGGCCTGGGCCTTATCGCCATTCAGATAAATGGTGTAGAGGCCAGAGGTCGTGTCTCCATTCAGCATTGCTTGGGAGCAGTCTCTGGGGAATGGGTATAGGAGTCCAACTGTGGAATAAGGAGAAATAGTGACCTTTCAAAGCAGGAGGACTGGGGTAGGAGCTTTGGCACTGCAGCTTAACTGTTTACTGGCTGGAGTCCTGTGGGCGAGCAGCCTAACCTCTCTGAGTCTCTGCTCCCTCCTGTGAAAGACAAGGATAGACTGTTCCGTGGGGGGCTATGAGGCGCTATGAGGCTTGGAGGTTATGGATATAAGGGACACATCTCAACCCCTTATATTAATAGAGGCATCAATGATACCCATGGGAAGACAGCGGATCTGCTGTGTGGGGCACGTGTCAGGTTGACCTGGACCTACCTGGAGCAGCCAGGCACACCTGATGCACACCCAGGGACTGGCCATGTGGATGGCTGGGTTTCTAGCACCTGGTGGGTGGCTCACTGCGGGTCAGGGCACTCTATTAGAGTACAGGCTGCTTTGAGAGTCTGATAAAAGCCTTGGATATCTGAGATCCCCAGAGAAATACATTTCAATCCACAATCTGTATGCATCTTAGCCTCTGCAGAGGATTCTGAGGCAAGAGTTCTAGTCTTGAACATGCCACTTGCTTGCTAGGTGACACTGGAGATATTATCTCACTGCTCTGAGCCTGGGAATCTTAGAAAGATGAAACAAGAATTTCTGGAGAATTTCCAAGTACAGTAATGTGATGCAAAAAAATTAAAAAATCGATAGCAGTGGACAATCTCGGAACTGTGCTTAGTAGATGGGCCTGAGAACTGACGGTCATAGCAGTTCTCTTTTCTGATCTAACAATACCTCCGAATTCATCTGAGGTTGCATCATGTGCTGTTTTCTTGCTTATTTTACAGCCCTAGTACAAGAGCATCTTCAAGGCACACTCATAGTTTTGTGTTCTCGGCCTGGCATAAGATCTGGCAGAGAGGAAGCACCTTCCGTGGCAGGAGTGTGCAGAATGGCTGTCCTCAGTGAGTAGTGCAGGGTAGGGCTCTGCAGAGCCCGGCTCCTCCCATCCTCAGGAGTGGATGCTGCCTCTTATTCACCAACGGAACAACCTGCATGTTTGCCATCTGCAGAAGATGCCCATGGCGGGTGCAGAGGAGACTCCCTGGGTGGGAATACCTGAGCCTAACTCTGACTGTAACTCACAGGGTACCTTGAACAGGTCGTTTAGCCTCTGGGAGCCTCCATTTCCCCATCAGGAAACTGGGCATGATAATCCTCACCCACCATACCAGCTTGGTGGGAGGACCATTTGTGATTTTGAATGTGGGCAGGCTTTGTAAACACTGACATGAAAAAGGAGAAGGGAAGGGATATCGAGCTCATACTAAGCCCTGGCAATAAAAGGACCACACACTTATACACGTGGGCCACGTACGGGGCTAGGAGTTGAAATACAATACCTATTAGCCCTCATAAGGTCCTTGTGAGGAAGGGACGGTTATTAATCCCATTGTATAGATGAAGAAACTGAGGATTGTAGAATGAGAGTAATGTTCCTAAAGTGCCCGGATCAAGTGATGACAATGGGGACTGGATCTGGATGGGCTCACCACCGGGATGCTCGTACCCTCCTGCACTCACTTTCTTCAGGCTTCCAAGCAGTAGGGGAGAATTGATTCTTTCCATAAGTTTGTTTGAAACATTTAAAGTAGAAGTCAAAGGGGAAGTAGAGGGTTGACTCAGTCAACGTTAGATCTCAAGGCCGGATTGCACCCCACCCCCTTACTTGTGGTGAAGATGGTCTGGACTAGCTTGCTCCTCAGGGGCCCATTTAACGCCTGGATCTTGGCTGTGTAGTGTGTGGACGGGCTCAGGTCTGCCAGGCTGTAGGAGGTGGTGTCTGGACCCACAATGACTTCCTAAGGGCAGAAGAAAGAATATAATAGCTTTTGGTCACAAAAATTCTTAGAGTATAAATGGGAATTCATTCTATCCATTCATTAATTCCCTCATCCATTCATGTATTCATTCAACAAGAACCCAGTGAGTGCCCACTCTGTGCCAGGATCCACGTGCACTGTTGGGATATCAGAGATGGGGAGAGTGCAGCACAGACAAAGGTCCTGGGGCCAGAAGAGGTGGAGTAAGTCAAAATAATATGAGGAAGCAACAACCTACCCAACCTGTACTTAGTTTCAGGTGTTGGAGCAGTGGAAAATGTTACCAGATTATGAAGGACCTTAAATGATAAGCTTTGAAATCTGAAGTCTATCATTATAAGTGAGGAGTCCTGAAAGTTTTCAGTGCCGAGCTTTGGAACTAGAAGTTTATCCTTATAAGTAATGGTGGTTTCCGAACAAGTGAATGACATGAACCTAGCTGTACTTTAAGAAGATTGATCTGGTGTCAAGATGACTTACACAAGGGGACTTTGAGGCCAACGTAGGCCAGTGTTCCCCAGATATAACTTTTGGTCACAGCCCTCTGAGAAGCTTTAAAACAATACGATGCCTGGGCCTCATCCCAGACCAATCGAATCTTCCCAGCCAGAGTTTGGGCCTGGCTAGTTGTACATTTAAGAAACTCCCCAGATAATTCTGATGTGCAGTCAGTTTGACAATCTCTTGAGTCAGGAGAGGATGATTATAACAGCCCAGTAGGCATGGCATGATGAAGGCGCAGCTGACCTAGTTTGTTACTCTTCTAGAACAGAGGTATCTATAAGAGACAGTTGCTGGTCCACCCTAACTACAGTTACAGTTTGAGCCTGGTCTCTGTGCTGCTGTCCAGAGGAGGTGTTTGGTTTCAGTTTGCAGAAACCAATCTTTTCAAATTCTCTTACTAGCTTCTGATTCTTTTTAGTAGATGCCCTTGGTGTCTGGGATTGGAATTCAACCTATTCTCCTAGTAAACCAAATGCAACGCTGCTCCCTACAACCTGCAAACATGACTGCTTGGGTTTAGGCAGTAATGAGTCCATGTGGGGGCCCCTAGAAGGGTACCCCGTGTCCTGGGACTGGGGAGGTACCTCATCCCAATTTTCCCAATGGGGGAATTGAGTTTCAGAGCAGCTAAGAGGCTTGCTCTCACTCCATAATTGGTTGGTAGTAGAGGATAATCTTGCACCCTGTCCAGAGCTCTTTTCTCCTACACCAGGTTGCTTTTTTTTTTAATTTGTTTAAGAGACACATATAGAGCTGGGGATTGGACATGCAGGAAAGTAAACTGAGGTGAGTGCCCATTTAATACCCAGTGGCCTTTGTACAGCCCCCAGTTCTGGTCCCTGGGGAAAGGATCAACTGTCAGGTAGAAAGTTGGGCTCATTGAATTACTTGAGGATATAGTTACCTGTCAGCTCTCTGGGGTGCTGTGCAGTCATTTTCTAGACAACTAGGGGACCCTAGATCAAAATGAAACTCATGATTCAGGTAAACACAGAGTTCTAGAATGCCCGACCTGGAGGGGACCTCGAAGATGGGTGAGTCAAATGCACTCATTTTACAGATGGGAACACTGACACTCGGAGAAGACAAAGGACTGGCCTCCGTTCACACACTGAGTTAGTGCCTTGTTACACTCCTCCAGGAAGAGCCAGGACAGTACCTAGAAATATGCATCCACTCTGGCAAAACACGACAGATTAGACACGGCCACGTATCTCTACTTGCTTCTGATGCCCACGAAAATGAGACAAAGGAACATAAGGTATAAATCCACAAAGGTGACGGGTACGGGAGAGGAGACAGCAGCCGGCATGCTCAGTAACAGATCTCCGTAGGTGGAAAGTGGGTGGCAGAGAGACCGTGGAGGGGGCAGGAGGGAGGGAGCCGGGGGCTAACTAACAGCTGCAGGCAGAGCCAGGCAGGGCTGGCTGGTGCACACCAGAGTCCGGCAAGCTCAGCAACAGAATGTGCACAAAAGCAAGGATATCTTCGAAGGCCAGCGTGGGGTGTGACTGAACAAATGTTGGGTTTGTTTAAACCCTCAGATCTCCCCTTGCCCTCCAACAGTCTAGGTAACTGTTTTTCCCTATCTGGATGGCAGGGTGATGTTTTACTCTCTGCAGAGGAGGAGCCAGAGAGGAGGTTCTGGATTCAAATCCACCAGACTTAGCTGTTGGGGAGGCGGAGGTGCTACACTGGAAACATAAAATGAACTGGAGATTTGTACACAATGAGAGCCCAGGCTTTACGGTACTGATATTTGGGGGTCCCCCAACAAAATTGCTGGGTACTTGCCCAATCATTGTAGTGAGCCCCACAGTTGACAGGCACTGCCTGTGTGGTTGGAACTCCCAATCAGCTCTTTCATTCTTGGCTCAAGGACAAAAAGACAGACCAGGACCAATAGACACTGAGAAACCGAACCCAACAACAGCAGCAGAGCAAAGGCACTTGGAAGAAACACTATGCAGGGTATAGAAGAAAATACCAATACCAATACCAATATAATTCTTGGAGAGCAAGAGATGATACACAAAACACAAACAAGGTGCTAGGGAAAGATGAATGTGCAGAGAAGAAATAAAAGATCTTGGAAATATAAAGTAGGATAGCTGAAATAAAAAATTCAATAACAAGTTTAGAAGGTAAAGTTTAGAAAATCTCTTTCACTTGTCTGAAGGTCTAAAGTTATTTAAAATTGAGAAGTAAAAGAAAAAAATTCATGGATAGAGAATACAAATAGTGTTAACAATGGATATAAACATTATTAACAATTGATTTCACAAAGACATGGCAAAATGCATTGCAATATATAAGGTAATGACACCAATACCACCGGTGAGATAATATATAAGGCAAAGATACAGAAGCTGTTCTTGGACTTTGCTCACTAAAATATTAAAGGACCAAGAATCCAGCTCTGAAAATGTCTTTAAATCTTATAAGCAGTGGTTCTTGATCTTGGCTGGCTATCAGAAGTGAGGTCTGCTTAAAAGGGGCTGCAGAGTATGATTCAGAAGGTCTGGCATGGAATCCAGTCCCTGTTAACTTTTCTCAGCTCCCCAGTTGCCCTGGGGTAGAACAAACAGCATCGGGTAATTCTTCCCTACTTTGAAGATCATGCAATGTTTCAACCAGCAGTGGGGAGTTGTTATGTATTTCAAGATACCTTGACTGTACCATCCACGGATTCATAGACCAGGAGGTAACCAGTGACCGATGCCCGGGGGGGTCGCCAGGTGAGCAGGGCGGTTTCCGACTGAACCTCAGTAGCGGCCAAGTCTCGTGGAGAATCCAGGTCTGGAGAAGGCAAGACAATCGGTATCAAATGAGTCAGCAGGCAGGGGACAGAAATCATGGCTGGGTACCCACAGGACTGGGTTCAGGTTTCCCCACACCTGACCTACATGACTTTGGGCAAGAACCTTCACTGTCTGTAAACGAGGAAGTTGAGGCACGTGATCTCCAAGGACAAATCTTCTGTGGTTTATCTCATCCTAAGGGCTGAGTTGTCATGAGCCCAACACGGCCCTGCTTGGCCTGGGTTGGATTTTGGCAGAAAGATACAGCTGTGGACACCATGACCACCCCCGCCATGTTTCTAAATAAGAGGACAGATGGATGCTACTATCAGCACTCACCCCGGCTGAGAGGCCCGTTCCTCTGTTTCCCTGCTTGCTAAAGTTTGTAAAAAGGTCTCAATGTATAAAAACCCAACAAACATCTAGGAAAACCTGACCGAAAAATTTTTCTCTTCAAAACTATTTCCCTGCCTGGAGCATGGATCATTAAATGCTGAGTTTAGGGCCAGTGGGGACTGTTTTTCCTCTTAAAATCTTTTCCTCGTCTATGGGGAGAACAAGGTCATTTCAGTCCAAGAGGAAATGGTGTGTTTCTCCAGGTCCTGACTGAGTGGGCACGGATGGATTTAAGTGATGCTGATGTCATCACATTGCAAGGGCCTGACTTAAGACGGAGCAGTTGGCGAGGGGTTGCCGTTTAAGACACAGGCTGTGGGTGGGCGTCTCCGAAAGGCCAGCGTCCAGCTCTCCGTGTCTTTGTACCTGTGGTGAACTTGGTCGTGATGGCTGCGCTCTTCTGAGGCCCTTTCTCCGCGAGGATTCTCAGCGTGTATTCCGTGGCAGGCTCGAGGTCAGTCAGAGCATACTCCACCGTGTTCCCGGACACTGTGCGTGTAATTTCTGGCACTGAACATGAAACACACATACCGAGGCAGTTACCTCTCGCTGTCTGAGCCGTGAGAGGACTTGGCAAACAGCACGCACACCTCCTGCTAACACAGAAACTTTCAGTGACCCTGCGGAAAAGCGGGTTTGATTTCTGAAATGACTCATGCCTCTTTCTCTCTCTCTCTCTCTCTCCTCATATGTAAAGGATTTATCACACAGAGATTGGATTTTTCCAGGCACCAACTCAGAAGGAAGGGGAGTGGGGGGTCAGGAGATTTTTTTCCACCTGGCACTGGCTGGGAGAGCTTTGCAGCCGAGGTACAGGACCCAGCCGGATGAGAGCTGTGGGTGACATCCCCAGGCCTCGCGCAGCCCAAATTTAATTTGTCCCTTTGCCTGCTCTCCTCCTTTGTCACTTACTCACATTTCCTTTTATAAGTTAGCAAATGTTTCAAATCATTAGGCTGAGGGGGTGACAAAGATGGGGCAGCTGTGCACACATAGGAGCCCGGTCACTCAGCCCACTGGGTCACGTTCAATGGTGGAAACTAAACCACGGTGCCCAGGTGCATGTAGGTATTAATATCTCCTAATCACAGGTGACCAACCATCCTGGCTTGCCTTTACCTGGCCTTTACCTTTCCCTAGGTGTGGAACTTCTAGTGTTCAGACTGAGAAAGTCCCGGGCAAACTGGGACCAGTTGGGCAGCTTTCCTCATCATCTGTGCGCCTCCCCCACCCCCCTTCTGGACTAGCCCTTGGTTAGCCCTGAATCCACAGTTTCCACGATTCCCATGAACTATATTCCGATTTATTTCAGACGAGGCAATACGATATTCCCTGATTCAGACGAGTTTGCTCACCAGGAATATTTAACAACTGAAGAGTAAAAAGAACAATTTCAAACATTCCTCCTCCCCTCACCCCACCTTTGCTCTGCCCTCACAAATAACTCTCTCAGGAGGTTGCCAGGGCTGAGTTAAAATTCTCAGAGGCCCCAGGCACGGATTACGGTGCCCTCTCATATTGTACCTTGAAAGCAAAACAATACTGACCCATAAAATATGAAACTTTCCTATACTTGGAAAAGAAATAGCAACATTCTTTCTCGAGTAGCTCATTATAAAATTATGGATGAGTTCATTGAAAAGGACTATCTCTTTCTCCTCTCTCTTATTTGTATTTGGTGTTCCTTTCTGGTGGCTGTGGATTGCTGATGCCCTGAGCAAGTGTTTAATCTGCCAACTGGGTAAATTAGCACAGGTGGCTGCAAAAACAAGATTGAATACTTTCTTAGTTTTTAGTCAAATTTTCTACCACTGGCCTCTCCCATGGCCTCTGAGATGACCAGGCTCCCCAGTGTTGCCTGAAACAGTCTGTTTGAGCTTTAGATTCCAGAGTTCTTTGTAAAGGAGGAGAGCAGCTTCCTAGAGAGGGTGTCCCACACTGATAGGTAGAAGGACCAGCAGGAGAGGAGGAATGGGCCAGGAAAACACGTGGAGGCTGGAGATACACTTTTTCCCCTTTAAATGGCCTACTAAACTCCCTGGAGGTTGTAACTGGGAGCCACAAGGACATTACTGGGCTTTCCAAACTACTCATGCATTTTTGTCATCCTGTACCAAAAGTGGCACAGAGAAGGGGGAATGGCAAGAGTTTACAGAAGCACAGACATTGCTCAGTGTGGGGAGAGTCTTGGACAGGGCCTTACCTCTCTCTCCTGTGTAGGAGATTACATAACTGTCCACGGTGGCAATGGCCGGCTGCCACATGGCCAAGGCTGTCGAGTCGGTGATGTTGGCTGTCACCAGGCCAGATGGGCCATCCAGAGCTGCAGAGAAAGATGGTGGGAGAGGGGGCGCTTATGGGGCAGGACATCAGACCCCAGCTGGTCCGCTGTCCACACGGCTTATGGACGCAGAGTCAGCTGCCTGGGTCAGATCAGAGTCCTGCGCCGGAGCCAGGCTGACCTGGCTTTGAGTCACGACTCCTTGCCTTGCCGGCTGGGTCACTTTGGGTCTCTCTTTCCTTACTCATAAAATGGGGACAATAATTCTGGCTAGTTTTACCCTCAGTGTTATTTTGATTTTCACATAATCTTATGGGTGGAAAGAGCTGTACAAATTGAAAAAGGTGGACCACATGATAAGGATTATCATTATAGTTCATATTACTTTTGCCAGGGAAAGAACCTACACAAACAGAGGAGATATACATAGTTAAGACTGCCTGAGGCTTTTCTGGGCTTTGAGTGAATAGCTTTGCTTAGGTGCCTTCTAGATAACATGGAGCCGGACTCTTAGAGGCCAGTGGTCCCAGGTTCTACCGCGGCTTCTCTGCCTGGTGCCCCTGTGCCCTGGGGGAAGTCATTTCCCTTCTCCAAACCTCATTTTCTTCAGTGGTCAAAGGGTGGCTGCTATAAAGATTAACTGAACGATGTATGTACAATCTGCTAGAGGAAGCTCTCAATAATTGTAGTTGTTATTAAGATGTCTATTAAAGTTATTTGGAGTCTTAGGTATGATTTTCAAATGCCCTGCAAAAGGATGGGTATTAAAGGGTATTTCTCTCTGGCCTCTTTAATCTGACTGCCTCACTACCCAACATCCCTTTCTTAGAAGCTAGTCTGAACGTGACTAGTTTTCCCCTGCTCTTGCACTTACTGCTCCATCAATCCCAGGCCAGCCCTGGGAAGATAGAAGGCAGCTGTCCTCAGCTCATTTCTCGGATGGGACATCTGAGCCTTGAGACGAGATAGCCAGCCTGAGAGACAAGGTGTGGCACAGTAATTCTGGGAGCCCACATCATCTGCTCTGAGCTCCTTCCTGTTCATTGTGCATGTACAAAATCTCCTTTAACTGGTAAAAACAACGGGCCCTGGGAGGAACCGCATCCAGCTTTTGCGGTCTGTTGCCATGGAGAATCCATCAATGAAAGATTTCTTTGGGGAAATAGGGCCTGTGAGGCAGGGTGGACAGGACTCTGGGATCGGATGGGATGTTTTAATTGCATATTGTCAACGCTTTCAGGCTACAGGGATATTTTAAAAATGTCCTATGAGGCCCATTCTTTGTATCCCTTAATGAATTGGTCTGGATGATTGCTCATGTATCAAAGGATAAATTGTTTAGAGACATGGCTGTCTGAAGAGGAATTTTCCACTTCATTCTCCTTCAATGCGATTCATTATTCCTTCCTCTTTACAGTGTACTGTACAAATCAGGTTAGAGCAGGAAAATAGCCCTTTATTTTAGAAGAATACAGGGTTTGGAGTCAGAGTGACCTATGTTCAAATTTGGTTCCAGCATTTACTAATTATGTGGGTATTTCATTTCCCTGGGCCTCAGTCGTCTCCTCTGTAAAATGGGGATGACAATAGCTGTGGGGATTAAATATGAAGGGTTTAGTAGCCACCAAATAGGGACTAGCTACTTTGTAGCCATCACCACTACATGTCCACGTGAAGCACCTGCTCTGGGGCCCCTCCCAGCGGTTCCGGACAGAGGAGCTGGTGGACCACGGTGTACAGCCATTTACGTTTGCAGATGTTTTGCAGATACAGTTTCATGTGGCCCTTGCTTCGCCCTTCCAGGGGAGCAGCACTGTACCCGCTGTGCTCTATAAAATGACAGGGAAGGAAACTGGACCCCAGAGAAACGAACTGACAGCTCATGCAGCTGGGTTTTGATCCAGGTCAGTGTGACTCTAAAACTCGGACTCTGTCTTCCACAGTAGTCCAAGAAATGGACACCCAAAGAGGTTAAAGGATGCACCTGAGGTTCCCCAGCTCACGAGGCTGGGGATGAGCCAGAAATGAGGCCTTTGGTGCTCTAAATCCAGGCCACTTTCCACGAGGATTTCATAAATAAAACCTTCTTATTTACCCAGCTGCTGAGTCATGGGCCATAAAGCTGAAGGTGAGAAATACCGCAGCACGCACAGGTGACCTCTGAAAAACAGACCCCGAGAGCTAACACACCTGTGGTGAGCAACCCTGAGACAGGCTCGCTTTCCTCGAAGCCCTTCATGGCAATGACGTTGACGAAGTATTCCACCCCAGGTACGAGCTTCACCAGCCTGGTCTGGGTCTTGCTTCCATCCACAGTTACCGCTGAGGGTGTACCTGGAACAGAGTACAAGCAAGATCGGGAACGGTGACCCTCCCTGAAGCTTACTCACCACTCTCCAAGATCCAGTGTATCTGATTTGGAAAGGAAACCGTATCTTTATCCAATGCCATTTTCTTGCCTTCTCATTTGCTCCTACCCTCTGGCATAAGGCAAGAGGCCTTCCTTTTTATATAATGCTTTTTCCATTGGTGCAGATGCCAAAAGCAAAGCCAGGAGAGGAAAAAACATGAAGTCACAACATACTAAAAATGGCAAGTTTCCGCTCAGTAGAGAGCTGGCATGTGGTGCAAATTTTATTTCCTTTTTTCCCCCCACAAACAATATGGGAAGTTCACTATGTCATATATATCTGATCTATGTAACCTATTGTCTTGGCAGCTATATAGACTCCCTTACTAGCATAAATTCTACTTAAGAAAAAAAATGATCATAGTCAAGTATGTGCAGGTCTATTTATTTAAAAAGTCTACTGTCTGGGGAATAGACACGCTTGAAGCTCTGACTCGGGGGGATGGGCAGGACATGGGCAATATATATAACTTGAACTTTTGTACCCCCATAATAAGCTGAAATAAAAAAAAAAAGAAACAGCAACTTAGCTTTTCTCTCTTTATCATTACTCTCTTTAATATTGCTTAATGTTATAATCACAATAAAAGTGAAAGAGGCTAAAAATATAAAAAAAATAGTCTAGAATTTATATTTCTTAGAATTTGGGGGCTGGTGAAGAGCTTGCATATGAGCTGATCAAATGCCCACAGAGATGCTACAGCATTCCTGTGAAGAGGGCAGCAACCATCCTCTCTTCACACACTTGCAGTGACAGGTGGCATAGTACCTGCCAGACTGTCTTCACCATTTCCTCCCCATGGTCTCTGTTACAACCCACGTGCTTTGAACTAGAACTCACAAATCTTCTAAGTCACAGCTCCCCATTCCGTCCTGAGACAGACAGATTTGGGCACCCAAAGGTAAAACCTCACATCTATCCAAGACTGGCTTTTCATATGAGTGTGCTTAGAGGAAAAAAAGGTCAATGTATTTAGGGTCTTTTGTCATCATGAGCAAACAATATTGGAGATTTATTTCTCATAGAAGTTTAGAATTTCAAGGCTGAAAAGGGTCTTCTTCAAGTGACCCTTCATAAGATAGGTTCTTCTGAGGCTCTCAGAGTGCTTTACAAACGGGGTCACATCCAATGGTCTTAAAAATAAGGAGGCGGTTTTCTTTGGCCATGATGTTTGGGGGGCTGGGAATTGTCAGGGTGTCTTTCATGATTCCATCCAAGCCTTCCACACTCCTCCCCTCCCCCCGAGTCTCCTACCTCCTGTGATGGGCACATAGGTAACCCGGAAGCTCTCCACCTGGGCAGTGGGTGCCATCCAGCTGACAGTAGCTGCGTTTTCAGTGATGTCCGAGAACATGATTTCCTTTGGGGAGCCCATTGCTGTCAAGGATAAAACACAAGAGAAGCCCAGAAACAGTTAACTGTCTTGTTCTGGTTCTTTCTGAATGCCTGACCTAGGAAAACTCAGTGCCCTGGGTTTGTGTCTGAGCCAAGTCTCCAGCACGGAGAATGTGGTGAACTGTAGTCAAGTTGTGACTCGACAGAAACAATTGTTCTTTCCTTTCAGGTACAGAGCCCTGTCATTTGGTTTCATTTAAGGAGAATGTCAGCACAGCTGACTTTAAGGAATTGAAGGAGAGTGATTTCACAGATTCGAATACACCCCCCTTTCATTTTGATTTTTAGCATTTTTTCCAAATCTTTGTTTTCTAGTTCCTTTTGTTAAATAACACCAAGACTTGACAACTGTATAGTGCTTTGCAATTTATGAGGTTTAATTTATGTAGAATTAAGAAACCCCCAAGAAGAAGATGTGGTTGCAGCCATTTTACAGAGGATCAGACTGAGGCTGATTCTCCAAGGGACGTTCTTGGAATGTTTCCTTTCTGGGCCCCAGGACTAGGCAGCAGAGCTAAGCACAGCCTGGGATCCTGGAAATAGTGTTCACATGAAAACTGACCTGGACAAACGCACTCTTAGAACTGGAAGGAGGGCCAAAGTCAGGGCAGCAACCGCAGCCATCACCAAAGCAAACACCGCTGGACCCTGGGGCTACCTACGGGAAGCCGTGCCTAGGGGACATTTCTGCTTCCTAAATACCTCCCCCTCCCCCACCTCCGCAGAACCCAGTTGCCTTTGGCTTTTCGCTGTGTATTTTTTGGCTTATATTTTTGCCCTCTTCAGTTGACCATTCTTAACCAGGAAATTCAGGAAACAATTTTCAGGCTCTAGGGAGTTCAATTCCTCATCTTTTCCCCTCTCCAACCCACATTGATCATTAAGTTTTGAAAACCACAGAGCTCTGGTGATCTTTTTTTTTTCTTCTTCCTATTTCTGTTTTTTCATCTCTTCCAAGTTGTATCCTCCTACAGCATTCCTCAGTGACCTGGTAGCCACCCCCAGACTCTGTGGCTGCCTGAGTTTTTGCCCTGTCCATGGAAAGTTTGGGAAACCACAGGGTCTCTGGAGCCTGGATGATCTTAATTGTCCAAATACCATTGAGAGGCTGGGTGACCTGGGGCAGGTCCCTTCACTTCTTGTGAGCCTCAGTTGTCCCATCTGTCGGGTGAAAAAGTGGTACCCACCCACAGGAATGTTTTGAGGATTAGCAGAGATAACAAATGTAAAATCCCTAGTACAGCATCTGGCATGCAGTAAGAATTCAGTAAATATGATTGCTCTTTCTTTATTTTCTTTCCCATGTGATTCTTTCCTCCATGGGCCCCCCTGGACTTTAAAGTATCCCCTAGGAAAGACCTAGGTGAAGCCAGCTGAGGAAAAACCCCAGCGGAGGGTATAAACTCAGGCACTGAGCATGTCCCTTTGCCAGCCTGGTCTACTCTGGCTTTTGCTCTGATGGAGAATCTCATTGGTGCATGTCTGGTGCACTTTAGAAAGTGTACCTTATGGCCAGTCTTCCTCTCTAGATCCCTGTTTTCTCATCTGCAAAATGGCAATAATATCGGCCCTGTCTTGCACACCGTAAGAATTAGGAGTCTCCTCCATCATGCGCTCCTGGGGGATGTGCTTGGAAAGTGTCAGCAGGAAGACAGCCATGCATCACCCAAAGGAGTGGCACATTGGCGGTGCCATTTCAGGGTCAATGGATGTGATATTTTTGGACGACAGACCTTCCTAGGTGTGGAAACCTATTTGTTATTCTATAATAGCCTGTCTCCTTATGCCATGAATAAGGCTTCTAAGTCTCCAGCCCTACAGCACACAGTTATACACAGAACAACTGAATCACACCTACTGAAAAGTTGGGGAAACCCATGCAAGGCAATGCCTCTTGTCGCTCTTTCCAAAAGCACTCTGTTGGTTTTCAAAAACAAAAACAGCAACTCCATTAGAGAAATATCTGGAATTGCTAAAAAACTCTCAAGGAGTTTGAAGGGGCTTCTACCTGTTTTCTGCGTAAAACGTTGCCTCCCAAAATCTGGAGCAAATGCCTTTCATTATGTGTCCATTGACAATGGTTTTAAAAAATTGAGTTCTCCTTAAACATATTTTTATCGAACACTTAATATGTGTCAGGTCGTATGCTAAGTTAAGGGGGCAGCTGCTGTGGGCAGCATGGTAGAAGAGCAAGGATTTTGGAGTTCGGTTAACCTGGGATTGAATTCTACACTGGCTTTACTAGCTACAAACACCTTCGCCCCTTGGGTCTCAGTTTCCACATCTGTGAAATGGGGCTGAATGTAGCACTCACTTGGTGTGCTAAGTCATCGGGATTCAGTGAGGTAGAGTGTGTCGGTTGTCCTGCCACATGTGGCACGAAGTACATACTCTATTCTTGGGGGAAGTGTGTGAGTCAGAGTCAGAGGGGCCCAGTACAAAAGCTTGCATCAAATGGAAGGGAGAATTGCCAAGCAGGTGTTTCTACAGACCCTCTGACCCAGGCCTCCAGGTACAAGGTCATTGCAACTCTGTGGTGTGTGACTTCAAGTTCATCTGAATTGGAACTGAGTTGAAAAGTTCAGTGTGTGAATTCAAGTTCATCTGAATTTGAACTGTCTGGGAAATGTGGGGCAGGGTGGGAGTGGGGGCACATTCTGGGAGTCAGGAGAAGGGGCACTGACTACCCTGTTGGTGTTGGGGGTGGAAGGGAGTACCACGAGTGCATGTATGGGGGTGAGGATGGGGACAGGTTAAAGAAACATTTCTGGGTCCTCACTTTGAGATCCCAAGGTGGGCTATAGGATCTTTCAGAAGAAAATGACAAAGTCATCTTAGTTGCTGGGATTTCTTCCCTTTTTTCTGCCCATTCTGGGGACCCTCAAGATGGTACACAGAGGCATGTTGGCATTTAACTTCCTGGAGGCAAAAGAAGCTCCTGCCAACTCCTGGCCTTTCTAAGGGGGACCAAGAGTATTGTAAGAAAGTAGCTCAAACTACAGAGGGGAGGAGAAGCCATTGCTAATGCAGGGATTAACAGATAGAAGGAACAATAGAAGTAATAACCTAAGTGTCCATCAGTAGGGAACTGGTTACCTAAATAATGTATATGGGATTATCTTCAAGATCTATTAACAAGTAAGAAAAACATACATACCTGCAAAACAAAGCATGGAAAAGTGGGTAATATATTAAAATTTGTGCTTCTCCCAAAAAGGGCAAAGAAGAATGTAAATTTATGTCTAACTTTTATCTATATGTGTATTTCTGAAAGGACATACAAGAAAGTGGTAACATTGGTCGCCTCCAGATGGATCAGCTTGGTGGTGGGGATATAGTAGAATAGCGACTTCACTGTATATCTTTTTTAATTTTGAATTTTGAACCAAGTAGCTCATTAAAAATAAAATTTATATGAAATCATCAAGCACCATAATAGCCAATATTGTTACTATGGGGAAGGAAATTCTGCTAAATACTCTACATTCATTCATGATCTTATTTAAACCTCATGGCTGACCTTAGAGTTAAATTCTATTTTACACATGAGAGAGTTGAGACTTAGAGAGGACAGGAGACTTGCCCAGGTCACACAGCTTGTGAGAGGTAGAGCCATGATTAGACTCCAAGGATCAGTCTTAAGATCATTGTCTTAGCCACTAGGCTACACTGCCTCTCACCGCCTTCCTGTCTTCTCCTAGTCCCAGAGCACAGGCCTGCAGGCACACATGTGTTCTCTCTCTCTGCTCTTTGGCTGTGAAATAAAAGGCCCCAGAGAAAGAAATCAAAGAGGGGGCTTTCCAAAATAGCAGGGTCTGCCTTTTCTTTTCTTTTGTTCTTAAAAAAAAAAAAAAAATGCAGCTCATGATTATTCATTCCCTTTTTTTTTTTTTTTTTTGCTTTGGAACCACAGGGCTTCTTAAAAAAAATATCAGCAAAACAAAATCAATGATCAGAAGTAAACTTTGAAGAGCAGTGTTTATAAACCAAGGTCAAAATCGGGCCCTGCCTCTGATCTGGAGTCGTTTTATGGGCAGCCACAGGAAGGAGGAGGCTCAGACCTGCGTCCCAGGATAGGGTGTCCATGTTAATGAGGAACAGGGTTTTTCTTCTCCCTAACTTGCTGCCTGGATCCCAGTGTTTTCTCCACGTCTACAAATACTGATTACGTTTTCTGCCGGTGGTTTCTTGGAGCTTATTAAGTCCTGCAACTTGACATAATAAAATACCTGTCTTCAGACAAAGAGCAGAGGGTTTTGGCTGCTGTGATGCCCTATGCCCATCAGAGACAGCAAGTCTTATATCCGTTGGTTATCTGTCATCCGTCTGCTCACATTTAACTGTACTAAAATAAATCGGTCATGGGGGGTTTACTCCAAACCTATCTGTGTAACCTTAGGCTAATCACCTCACCTGTCTGGGCCTCGGATTCTTTATGCACAAAACAGAAGAGGCTGAGCTACATCATTTCTCAGGCCCCGTTTCTCTCTCCCTGTGATGTGATTCTTTCCTCGGGTTCCCCTTTGAAGCAGCTGTCTGCAGCTATGTTTCTGCCTGTCCCCCAGTTCCAAGAAGGAGCTCACTCGACTTCTAGGTCTTTCCTTTTTACTTTAAAGAGTCATGTTAGTCCTAGTAGTATTAAAAAAGAGTCATGGTATTAAACATTTTTTTTTTTTTCTCTTTGGAACAGCTCATATGGAAAAGTGTTTTCATTTCTCCTTCTAGGTGCCCTTCAGAGTTGCTGTGCACACGGGGTGAAGCGAGCGAGCTAGCTTCATGAAGAGTAGCTCGTTCACTCTGCCAGCTCCCTCCCTTTTCCTTGCTGGTCTCCGGACTGATTACTCACATGTAACATTTTACAAACATTACTCCTTATAGGTAGAAACGCCACTTCTCCATTAACCCCCTGTCTAGTATAACTCAAACGCTTGACCAAAGAACAAGGAAATGTACCTCTGCATAAAATATGATGAGATAACAGGAAGAAGGAAGAGTCTTTGGAATTAAAAATACTGCAGCAACTGTGATGATGATATAATGTGCAATGACAAAGTGAAGAGCTATCATTTGCCGAACCTTGCTATGGGCCAGACGCTCTGCTACGGGCTTTACACAAATTATCTTATTTAATCCTCATGATCCTATTAAGTAAATGGCATCATACTCTTTTTGCATAAGGACTTAACCAAATTGTCAAGGTAACACAGTCTATAATTGAAAGAGCTAGGATCTGAACACAAGCCTGCCTGAATCCAAAGCTCTTGTAATTACCCAGCCCTGTGAGCTGAGGACCCGTAAGTCATGACTTTTCTCTGTTCTCTCCTATTTATTTACGGTACCTGTTGTTGCTATAGCACTGACTGGCTGGGATCGTCTTCCATTGCTTATTCCATAGAGTTCAATTTCGTATTCGGTAGCCTCTCTGAGACCTGTTATGTCCCTGGTACGTTCGGGGGCAAGGAGGGTTATTTCCAGTGGCTCAGACTGCTTTTTGGTGTCTCTGATTTTGAGAACAAAACTGTCGAAGACTCCTTCATCAGCTGTCCAGGACAGACGGAAACCGTCTGGGGTGGCATCTGAAACCAGAAGGTTGTCAACTTCCGGTTCAGCTTCTAGAAAGGGAGAAAACGGTGGAAGAAGGGGGGAAGAGAATGTCATTTACCAGTCCGTGCCATCTTCTCTCCAGTGGGGGTATTAATATGCAGTGATGCCCCGGCTTTCAGAGATAGAAATGTCCTGAGATACCGAAAATGAAATCACTCAACATTAACAAGTCTAGCAGGGCTAGGAGAGGGGAAGGATGGAGCGGACACATTGACACAAGCCAAGCATATGCTTGCATATGTGAGTTTTGTCTAAAAGCAATTCTATAAATCCACATCTGGACTCAGCATTGGCCCCTCCCATGTATTATAAAATAAGTTCAAAGCCAGTAACTTGTTTACACTTGCTCTCTGTCTTCCAGTGGCTGAGCGCCCATCCTCTGTGCAACCATTTCCTTTTCTTTTTGAAAAGACAAATAAACCAGCATTAACGATCTGTAGTGCAACCATGATGATGCTGCTTATGTCTCCCTTGAGCCTGAGTAAAATGGCTTTTAAAATGTTATATAGTCTTTTTGCTTTGTTCTTAGAGCTGTTTTATTAAAGAAGGCTCCTAACCCTCAATTTCTTTCTTGCTTGATTTTCTTTTCTTGCTATTTTAACCATTAAATATGTTCAGACGGTAGGTAGAACTGAGGCTTAGAATTTCTTGTGCTACATACTTGGGACCTGGGGTGTCATCTTGGATTGGCTTCACTAGACAAAACTCAATGTTAAGGTAAATTTAGAGCTGAGTTTCCCAAAGTATGCTCAAAGCAAACTACTCCTGTTTACTCCTCTTCCTTAAAAGGTACCCATTGTCAAATAAGTTTGGGAAATACTGCCTGGATAAGTCCCACTTGGAGATACATAAAGCACAGTAGGATGTTCTGAAAAGCCTTGTGATTAAGGATCCTGTTTAACTTTGACTTGATGTTTCCAAACTTATTTGAACACGGAATTTCCTCACCAAGTAGGACCTTTGACTAATCTATGGAGCCAGTAATCTGTAAAAAGACTTTGGGAAACACAGATTTTTGACTGTTAAGGTTGTTAAGGTTATATTTCTTTAGGAATCATTAGTCTTGAGAAAATTATGGATTTAGTCTGTGTCAAAGAATATTTCTGATATTAGTGATTACCGAAGGAAGAAGTTCACATCTGGTTTTCCAATGACAAGTCCACTGGGTAAGTTTGTTAAGATCATGGTTGAGACTTTGAGACTGCAAAGATTTTAAATACATTTTCAAAATATACTCATTGGTATATTTCTTTTGAGAAGGCTGAAATGTAGCTGGGGACCATCCAGGATGAACACAAGGGAAGAGGGTATGGAGGAAACGCACAAGAGATATGGACAACGCATGGTCTAAAGGATTTGGGACACGAAGTAGAAACATTTTGACCTTCTCATTTCTGGGGTGGGAGCAGAGAGTGATCATTAGATATATAAGACAAGGGAGAGTGTGGGAGGACATGAAAGAACAGGGCACATCTACGAATGTGAACAAAGATGTTAACATCATGGTGATCCGGTAGACAGATGACATGGAAGGGAACCAGGAAGAGGAGAGAACGGCTCACTTGAATTGAAATACCTGTAACAATCTCAGCCCTCAAGGGCTTGGTTTGGTGCCCTTGGGTGAAGCCAGAGACCATAACCTCATAGCCAATGCCGGTTATGAGGCCTCTAAGCTCCAGCTTCCTCTGGGTTCCTGAAAGTGTGAATTCCTGGGGGTCCAGCAGCTTCCCAGAATCCACCACCGTTACTAGAAAGCTGTCAAAGGCATTCTCCGATGCCATCCAGGAAACTGTGAACCCGTAGGGATTAATGTCGGAAATGGTTAGGTTTTCCAGAAGGGGCAGGGCCTCTGAAAGAAGGGAGGAGTGAAAATATCTCAGGTTAGAAGCACTGACTGTGGCAGGACAGCACAAATTTCCAAGGTCACCGATAGATACCCAGTCAACCACTCCATGTGTTACATGCTCAGAGAATGAAAAATTTAGTAAGAGCTTATTGGATGTCAGATAGTATTATTACACACAGTTCTCTTCATATGCCTGTGAGGTAGATATTATTCCCATTTTGCAGGTGAGAAAACTGAGTTTCAAAGAGGTTGATTGACTTGGATAATGTCATGAGCTAGAATGTGATAGAGCAAGGTTTTTAGCTTGATTTTACTCGAAGGCCATATATTTCTCTATCCAAATAGAATATCTTATGTTGGGTTTGCACCCCTTCCTCTACTTCCCGCTGCATTCTGGTCTTGAAGCAAATCAGCTTTTTTTTTTTTTTTTTGACAAGTATACTTCCTTTTTGATATATTTCGTATGCTTCTATCCTACTTCTAGTTTACATTTTGAATTAAGTTGATTAGGCCAATTAGTGGCACATCCTCACAAACTGAGATAAAGGGAAGAGGTAAGATTTTTTTCACGTGTCAAAATTCACAATTTATGGTTATGACACAGTACATAATTCTAAGATTTGCTAAATTGTTTGCTATTTATTTTCCTGGATAAAGCTAGAAAACAAAGACATCTCTGGATCTTCAGTAAGTTCCATCATCATCCTTTGTTCATTCATTCACCAAACATCTGTGTCCCAGGCACTCTGATTTCTTGGGTGCCAAGGGACCTATTCACACATTGGGATTCCCAGAAGGAGGGAGCTTATATCAGCTAATTTTCTGCCAGTACTTCCCAGTTGACAGTGCTTCACATTAGCATCCTATCTAATCCAATGACACTGTTAGGTAGATATTGCTACCTCCCCCTGGCACCCATGGCACCTAAGGAAAAAGAGAAGCCAATGACTTATCCAAGACCACACACCCACTAGGTGGCTAAGCTGAAATCCAACTGGGTCTTGTGACTCCAAGTTCCATGTTCTTTCCATGCCCAAAGCCAATGTCTAATTAGTAAACCCCATCGGTGCTGGCAGGTCCTGAGGCATAAACAGGATTAGTGGAGAAGGTCCAGCACCTCCTCTCCAGTTAAAAAACCCACAGTAATGATGAATATATGTTTTTTATCAGAAGGAGAAAGGGGGTGGGATTTCCAAACTAGCTGCATCTAGTTTAGAGCCTTCTTTTCCATTGCAGCTAAATGGAAACTTTCAAAGAGATAAATGACCTTGCACTAACGCCCAGGGCCTAATCCATGAGATGCAAAGAAAAATGTTTAACAAAGAAGTGTTTGGTGACTGAATGAATAAGTGAACGAATGCCCTCATCCCCTAAGCAGAGACTCAAATCTTGCTGCGGCTTGGACTTCCTGTACTTATTTTGAAACACTTGGTGTTTATTTTGAGGCATTTTTTCCATGTAAAGATCTCCAAAGAATCATAACTCTATCAAAGGCAAAGATGAAATCACTTCTACTGTGCAAACAGTCGTCTTGGTCTGCTCGAGAGACAAGGGTTCTCAAATTCTGTTGCTGGGTTTTGTTTAGATAAGTGGCGTCTCTCTTCGATAGCTGGCCTCTTGGCACCTCCTGCCATCAAAGCAATGAATTCCGGTGAAAGTGAGGGCGTTCAGGCTAATGAGTCAATCAAGGGCTTGTTATTTAAGAGTCTCCCCTGTTCTGCTCTTTCTTTTTTTAATACACTTCTTTTAAAACACCGAGTTTTTTCACATCATGGATTAGTTGAGACAATGCTGTAACTGGATCTAGGATTCTCAAGCCCAGCTCTTTCCACTTTCCTTTCTTCTCTTGTGCTGTGGGAGGTCCTGCAAGAACCTGCAAGCCAGGGCCGGATGGGATCTGTGGCCATCTCCCGCTCCTGGGGGGTGAGAGTCTCACCTCACACCTGCTCCTCCCTACCACCCTGCCTGGAGAAATTATCATCTTCTGTGTCTGAAGACTGATCTGAATGATTTAATTCACATTGGATACTGGATGGAAAAAGTAACCATTTTTCAATCTTACATTAAAACACATCCAGTGTTCTTTTAAAAATAAGAGGGAAGTCGTGACAGTACAGGTCTATTGTTTCTATCTAGGCTGGTTGGTTATTTTTGAGAACACCACTTTGCTTACACTGTTGGGAGATAGTAGAAAGAATATCTACTGTATGCCAGGCAGTTAAATCTCACCATATCTACTTGGTCCCTGAGACAAAGCTGCCAGAGGTACCTGTGGGTGTCCTTTCGCTACACATAAAGAAATCAGGGTTCAAACAAGTTATGAACTTGCCAAGGTAGCTAAAAAGCTGTGGGAGAGGTTTAGAAACCACACAGGCTTGAACTCAAAATCCTCACTCTTCCAGGACACAATGCTGTCTCCAGTTAAATATTTGATTGTACTTATTAACGTATTTATAGCAACTTAAACCCTGAGAGAGACCTGGTTTAATGTGAAAATCAGATAGCAAAGTCCATCTCCTGGAAAATTATCAATAATGGAAGGCAAGAGACTTCTAAGTATTTTCTGAGGCTTTTGGGGCTAGAAATTTGATAAATTGACATCATTTTCAACCTTTGTCATTGACAGGATGATATCAGGGAAGGAAATAGAAAACCATTTCCTTATGTAATTCAAAGAGAAGTTAGAAGTCAAGTTTAATGAATGGGTAAGGCTTAATTAAATTTGGAATCTACCTGCTGCCCTAGATTGAGCCATTGTCAATCTGTTGTCAATTTTAAGAAGAATTATTCTTTAAAGAAAAATATTGTACTTCTGGGGTAGGTAGTTTATGAACTGCCTTGCCTAGTATGATTTATGGGCAGAATTCTTGTCCTAGGTCTTTACTAACTTAGAATTCACTTTGTAGCCAGAACCTCTAAACTGTGGCTAAGACAGCCTATAAAACTGGGCACAAAAATCCCTAAAAGCTTTCTACAATAGCTGAAAACATTGTCTCCCCTTCCCCAGAGTGGCTGTGAAAGACCTCTCCTTTGCAATAGTATCTGCCTTCTCTTTACTTAGAAGTTTACACAAGTTATCTTGGCTATAGTGAATAATGCTATATTGTAACCTAAGTGTCCATCAATGGATGAATGGATAAAGACAATGTGGTTTATATATATAATGGAATATTATATATTCCAGCTATTCAGGAGGCTGAGGCAGGGGGATTGCTTGAGCCTAGGAGTCTGTGGTTGCTGTGAGCTAGGCTGATGCCACGGCACTCTAGCCCAGGTGACAGAGCGTGACTCTGTCTCAAAACAAAAAACAAAAAAGTTGAACTCATAGAAGCAGAGAGTAGAATGATGGTTACCAGGGACTGGAGTTGGGGGAATGGGGAAAGGGGAGATGTTGGTCAGAGAATATGAAGTTCAGTTAGATAGAAGGAATAAGCTTTAGCAATCTATTGCACAGCATGGCGACCACAGCTAATAAAAATGTATTGTATATTTCCAAATTGCTAAAAGAGTAGATTTTGAATGTTCTCACCACAAAAAAAATGATATGTAGGTGAGGTTATTGATATGTTAATTAGCTCGATGTAATCATTGTACGATGTATACATATATCAAAACATCACATTGTACCCCATAAATTTATGCAATTATTATCTGCCTATTAAAAATAAAATAAAGAAGTTTACATTTGGAATGAAGACTGTATTTTGGGTTGAATTTTCCTTTAGACTATCTCCCCCCTTTCCTGTGTTAGAATTCTAAACAGACAAGTGAGAACCTCTGATTGAGTACCTGTAACGACAAAGGCAGTGAGGGGTCTGGTGGGGTCCCCAGCCCAGGTGGTCCCTGCCACACTAACGTCATAGCCAGTGTTCTCCACCAAGCCCGTGATGTGAGCTTGCTGTGCGTCTCCTGAGACTGTGAATTGCTGGGATTCATGCAGCGAGTGAGCATCGCTCACATTGATAACAATCTTTGCAAAAAGCCCAGCTCCAGTGGTCCATGACACGTTGAAGCTGTCAGGAGTAATATTGCTAAGGATTAGCATGCCCAACTGTGGCTCTGGCTCTGAAGGGGATGGAACATGGGCAGAGAGAGAGAGACATTGTTAGAGGAAACAGTGGATTTCTCCAGAATATAGCCATAGAATACAAAAGCATCAATATCTCCAAATATTTGCAGAAAAGGTAGTATATTAGGCTATGTCTGCACCTGCATTGATTATGATGGTAGGGAATATATTACAGGTGTGGATTTATGTTCTTTAAAGTATAGACATGGCCCTTTGCTAGTTGTGTATGAAGAAAAGTGAACAGGCCATTAAAGTAGTAGATTGGATTAATGTGAAGGGTATTAAGGCTACATTTTCTAAGGTTTGAATTGGGGCACAAGTCTTCTAAGACATTTCAAGAAAGAACAGTTTTGTGATGCAGTATCCATGGTGAACTTGAGTATCATATCTCACCTTAGAGATTCACTAGCATTTTAAAGGCTCTGACAGGCTGGTTCTGTAAACAAACTATTTAATTGTGTTTAGACCATCATTTTATAAACTTATTGATCAATGGATAATATTCTGAGGAATATGCTTTGAACATCTCAAGGAGCTGGTGTTCCACGGAGCTTGCTTTAGAAAATGCTACTTTGGAGTTTTCTTATTAAGGCTTCTTTTGATCTATTTGGAGTGCACAAATTAAAGGCTAACATCCACACAAGAGAAATTCTCCATATTATTTAGAAACCCAAATGTATATGCCATAGGAAAATCTTTCTCTCACCATAAATGCTATAAAGGTGAAGATGGCTTCCATTAAAAAAATTCCTGGTGGATGCAAAAGTTAAACTTGAAGTTAGGCATTCCATTTTCTGATTAGGAAATTTACTTATTGGACAATTTGGAAAGATGGATGGTTCCACTGAGGTTAAATATCTTTTGTCTCTTAAAGTCTAGACAATCAGGGATGAGAGCAACTCATTTAATGAGGCTGGCCTCCTAAATGCTCATTAGTCAAATATTAAAATGAATCCAACCCAGACTGTATTTTAGAGTGAGGCAACAGTCCTGGAGGGTTGAGATATTAGATCAGGACTTAGGGTTGGGAAGAGGAACACTATTTCTTCCAAGGACTTGGGAGTTGTTTTACTTCAGCTCCAAAATTTTGAGGAAAGAAAGGGCTCATCTTAATAAACTTTAAACTCACAATTGCATGGCATAACTCAATGCCATCAAGTCTCTAGGACCTGGCTCAGAAGTGGAATGTAGCCAAAAGCATTGACATGGGATTTCCTACTTATCAATTAGTTTGAGAAGCTAAATGATGCTATAATTTTCACCTACAGCATTGGCAAATTCCCTCAGCCCCACAAAAGATAAGATCCTCTAAATAGAACTCTGTTATTTCCCTATATTTTGCTGCAGAAACAATCTCCCAAATTAAGGATACATGTTGGGATTCCTCTCATGCTACCAGACAACACATTCACCATGCAAAATAAGACGTAGGTCCTTGAAGTCAGCTTTACCTCCAGCTGTTTCCCAGAGGGTGCAGCCAACCAAAAAAGTGAGATGCAAGAAAAAACTCCGAAAAACAATAGTAGTTAGGGTGTGGTCAGTCTTCCATGCAAGCGAGGGACATTTTTATCCTACCACTTTTAACCTTTGGAAACAATTCCTTGACATGCAGTCTGCTTCCAGGAAAGACAGGCATTTTCAAAAATTTAACGCTCTGAATATTTACCACATGCACCAAGATTTGGACAAGATGACGGCTGGAGAGAAGATTCTGACATTTTGTGACAGATACCAGTGGGTGACAAAACATGCTTGACAGTACATGTCAAAAGAGAGCAGTCTGTTTGTAGGGGATCCAAACAAATAAAACTCAAGAACAAGATGAGACCACTGGGTCCTCTCATGCAGTCCTTGGGGTATGATTTAGGGTCTCTTCTCAGCATGCTAAGGGCACCACTATTTAAAATCCTGCTAGAGAGAAAGAAAATGTAGATCATTCTGACCAACGAACCAGAAATGACATGCACGCACCTCTTTGGATATAACATAGGCAAGCTTTGATTAGAAAGACCACAGGCAGATGATAATGGGTGGAATTGGAAAAGATTATTCAAGATCAGATGAAAGGATGGTTTAGAAATTCAACCAAAGCAAGTCACGTTAACTCTATACAAACAAATAAAGCAACTCCAGATGTGAGTGGATGTTTAGGAAAAAGAGGTTGACACTGAAGTTCCTTAATTTGGGGTAAGAGTTATTTTAAAACTTTAAAGCTTTGATTTGGATGGCTCTATCAAATTTGAGAAGGATCTGGAGCAACTAAGAGGATGAAAAGTTCGTAGTGGGTGATTTTTTTTGGAATGCTATTCAGAGGAAGTTCAATAAAGAGCGAAGAACCGATAATGAGAAATACCTGTGGTTGCCTGGACCATCAGGGTCTGAGCACGCTGCCCGCCAATCAGCCCATGAAGGTGGGCAGTGTAATTGGAAGAAGCTCTGAGGTTGGTGATGACAGAGCTGCGAGATGCCCCAGGTACAGAGTGCACCGTGGTCTCCTGGGGTTGATCGGAATTACTAACTTCTATAAGAAAGCTATCAAAGGCAGGTTCCTGAGCTATCCACGAGATGGACACACTGCCCCAGGTCACATTTGAGACAGTGAGGTGGCTAAGCAGAGGTTCGGCTACTAAGGCAAGAAGAAAAAATAGGAAAGCGTATCAATTTAAAACACCGTTACAGAGTCAAAATCAAAACACGTAAGACTAAATCCATAAAGTTGTAGACTTTACCTTTAGGAAAAAGGTAAAGGAACATGTCCTTTGTTGAAAACCAATTTGAGCTAGAAGAAACAAATATATTTGGCTGACTAATTTTCTCCTCTAGGTTTTGTTACGTTACTACTTTAATCTTGCTGAGAGGAGAATTACATAATGCTATCTTTCTGCCTTTTCTATGGACCACCCTGATAATAATTTGTAGTCTCATGTACAATGAGGACAGACCCTCTCTCAACCATGGGTGACCTAAATGGTAGATTGATGTTACCAATCTCAACCCTATTCTTGGATTCTCTAGACTATGAGTCTCTCTCTGTCTCTCTCTGTCTCTCTCTCTCTGTAAACTATAAGGACAGATTCTCCTGTGTTTGTTCTACAAACATCCCCCCTTTTCCCCCCAGTTTGTGATGTCTTACTTTACCTGTCAAGAGAAGGCATTCTCTAAAACGTGCTAGGAATGCTATTTTGAATGCACAAAGCTCTCCTCTCCAAATTCACACGAAATTCTCTTTTGCTGCATGGCAGAGAGCATCTGGCATGGTATATATGCCACAGGCACCACACATTTAAAGTGAAAGCAGTTTACTCCTTTTAAAAAAAATTTTAACCAAGTTCCTTGTTTGAACACAATGCTTCTACTTTTATTTTTGCCATCCACCATTCACTGTTCCAATGGCAAGATGGCATGGTCTGGTCTTTTCTTCTAGATTAATGGAACTGGGGTAGTCTGAAAGGCACAGCTACCTTCTGCACTCATTTGATAAGTAATCTTTGCTCTTTCTCTTCACTTTCCAAATTGGAAAAAAATAATAGCATCAACACAATTATGAAATTGTTGGGATGTTTGGACATTATAAGGTCAAAGGCACTAGGAAGGCAAAGACACAAAGATAACAGAAAATATCATTTTTAAGACCTTTTTGACTGAGGTCACTATCTTTTCAAGCAAGAATGGCTCTTGCTATATATAGTTTTTTAGTTACTGAAGAGGGGAATTCTTTTCTCTAGATTCTGTATGGCGATCTGCACAAGGCTACATTTTATGCTGCAAATGTCCTGATTGGTGATAAATCAGGCAAGTGGCTTTATGGCAATCCATTATTTGAGCGGCTGTTGGAAGAGAATTATGTTAAAGAGAGCTTCCAGCATCATGGATGAGGTAGTGCCCTGTGGCTTGTACATAGATGGGGGAGGAAGTGGAGTGGTTTCACCCTGCAAAGAAGCCTGTGGAAAGAACGGGTTAGAAACAGGAGAATGCACATGTACCTGTGGTGGCTGTGGCACTGATGGTTTTGGTCCGGATGCTGGGAGCAAGGCCAGACAGGTAGATAATAAAATCAGTACTAGGGGGTAGCCCTGAGATGTGGGCAGTTCGTTCAGCACCAGAGATATTATATTCTACCGTCTCCAGCAACCTATTGGAATCAATAATTTCAATGGTAAAGGTCTCGAAGATCCCATCAGCAGCTGTCCAGGAGAGATTGAAGCTCTCAGGAGTTATGTCAGAAACACTTAAGTTTCCAATTTCAGGTTCTTTGGCTGAAAAAGGATGGGGTAGAAGAGAAAAAAAAAAACACAAGTAAATTTGAGTTAATTATCTGGCTGTGCTTTAAGATTGAGGTTGTTAGTAGAACCATTGCTGGGTAGAGAGATCTGATAGTTCAAGGTTATGGTGAAATGAAGCAATGTTACCAATCAGTGCCAATGAGAGAGAAAAAGCAGTTTTGTTAAAAGAAAAATAAAAAAAGGAAGGTGCAGCAATTAGAGTTCTCTACTCTGCAGTTGCCATACATGATCGGGCCCTGGCCGAGAAGATGTGCTGAATGGTCTCTGCAGGAACTGCTGCTTATGAGCCGTGCATGCCTCTGGAAAGCTCCACCTCAGGGCTGCTGGCCATTGGTCAAAAGATATGAGTCCTGGCAGCTTCCAGTCTCTTGAATTGCACTCAGGAGACCAAGATTACTTGGATGCCTCCTGCAGACATTCTTTGCTTTGAGGGAGCTCCCACCTATTCAAAGGAGGGCTGAATAATTCTGAAGCCATTACATTCCCAAGGTAGTATCTTGAGGCTTCTGATTATGTGACTTAAAAGGAATCGCCAATTTCTCAGTGCAATTCTTGGTATTTTTTTTCATACTTCAGACAAAGGCCAGCCAGCTGTTCTCATATTCTGTTCAAATAGCCTTTCCCCTCTTAACTGCTTCTCCGTAGGCCAAAAAGGCTAGTACTGCATTGCCAGCCAATATTGCTAAGCCAAGATGAGGCAGTTGAAGCAACTTTTCAGCCAAGAAGTAACATTTTGTCTTGGAGATGGTCCTGCCTTGCTTTTCTGAGCGAAAGGAATAAAACATGCAGAGGGCAGGAAGGGGTGGCATTTGAAAAGCTAGCACTGTCTCTTTAGCAAGGAAGCAGGCTCCCGGGCTCTGAGACCAACCCAACAGATTTGTTGAGACACAGATCAGATGGGGTTATGGCCCTTCCTCCTTCTAGTCCAACTCATCAGAGGCAAGAATGTTGCTATCGTTAAAAAGTAAAACACATGCGCCCATAAAAATACTAATGACACCCAAACCGCAAGATCTGCAGGAAAGATCAGAAGTGGTGGGTGATTTCCCTGCCTCCTGGGAAGGGCTGGTTTATGCGTATCAGATAAGAGTCCTGTGCATATTCAGGGCAGCCTCCACTGCAATTTCTAGGCATTTAAGGATCACTGCCCATGAGGTGGTTGTCTGTGTCTTATGTTTATCTACCTCAGTGAGAGTTACTGAAATGGCTGAGGCTAAAATAAAGAATTATTCTTTTGCTAGAATCAACCAGGTATAGGTATGTCATGAAAGTTTAGTTGCAATAATTATATAAAAGGAGGGGGCAGTCATATGCAAAACAAAGCAACAGTCTCTACTGAGCTTCAGACCCATTGAGGCACAGAGCGAAGGTGAGTAATGGAAAACAGTGCTGCGGGAAGGCTGCTGACTTTAGCAGGCTCCCAGGGAAACACTGAAGGCTTGTAACTGAAGTAGGGTGGTGAGTAGATTAAAATTTATCCTCTGGGTCTGGGGCTTGGAGTTTGCCATACAAAGGCCAACACTCCAGAGAGCAACTCTTGCTTAAAAGAGCAAAAAGGGTATCAGTTCTTTGACATCCATAGCCTGGGACATTCCTTGTTCCAAATGCTGCTGTGTGTACTTCTCCTAATGAATAGTTTTGTTTTTGGTACAGTCTTTGGTCATAATTGTGTGATTTTTTTTCTTTTTGGTCTAGCTTTTGCTAATTTGATGTTCTAACAATGACTCAGTATCTGAGAGAATTGCCTGAAGGAGGGTAATTCGGTTCTCTTATTATACTCGGTGCATTTTAAAGAAACATTTCTTAGATGCAAGAACCACAGGACCCATACCCTTGAGGGATTTGGAGGGAGGAAAGCACCATTTCCAACTAACAAAAGACTCTCTAAAGTAAATAATCTGTGCTCCACCAGAACTCACACATGGGAAAGGGGGGCTTTTAGTAACATCCAAGCACTGGAGAAGTGAATTAAAACCATCAGGCTGATTGCTGAAACAAAAAGCCATCATTCAAAAGAGAGGTAGCTGTAGGATCGGTCAGGTAAAGTGTGGGCGGGAGAGGCTGGGGAGCTGGAGGTCAGAAGGGACCACATCTGCATCATTCATCACTGAGATGGCAAAGGCATCTGGACAAAGGCACAGCCCATGGGAGGTCTCTGAGCATGCATGGCCAGCAGCTAAAGGACACATGGAAAGAATTCAGTAATGGAAAGAAGCCGACTGCCTGCGCATGATCTCTTGGAGAAGGAGCAGGAGACCTTGGGGAGAAAGCGTTGGAGGGAGCAGTACCTGTAGAGGCCTCAGCAGAGAGTACTGGCGTTCTAGAGCCCCGGATCACCCCATAGATGGAGACTCTGTAAGGGGTGGCAGCCTTGAGGCCTGGGATGTCCGCAGCCCGGAGGCTGCCAGGCACCGTGAGGTTCTGGGCGGCCTCCAGCGTGTTGGCCTCCTGCACCTGGATGACAAAGTGCTCATAGGCCTGGTCAGGTGCGGACCAGTTGAGTTTGAGGCCATCCCAGCCAACCTTAGTCACGGCTAAATCTCCCAGCTCGGGGAGCTCCTCTGAAGAAGGATAGAGAGGTATTTGTCAGTTCTGTAAACCAAAAAGGAGGAAACCAAACGTTCCAAAGCCCAACTCTAGGAAAGAGAGAAAGAGGAGAAAGACTTTTGGGGGCGGGGGGCAGGGGAGGGGAGGCAGGTAATTAGTCTCTGGGCATTCGCAATTTGAACTGTGGTACCCTGGCCACAGCTTGCTTCAGAAGCTGAAAAGAGTCAGAAAGGGGAACATCTGCGCCATTCATCCTGGAGATGGCAAAGGCATCTGCAACCAATGCACGGCCCACCGGGAGGTCCCTGAGCATGAGCGACCAACAGCTAAAGCTCACGTGGAAGAGTGGGGTGTGGGTCAGAGCAAGAGAAGTGGCAATGGTTAAAAGTCCAGACTTTGGAGGCAGGTGGTCCTTGGTCTGAATCCCAACCCTGCAATTTGCTAGCTGCGTAATTCTGGGCATGTCACTCAGCTTCTCTCTGAGCTTCAGTCTATCCACCTTTAAATGGAGCTGACAGTACCATTGCGTTGGGTTGGATGATCTAATATTAAATGATAATATTCGTCAACCTCTGAGTACTACGTCTGATATATGGTGAGTGCCTGAGAAGTGGCAGCTTAGAAAAGATATCATTTAGGTGTTCCCCTTGGAACTTCCCAGGCAGAGGGGAGAGAATTCCCTGCATCATTTCATTACTTGAAATTAGAGAGATCATCTCATCTCTGGCCACAGGTTATCCGCCTGGGTTTATAGGGTGTATGCTGTCTCAGGAGCGGACAGGTATGATGTTTTAATCTCTGGGCTTTTCTCAGCTTTCAGGGATCAGAGGTTATGTACTGGATTCTTGGCTTCATTCTTCTCTGTCCTTCTGCTAGTACTGTGTGTCTGAGTGAAGAACGGCTGCCTCGCAAAGCATGGCTGTGTGTGCAATGAGTGTGCCTGCTTTTAATTAAAAGCGATGATGTTTTGCTCAGCAAATAGTGCAGAGCAGGGCCTACTATTAAATTTTTTGCAACGCAGCAAGGAAATAAAATGTAGTTATTATTGCTGATTTAGAATGTTTGGATTCGGGATATGGAAAAACCCACTGCTTTGTGGGATGTTTCTCAGGGTTAAATGCAATCACTCAGCTACTGTTTTTAAGCCTGAAGTGGCCACAGATTAGAAGCTAGGGAGGAAAATATCTGCATGGATTTCAATCAAAATATCTGCATGGAGATAGGTACTTGTTCTTGGATACCCCAGGATTCAGTGCACTGTGAGAGTCTGAGCAACCTCTTCCTTTTAGAGGGGCTGTTTTCAAACTGGGTTCCACACACATCTAGTGCTTTTCTGGAAGAACTGTGCTGGGGACATGGATGCAGGCATCCCCCTCTTCCTGGGCTCACCAAGAACAGCTGTTTGTTTATCTGTCATATAGTAGGAAGATTTCATTTGCAAAGGGAGATCTGCTACTCAAAACAGAAGTCTGCAGACTATAGATGAAAATTATCAGCATCCTGCACCCAGATCACAGATGTCTTAACGGCCTTTTTACTCAACACTCTGGAAGATATTCCAGGAAACACAGGGCCATAACCTGGCCAGCTTAAGTATATTAAAATATCACCTTTCTTATTTTCGGAATTGTGTGTAGTTTCTAGCTGTGACCAAGTTTAACTATTACATATGAGCAAGAAAAATAATTTGAATTAGGTGATCCGGGTGGCATTACCAAAATATAGGATATGTAGAGAAGGGCATGGGCTTAGGGCCCAGCATAAAAATCCTATTACCAAAAATTTGGCCCATTTGCTCAGAGCCCCCTTTGAAGCTATTTCTAGAAGCCTCATGCACAGCACAGTTTTCTATAACAGATGGAGCGGCATATTTCCAGAATACACATTGATATGAATTGTTTTTCCTCCCTAAATTGAATGAAAAACATTGCAGTCAAATGTGGCTGTCCTTTCTTAAAAATGTCATTTTTTAAGATATCTGTTAAGAAGAGAGACCTCTTATAAGTCTCTCTTATACATCTTATAATTTTAGTAGAAGATGACAATATCAGTTCCAAAAGTTATTATGTAGAAATCTGACTACGAGTTGGGTTTTAGTTAGTGGTTCTGAAGCCAAATATGATAAGGTCTTTCTAGAAAGTTCCGATCCTCCTGCCACAGCCCTCTGTTTTTGCTATTTTTTTATGACTCTGTGATCTGTTGCTACATGATCAATTTAGCTATTTGCTATTCAATACCTACTGCACAATGGACACTTAGCTAGGCACTACACTCGTTAGCTCATTGATTGCTCTTGTCAGTGTTCTGAAGTAGGGGTACTGTATCTGATTTGGAAATGAAAGAAGAAGGCTCAGATATGCAGAGTAATATACCCAAGAATATTCAGCCAGTAAGGTGGAATTCCAACCCAGACCTTCCTGAGTTAGAGATTCACGCTGCCCGTCAACAGTTAGATAGGATTTTGCCCCATGGGGAGTTGTCTCTATTCTAATGATAGGCTGGCCAGTATTATGCCTCTGGTCTGGTGGGAGGGCCATATACCTGTGGTGACCTCCACAGCAAGGGGTTGAGTGCTGTGGCCCCTGACCTCGCCGTGCAGCGTGATTGTGTAAGGAGTGCCAGCCCTGAGGCCAGGGATTTCCACGGAGCGCAGGCTGCCAGGAACTGTGAGATCGCGAGCGTCTTCCACCTGGTCCGCCTCCTGGACCTGAATGACAAACTGGTCATAGTTGCCATCGGGTGTGGTCCAGTCCAGTCTGAGAGCATCCCAGCTAACCTCGGTCACTGTGAGGTTTCCCAGATCTGGAACCTCCTCTGCATAAGGACACAGAGTTGCTGAGTTACTAAAAAAGGCAAGCGCACTCTGGGATTCAGGTGAGATGGCATTTTGGCTAAGACTGGGATGAGTTGTCTGGTTAGTGTTGATTACAGATGCATGATTTACAGCAGGTGTTGAACACACTCTAATTGTTGGCACTAAAGCCGGGATTTTTCTATTCAGCCTTTGGGAATAAAAGCTAGTTTTAGAATTGTTCACAAGTTCCATTGTTGACATACAAATAGGGCTTTGGGGAGTCCTTTGGTGTGCTTAGAATGAGCTCAGAGCCTTTTTTTTTCCCCACTTACCAGTTGTGCTTTTCAAGTTCATAGATACTATGACTGAGACTTGCTTTGGAAGCAAAGTCATCTCTCACTTTTGCAAAGGAAGAGTAGGTGGAATTTTCCATGGGACTGGGCTTCAACTAGGACTTGGCCAAATAAGGGATATGACCTTTAGGAAGAAGCAGGGATGATTCACTGGTGTTTCCCCAGTGTGGTAGGGGCTGAACCCAGTTTAGAGCAGGGAAGAGCTTTGATTCCTCCTGAGCAGAGACAACGGGGATGAAGCACATTAGTGAACTGGTCTAGAATACCTGTGGAGACCTCAACAGAGAGAGGGGTTGTGCTGAAGTCCTGAGTGACCCCGCGGATGGTGACAGTATAATGAGTGTCTGCTTTGAGCCCAGGCAGGTCCACAGACCTCAGTTCTCCTGGGATCGTGAGGTTCTGGGCTGGCTCTGCTGTGTCAGCCTTCTGCACCTGAATGAAAAAGCGCTCATAGGCCCCTTCTGGAGCCGTCCAGTGGAGTCGGAGGGCATCCCAGCCCACCGTGGACACCGTGACCTCACCCAAATTGGGAGTTTTCCCTGGAGAAGGACAAAGAACTAGTTTAGTGATCAAATCACACATCAAGATCCAGGGAATCTATAATGCAAAAATAAGCTGTATATTGCTTTAAAAAAATGTGACTTTCTTTAGGTAAACATGCATCATGCAACTTTCTAAATTTTAGAAATAGAGCGAAGAGGAAGGGGTGTGGGAAAATATTTGTTTTGTTTTCTTATTAAAGAATTGCCTTAATTTTATGATTTTTCCCCCTTTTAAATATAGTGCCTTAACCTCCCTTAGCAGGCAGAGCGTGTTTATAGAGATAAAGGCCCCTCCACTGAGGCTGTGTGTATAGCTGCCCAGGCTGGGCTCTGTACAGCTCCAAAGAGCGCCATTCACTTAGCGGAAGTGGAAGGGGTGGCCTTGGAGGTGTGTAACCTGATGGCACTATAACTTGTGACAGAGCAAGTCCATTCCAAAGCTAGCCATGTCTGATTATCCATGGGCAGTTTCCTGTTGGGAAAAAGAGAAGCTATAGAGAGGAAGGGAAGAGGTACCTGTGGAGGCCTCAGCAGAGAGCACTGGTGTTCTAGAGCCCCGGATCACCCCATAGATGGAGACTCTGTAAGGGGTGGCAGCCTTGAGGCCTGGGATGTCCACAGCCCGGAGGCTGCCGGGCACTGTGAGGTTCTGGGCGGCCTCCAGCGTGTTGGCCTCCTGCACCTGGATGACAAAGTGCTCATAGGCCTGGTCAGGTGCGGTCCAGTTGAGTTTGAGGCCATCCCAGCCAACCTTAGTCACGGTGAGGTTTTCCAGTTCAGGGGCTTGTTCTGAATAATGACAGAGATGGGGTCAGTTAAACTTACTCTCAATGCTTGGCTGCTGAGAACCCAGCAACGGCAACCCAGCGCCATTATTGGAAGGCTGTCCCAGCTGGAGTGCTGTGTCCTGCTCACTGCGCCCCCTCCTGGGCCTGCCCTGTTAAAACACCAGCCAATAGGATACTTATTTTGCCTTCATGCACATTTGGGTTCATCTTTTGGAAATGGTACTTTTCAATTGACTAGTGTCCTGTAGATTTAGAAAACTTTATAGAGCTATGTTAGTGATGCTCTGAGCTTCACTTTCCATTTTGGAAAGTGTGTCTCATCATAAGGAGGTGGCCCTTATCTGTTCTTGGGGTCTTGGTCTGAGCTGTCCAGCCTTCTGTATTTTGAGATGATTGAGACAACTGTATTGCCTTCCTTTCTGTGCTGTTTCGGTATCCTCTGGAAGGTCTATTTTATAGTTTATATTTGGATTTTGCCAGTTTCTAGGGTTCTAATCAATTTACACAGACCACTTCAGTAAAGATCGGAGATAAATTGACCCATTATTAGTAAGGCTGAACAGAGGAAGGTGATGACCCTTTGAAAAACTATTCCTTATTGGACTGAAAGAAAGAATGAGGCCATGGGAGGAAAAGACCTTGTGAAGCTCAGCTAAAATTGAATGCACCCTCTTCATTCATCTCCTGAACACACAAAATTCAGTAAAAACTCACTTGTCTAAATCTGCCTTAAGGAGGGTAATTTGCCCAGAGCTGAATTTAAGTGGACTTTGCATGACCTAGGAAGGAAACGATGTCTCTGAAAATGGATCCTGTAAACAAGTGTATGAACTGCCTTTATCTCATTTGAAAGAACAAATTGTTTTTTCTATTTATGCCTCACATTGTTGCTCATTTCAAATGAGCTTTGCATGTCCATTAAAGCAGACCTCTAACTTGAAAATCTCAGCTTGCAATTTGATTGAGGACACACTTCCAGAGGGGAAAATATTTCTTTTCTAGAATCTATTTAATTCAGACTTTTCCAAGTTCTGGGGAACATTCTTCCTCATGGTTTTATTGACAAAGTTTATACTCCTGCAAATTTCGTTTGATCTGGAACAGAGGTCCACAAATTGTGACCTAAGGCCCGTATCTGACTGGCCACACATTTTTAAATGATTGGAAAAAAAAAAATCAAAGAATAATGATATTACATGATGCATGCAAATCATGAGATTCAAATTTTGGTGCCATAAATAAAGTTTCATTGGAACATAGCCATGCTTGTTTACTTGCATATTGTTGGTGGCTGCTTTTGTGCTACAAGGGTACAGTTGAGTAATTGTGACAGAGACTGTCTGGCCTGCAAGGTCTAAAATAGTCACCACCTGGGCCTTTATGGAAAATGTTTTCAAAGCTTGATCTTGAACTACAGTCTATGGATGCCTCATTTAACCCAAATTCATGCCCTGAAGCTCACACTCAAGACTCCATGGCAGTTCTTAACCACCTAAACAAGGTCTCTATGAGAAAGAGAGGGCCTCAAACTCCAAGTGATGTATCTGGATTTGGGAAAAGAGAGGAGAATCAGTTACTTTTAAACCCATGGGGCCTTGTGAGGTTAGGAACTGTGTCCCCAGATATAACAACTACATCCTTGACCTTGGGATTTAAGCACAACTAAACTCAGGTGCATGTCCTTCTTAAATGTTCCAGTAGTCCTGATACATGCGAGATGCAAGACGAAAACAAGTCTAAGCGAAAAATGAAATCACTCCTACGGCTCCTAAGCTCCCCTTCTTACCCCACGTTCCTCCTTTGTTCTTCTGTTGTCCAAAACCACTTGTCAGGAACTTATCTCACACTGACAACTTACCCCTTGGCATGAATTAAGTCACTGACTTTCCTCTGTGGGTATCTGTATTTTCAGCTTTATCTCTAATTATGACATGAAACATATTATTTTCCCCCATGAAAGAAATTTCAGATGTCAGGTTGAAAGAGATATGGGGAGAGTTGTGTAACTGGGGGAGGGAGGAGGTGACTCAGGATCGCCCATGAAGCTATTACAGTAGAGAGGGATGGAGGGAAAAGATGCAAACTGGAAAATGTCTCTTCCTGATAAGAATCACCTTGTCTATTTTAATCAGCTTCATAATATGTCACTGATGCTTTCATATAATGCCCCTCACATCCTGCTTCATCTGTTCGTGCAGTTGATCGAGTAACGTTCACATAATATCATGTTGTCCGGTAAAGAGTAACAGTCATGTGATGATATTTTTGCCAAAATTCTTGGCTATTCCTCCCACTGGATTTTTTTTTCGTAGGCAAATCAAGAAGGAGCATTGGTTTGTCCCTTAGAAAGGTCATGTCTGTAGTGGATACTGTCACTTCCACACCCAGATCCCTTCAGTAAACAAATGATAACCAAATAAGTAAAAGGTACAATTTCCATAAATAAAATCAGTGGTAAATTAAAGGGAATAATAGAGTAAGAATTATGAAAGGAAAGGGATAATATGAATAAAAATATACCAGACAACAATTGAGGTGGGAACCAAGAGACATCACATAAATGCTGACTCTACATTTCAACAGCAAATGACATACTTGTGGGCTCGCTGCCCCAGAAGCCAAGTGTTTCCATTGTAGAGTTCCACACTGACTTCCTTGGCATTTCTTTATGAAAAGGCTGTTGTGTCTTTCTTGCAGCTGTGCATCAGAATCTACCCTCTGAACAATGTCAGTGGGCCTGGGAAATCAGAATTTTGAAATCCCCTTTCTGTGCTCATGGTGGGTTGAGCAGCTGGCCTGGAGGAATTTCTGGCAGTGCCAACTTTGAATCTTTAGATCTCTGCCATCTTGTCGATGGTAATTACCAAGTGTTGACGAGGAACCCACCTTTAGTGTTCACTTATGGGAGAAAGAGGGATTCTCCCACAGCAGGGGGATGGTCAAATCCAAGCCTGACTGGACTCAAAGCGTAGATTAAGTGGCTTCAGTCTCATCTTGTAGAGATAGGACAGTTGAGGTGAAAAGCCCTGGCTGCCTTCAAACTTTCAGTGACTCTCTGCAACTTTCAAGAATGAAGCCCCTAGCATGATGCCCATGGCCTGTTGCAGATGTCCTTGATGCCGTGTCTAGCCTCAAAGCTTACCATTCTCCTGCTCTATCACGTAGGATAGAGTGTTTCCCTGTCTTTGACATTTTCATTCCCCCTGACATTTCATTCCCCCTGCTGGCAATGTCTATTCTTTCTCTACTTGCTCAACTCCTTTTACTTTACCAGGACTCAGCCAAGCATCACTGCTTCTAAAAACACCTAAGGTGCTGTTTAGTCCTTCGCTCAGCTCTGTGATGGGTACCTGCCTCTGTGCTCCCACAAGTCCCTCGCAAAACAGCCTACATTTTTATAAGTTTGGTTTTGGCTGCCTCTCTTTGCCATCGCAATGTGCATGATTCCTGGAGAATAGAGTAGAACTTTCTGTTCTATATATAAGCATTGCCTGCCCCATAGTAGGTAAGAAATAAATATTTAGTGGATGGATAAATATTTGAATAAATTCTAGTTTGCTCCATGAGAAAATCAAAATGGCAAATCAAAGCAGAATGTTGTCTATTGCCTGTAGCTGTGACCAAGAACACAATTCTACCTTTCTGCTTCCAAAATTCACATGAATTACCGGGTTGTCACTGTTGAGGCTTATGTTGCTACGGAAAAATGTCCCACTGGCTTCATGTTTTTACCTAGCGTCCCTGCTTTATACCCCTTATTGCACACGGCAGATTCATGGCCTTGACCTTAAGCAGGGTCTAGTAGGGTTTATCAGAATACAAGGCAGAGAGTCAGAGAAGAGGACAGGAAAGGGTGGGAGAGAGGGAAAGGAGGAGAGGAGAAGGGAAGGGAGGGAAAGATGCCTACCACACACTGATTTCTTTTAATGCTAACAGAGACAGCATCTTTCCCAAGGACTGTGGGCACGGGAGCAGGGGCATACGGGACAACACAACAATGCTGACTCTGATTTACTTCTCCTCAAATATCAGCACAGTACAATGTATGCAGTAGGTACTCAATACGTGCTCACTAATTAAATTGAAAGTAAAGACTACTACTTGCCAAACCCTGGATGAGTAATATTTTCTACCTATACACTTAGAATATTTGGTGGCCAAAATTGAATGTGCATATTTTTCATAAAGGAAGATTCTATTTTTTTCTGATTGTTTTTCAGTTTAGCAACTGAGGAAACACAGCAATAAGTTCAGTGAACAGGATGCCTGGGCTAGAAGGGACACTGGAGGTCAGGATCAAGCTGTCATCACAGAAAAAGCAGGTTTACCTCTTAACGACCGAGAGAAAAGGGAAAATGAGAAAGGGACCATAGAAGTTTCAGATGACCATGTGCGACTTTTCAGGGGTAACCTTGATGGAAAGCAAAAGACCTGGAATAAAAACATTTCATGGAAAATAACCAAAGAATGATTACCAACATCTCAGTCATTTGAAATAAAATGAAAAGTAAATTAATTGTTAGGCTAAAGGAGGGAAATAAACAAGAAGCAATTTAAAAGATTCTGTAAAACACTTAATAAAACAAACAAACAAACAAAAAAAGATAAATGCAAAACCTGGTCCTTTAAGTTCTCCTGGGAAGAAATATTTAAAAACCACCATTGCCTGGGGAGGAAACTTTGCAGAATCAGTTGACAAGGAAAAGTTCATACTTGGGAAAGACAAGTAAGCGGGTTTTTCAAGGTGGTGTTTAAGGGCTTCGTGGGTGGAAAAGGCAGCATGTCTTCCCATCTGGCTTCTCAGGTGAGGACAACCTAGTGGAGGCAATCTGCAAACCTGAGAATCAACAGTGGGTTTGGAAGGGGTTCAGGGCAGACTCACCGGTGGACGCCTTCACACGCGCAGGTTTGCTCTTGTGCCTGCCCTTCTCGGCTGTCAGGAGGACGGTGTATTCCCACCCTGGCTGCAGATCTCTCAGCACGTACGAGGTGGTGTTCCTGGGAAGCTGCAGCTCCACCGGCTGGCCCGTGGGGAGGCTGTAGTTGAGGCGGTAGCGGTCAAACTTGGCCGACGGTGTCCTCCAGGCCAGGGTCAGGCTGGTCTCTGCAGTCTCAGAAACCCGAAGGTCCTTGGGTGCATCCAAATCTGGGGGGAAAAGAGAGAGGAGATGAACACTCTTCGGGCTGCCGGGCAGGACTGCTCCTGGGACTGAAAGTCAACTGACTCCGGGCTGGAATCCTAGGTCTGCCATGGAAGGGCTGTGTGGCTACAGGAGATTCGCCTCTCTGAGTCCCTGTGTCCACCTTTGTAGAACAGGCCTGGTTATATTTTACTGTGTTGGATTTTTTGAGGATTGCAAATAATGCAGTGGTATATCCATACCACGAAATACTACTCAGTTAAAAGCATTTAAAAGGAACAGATCGTTGACACAAGAAACAGTTTAGACGGATCTCAAGAGAACTAGGCTGAAGGACAAAACCCGGTCTCAAAAGGTTACGTACTGTATTGCTACGGACTGATTATTTGTGTCCCCCTGAAATTTATATGTTGAAATCCAATCTCCAGTGTGATGGTACTTGGATGTGGGAACCTTTGGGAGGCTCATGAATGGGATTAGTGCCCTTATAAAAGAGACCCCAGAGAGATCCCTTACCCCTATGTCCTGTGAGGACACAGCAAAGCGATGGCCCTCCGTGAACCAGAAGGCAAGCCCTCACCTGTCACTGAGTCTGTCAGTGCCTTGATCTTACACTTCCCAGGCTCCAGAACTGTGAGACATGAATTTCTTCCATTTATAAGCCACCCAGTCTAAGGTGTTTTGTCATAGTAGTTCAAATGGACTACGACATGCAGGATTCCATTTATGCAGCATTCAGGTACAGAGATGAAGAACAGATTAGTGAATGCCAAGGGTCAGGCACAGGGTAAGAAGGGAGGTGGCTGTGGCTATAAAGGGTCACCCGTGGGATTCTTGTAATGGGACCATTCTGTGTCTTGACTCTCGTGGTGGATTCACAAATCTACATGGTAAAATTGCATAGAACTAAACACACACCCACACCCACACACACACACGCACACACAGAGTGCACACAACACTGGTGAAATCTCAATAAAGTGGATAGATTGCATCAATATCAATTTCCCAGTTGTGCTATTGTTCTATATTTCCGCAAGATGTTACCCTTGGGGGAAACTGGGTGAAGGATAGAGGGGATCTCTCTCTCTCTGTGATTTTTCACAACTGCATGTGAATCTACAATTACCTTAAATTCAAAAGACAAAAAAAAAAAAAAAATGTGTGTGTGAGAGAGCCCAGCATTGGATCCTGCATATCACAGAATCTCAATGAAGCATGATCTATGATCTCTTTATACACTGGCCTTCCTCTTCCTCACAGTCCCTGGGGGGAAGTAAGGTGGAGGCTGGTGAAGAGGCAGAGGGAAGAGTTTTCTTCTTGCATGCAAATTTTCCAAAAAAAAAAAAAAAAAATTGAGGAAACAGTCAATGGCCTCAAACCATCCTTTCCCAGAGGCTGCGGCTGCGGGGTGCAACGCTAAGGGCAGGACCAGGATTTAACTGCAGTCCTGCCACTGTGGTCTGCTTGATGGGGGTGTGAAATTGTTTCCTCAGAGAAAACCCCCCAGATGTGTTTTGACTGGATGACAATTTATTTAAAAGTAGAATTGGTTACCAACTTAAAAATGTTTTGGATTTCTTACAAATCCTGGTTCCTGTTATTCTTTTTTTTTTTTTTTTTTTTAGACAGAGTGTCGCTTTGTTGCCCAGGCTAGAGTGAGTGCCGTGGCGTCAGCCTAGCTCACAGCAACCTCAAACGCCTGGGCTTAAGCAATCCTACTGCCTCAGCCTCCCGAGTAGCTGGGACTACAGGCATGCGCCACCATGCCCGGCTAATTTTTTTTTCTATATATATTTTAGTTGGCCAGATAATTTCTTTCTATTTTTAGTAGAGACGAGGTCTCGCTCATTGCTCAGGCTGGTCTTGAACTCCTGACCTCGAGCGATCCACCCGCCTCGGCCTCCCAGAGTGCTAGGATTACAGGCGTGAGCCACCGCGCCCGGCCTATTCTTAAAACAATAACGAAAACCCTGTTCCCCTTCCTATGCAGAGGGAGTAGTGTCGGCATCGTTTAGATGGGCCACGCTTATTTTGCTTTTGAACTTAGACACCCGAGCTAGATGGTACTACAGGTCCCTTTCTCCCCTGGGCTTCTACTTATTTGTCTTTTTAAATCGGTTTTGGCCTCCCTGGCCTGCCTTGTCTGCCCAGCGCCAGCTCAGAGGGGGTGGAGTCCCAGGTGTGCCTCACCTGTGGCCGCGTTGATGGTGGCCGGATTGCTCTCCTTGTCCTCCTTCACGGCAGAAACTCCAATCCCATACTCAGTTCCCGGCCTCAGACCTGAGAGAGAATGCGCAGGTTGAGACTCAGCCTGAAACTCGAAAGACTTTTAAAAGATGGTAAAAATGGCCTCAACGTTTTATGAACTAACACGCCACAGTCCTAGGGAGAGGAATTTCTGGAAAGTGGACTTATTTCTCTCTGGAAGGTTGCAAATAGGGACATGTGGGAGCAGGTGTCCACCCTTTGAGGGCCCCCTGGGGCCGGCTGGACCAGGCGTGCAGAGCTCACCTGTGAGTGTGGTTTTGGTGGTGGCTTGTTGGCTCTTTGGGATGTCGACCTCAGCGTGGTCACCCCCAGAGATGGGGGCGTACTTAATTCTGTAATTGTCTATGGCCGCCTTGCCATTCCTCCATTCCAGGGTGATGCTGTTGTCGGTCTGGGAGACACGTCGGAGATTCCTGGGAGCATCCAGGCCTGTTTGGACGAAGAAGGAACATTTGCACTGAAAACACCAGGCACCAGGAGAGCAGGAGTCTTGGATAGCTCCAACTGATATAGGACAGACACCTGCCTCTGGAGAGAAATGGCCCACACACTCCTCTGTCTCCATCGCTGATGCACCAATCCAAACAATACTGCAGATTTGGTACATTTGCCCATTTGATGTGTGTGACACTTTAGTCATTTGTGTGTTTTATTAAGACTTTGTGCTTGCTGGACAATGAAAATACAAATAAGCTCATGAGTGTAAGAACTGGTCTACTGTGTTTTATCACTATATTTCTAATAACTCATCCAGCACTCACTGAGATCTGAAAAAATATTTATTGAATGAACGACTGATACTTCGGTACATTTCAAATAATGCCGTAGGCTAAGAGGTTAGGAGGCTTCCTTGTTATTAATATTTATATTTTCCATATACGCTATGTTATTTTTAAAATATTTATTTGAATTTATTTTAACCAGAATTTTTGTCTGAGACTATCAGACTGGCATCTTCTATGTATGCCCCCCAAAAAGGTACCTTAGAAGATTATTTAGGGTAATTTTTTCTTTGAAAAATTAATCAACTGTTGCAATATTTTAAAATGAAATTTAAAGTAGTGGAAATCCCCCCTCCATTTTTCTTACTGTAAAATCCTCCTGGATGACACCCCAACATGGAATGGCATGAAATCTTTCAATCCTTTCTTTACCGGGGCTGTTAACAGAAAGAGGCCTCTTACCTGTCGTGAAGGTCTCTTTGGCTGGGTTGCTCGACATGTCCCCCCTGCGGGAGATGAGGGACACCTCGTACTCGGTGTCGGGCTTCAGGTTCCCGATGGAGTACTGGTTCTCGTCCTCTGTGAGATCGATGGTGGTGCGGTCGCCCGGCACGTCTCTGATGCCGTAGGAGAGCTCGATGCCGTCAATCTCAGCCAGGGGCTTGAACCAGGTGATCAAAGCGGTGGTGTCTGTGACATCCTTCACCTCGATCTGGCTGGGGGCATCCAAGCCTATGACGGGCAGAAGACAGAGCAGTGTCAGAGGTCAGGACCGTGACAGGGGCTGAGCAGAGAGAGGACATTGCAGCCCTCCAGACCTGTGGATGTATATTTAGGTGTACGCCGATCACTTGACTTTATTTAAACTTTTTGAGCTTCCATTTCCTGTTTGATAAGCTACAAGTGGGAATAATGGCAGGTATCCCTAGTGTTTCTTGTTTTTGTTTTCAAATTAAAAGGAGATAAAGCTTGCAAAGCATCTAGCCTAGAGCCTGGCACATGGCAGACACATGAAAAAGGATTATTCTTTTGTTATTATTATTGTTACTGTTCTTATAAGTTGAGGAAAGATGCTTAGGGGCTACTTCATTTGAAAAAGATTGACTTAATCTCTCTGATTTTTTTAATTAGGCAAAACTTCCTGGATGGTGGACAACTTTCCCATCAGAATTATGAAGCAGAAAAGTGAGATAGAAGGCTGTCTTGACAGTGTATGGAAAGGTATTTTTGGACGAAAAGAATTCAGGCAAGACAGTCACTGCTCTCTCAAGTCTTGCCTATCTGTGTGCTCATCTTGGCTTTTTCCGCCCCGCCCACTCTTGCATTTTGTACGGACAGAATGCTGCTCGGGCTCTGGGAGCACACGTGCTGTTGGTCACCACCTGGTCTCTGCACATGCCGCTGCTTTCTTTCTTCCCCCTGAGATCACCCCTCCCTCCTCTAAAAAATTATTTACCCTTCAAAATCTCACTAAGGAGAAGCCTTCTCTAACCCTGCTGCACCCAGGTAAACACATATTCCCTCCTCGTGGCTGCCACTGTCCTTCAAGAGCCTTGTAATACTGCACCTTTCTCATTGTTCTGCAACTAATTTCTCTACAGTTTGAATCTATTTAAATGGAGTCATTCATTCATTCATTCATTCAGAGAGTGGATCTTTGGCTTTTCTTAATCCCCAGCATAGAGACAGGCAAATCTTATGCATTCAGTAAATATTTCGTTCTTCTTTTTTTTAAATAGTTAAGTGTATACGTTCAGCTTGGTTCAGTAAATAATATCAAATGAAAGGAACTTGGATTTATGCATAAAGGCTTCTCCTTAGTGAGAAGGGAATGAGAAAGAGGAATAATTCATAGCTGATTGTGAGAAAGCTACACCATCTGTCTTTTGAAGTCTAGGTATTGACATATCAGTCTCAGCTCACAGATGATAAAGTCGTAAAATGCACAATAAAAATTATGCTTTTCCATGTTGCTTTAACAACTAAAGCACACACACAAAAATGATGCTACAAAAATTGACAGTGAAGCTGCCTGTCCTACGTTTTTATAGCTGTTAGTAAGCATTCAAATCATACCTACTACTTTCCTTAGCACCCTTTTCATCAAAGAAATTTGGATGCAGCCAAGGACACAGACATCTCCTGGATCTGAGACCCTCAAACAGCAGAAACTAGTGTTGCTCTGTGCTTATCATGTGTCAAGCATGGAGCTTATGACAACACCACAAGCAGGATGCCATAAATCCATTTTGCAGATGTCGGATCTGAGGCTTAAAGGAATGAACTTTTCCAAGGTGATGGTGAATGGTGAAGATGGAATTCACACTCAGAACTGATTGGATCCCAAGCCATGTTCTTCCCCCTTTACATGACAATGCCTTTCAAACAAATTCTCCTGTGCAAAATAGGTACAATACAACCTCCGTCTAGATGCCAGGGAGAAGGAGCCAAACACATTTTGCAGTGAAAGTTTAAGGCCCTTTAAACCTGAAAAAACTTCAGGTGTATCAGCAAAATAAACAGGTAAATATCTGCCCCTTAATGTTGGTATTTATGTGATTATGAAACTTCAGATGTTGGGATGTTTGACTTGAAATAAAAAGAAAATAAAACAACCAATCCCAAAATTTTGATTAAAAGGAAAAGGTCAGGTGAAAAGAAATGTCTTTTGTATTTTCAATGTGCCTTCTCAACAACAAATAGCTTTTGCTTGATCTTTTCTGTGCCTTTCTGGTGAGCTAATGATTTTTTCCTGTCGGTACGTGTCTTCTACCTACCACAGAGAGATGTAAGCATGATGGAAAACACTTGCTTATGAAGGAGAAAATCCTATGAGTTGGCTCTTAGCTAAGGCAAAATGTGCAAATATTTAAATGTAAGATGTTCTTTCTTGCCATTAGTCAACAGATTTAACTTTTCCAACAACCCCCTGCCAAGAGAAGTCAATTCCTTAAAGAGTTGGCAGATATGTTATCTTGAAGAATATAAAGAGGTTTTCCTATATGGCAGTGCAAAATTATTTTCTTTCTTTCTTTTTTTTTCTTTTTAAAAATTTCCTTCCTGGAAGAACACCTCCAAATTTAGATCTTTCTCCCACAGAATGATCTAGTAGTGCTAAATCCTATTCTACCCCAAGAAGTTCTGACATTATTAATATTGAGTGAAATTTTATTTAGTTTCCTGTTAAAAATACGGAATCAACATTCTGCATAAACCAGAGCCTCTTCAATGCTGGTGGTAAAGGGGTTAAAAGTATTGAACTTACTCTGGCTTAAAGCTGTGACCCTGATAATTTTAACTATGTAGTGTGAGTTAAAGTGATTTAGCTTCTCCAAGCCTTGGTTTCTACTCTCCAAATACAATAACATTAATATTTGCCCTGCCTTTGTCATACAACTGGGTGCTAATGGTAAGTTAGATGATGTGGTAGATTGTAATGGCCTCAGTTATTTACCTTCCTGCATCCATGTCCCTGTGAAATGGGACTTTGAAACTCCCTTCGTCAAGAGATGGATGTTTCCCTATCCCTTGAATATATAAACTGGCCTTGGGCTTTGCTTTGGCAGAAATGATCCAATGCCAGTTAGGAGCCTGTTCGACAGCCATGTGAACAAGTCCAAGCTAGCAGAAAGGCACAATCCTGGCTGAGGTCATCCTAGGCCAACCAGCCCCTCGACCACACAGATGCATGAGTGAGCCCAGTCAAGAACAGACAACTTGCTGAACCCAGCCCGACTCCAAATCACCGACCTGCAGAATTGTTATTTCAATTTAAATAAAGCCTAAGCTAAATGATACAGATGCTATACAAGAAGGCACTTTTTCAACCCAGTGCTATGATGTACAACCAACTTTATCATTGTACCAATGACATTAAAGGTGATACTCACGGGTGGTGGTCACCCTCTTCAGGCCAGGGCCCCGCGTATTGTTTTTCACGATGTGCAGAGATATCTCATACTCTTGCCCAGGAGCTAGACCAGTTTGGCGGTAAGAGGTCTCTGGTCTCCTGAGGCTTTTGGTGATCTCTCCCTCATCTTCTTTATTCTGAAAGATACAGCAGCTCAGTGAGCCTTAAAGGAGGTGCCGGTCTCTGTATTTATGCGATTCATTCATTCTGCATTAGTTCCTTTCTCTTACTCTTTCATCTATTCGTTAAGCACTCGTTATGCACACATCAGTACGTCTGAGGATACAGAGGCAATAAAGACGTTTCTCAAGTTCGTTTCTCCCTCTTGCGAAGCTCTCTTCACCTCTGACATGCAAGTCAAATGACTGGAATGTGAGAGCCAAAGGAATTCTGAAGCCACCGGCTCCACCTCTCCTCTGATAGACTGAGGCCTGCATCAGAGAAGCAGGGCGATTGTTCTATAGTCACGCAGCTAATTAGTGGCAGAGCCTGGCTTAAATTCAGAAACCAGGATCCCTGACTCACCATGCCTTTGGGCCTGGAGAGAGGAGTTGCTCAAATCCGAGATGCCTGGAGGCATTTTGAGGGAGAGATCATTTCTTCTTCTCTTCTTTTCCTCCAAGCAGAGATTTGCAAGACAATGAGTGGCAATTGGAGCCTGGAGATGACTTAACTTCTATTCATCTAGGCTCTCAGTCCTGAGTGCTGTACTTACCCACTAACTAAAATCAGGGGAAAACCAACATCATTTAAAATATAGATGCAATCACACAAGGCGCTAATCAGAGCCTGTCCTCCACCAAAGCTAAGGAAATTGAGTGGATATAAAATTCTGCAGAACACTTTGACCATTTTTCAGGCCCCTGAGGTCTAATTCGCCAGCTCCCTTGCGCTCCTTACCATATTCCGGAAGATAATCTCCCACGTTTCAAAAGCAATGTCCAGAGGATCCCACTCCACTTCCACAGATGTCTCCTTGATGGACTTGAATTTTAGGCCTTCAGGTGCAGGCAAGTCTGTAAGCAACAGCACAAAGAAGACGTAAGGATGGGGCAGGTGTGTGGTGGGGGCAGATAGCCAGGATTCCACTGCACCCTAAGTGGACGCCTGCCGTGGTCAGGGACTGACAGCCAGCGCTGGGGTCGTTTAAAGGTTCTTGTGGGATGCAGTCTGCTGAGAGGCATTATGAAAATTAACATCAGGATGAAACAACAATGCAATATTGGCGATTTCATATGGGTAACCCTAGAATAAGCACAGGCTTTGGAATCAGACAGAGTTGGGCTAGAATCTAAGCTCTACCATTGTTAACAACGTGACCTTGGGCACGTTGCACAATGTGCCCTGAGCCTCAGTTTCTTCACCTGGGAGAAGGAGGTGTATAAATATGCCGCCTCTTTGGGAATGCACTGAGGGTTGAATGATACATTCCCTGTAGACTGCTGGGCCTGGTTCCTGGCATGTAGCATAAGCTCAATAAACGTCATTCAGTGTTGTTATAACTAAGCAAGAAAGGGCCAAATTCTAGCCACAGCTTGCTTTTCGGGTATGGAAGTAATTATACTGATGCTAAATTCATAAAGGAATAACTTGAAGCCTAGTGTTTCCACTTAAAAACAAAACAGCCAATGAGCTCCGCTGAAAGGTAGTAGAGTGGTTAAGAACATAAGTCTACAAGGACTGCCAGGGTTCAAGTCTCACCTCTACCATTTGTTAGTTGTATGGTGTGGGATGAGATGCTTAACCATTTGGAGTCTCAGTTTCCTCATCTGTAAAATGGGCTTAATAATAGCTCCTGTCCCACAGGGTTAAATGAGTTTATGCAGTGTGCTTAAGACAAAGTCTGGTGCATAGCAAACACCTGTTAAGCATTATCTGTAATCATTCTCTCCAGCAGGAAGGATATAGGAGGACAAGGAGGAAGAAATTATATTAATAAAAAATGAGGAATTTCTTTAAGAAACTATTCAGTGGACTTAACTGGTTTCCAGGTTCTTAACTGGAATAAGTAAAAAGAACAACTGTAAGGTGGTAGGAGCCACGACAGGGGGGTTCTGCACCGGTGGGCTGAGGGCAGGCGAGGCTGCCGGGAAGAGCTCTGCTCACTCACACGTGGCCACCCTGGCGCTGACGGGAATGCTCTTCTTGTTCTCCAAGATGGCAAACACCCGGATAAAGTACTCCACACCAGGCTCCAGCTCCCGGATGGTGGTGGACGTCTGGTCCCCAGGCACGCGGAACTGCATTTCCAGGCCGCCTGCGTGAGTGGGTGTGTATATGACCAAGTACTCTGTGACCCGCATCTCATTGTCCCAGGCCAGGTTGACGGTCTCTTCCGTTACTTCTGTCACGACGAGGTCTTTGGGAGGAGACACTGGCAAGGATAAGAAAGGACATCTGGGGTCAGTGATGTGCTCTATAAAAATCCCTCTGGGTTTGTTTCCCTTGACCTGTCTCTACCACTGTCAGCAACAGAGGTCTGAAGTTGTCCCCTTGAAATCCATTGTCACTAAATTGTAGAACTTATCAAGGACTCCCTGCTGAGTCCCTTTTTTTTTTTTTTTTTTTTTTTTTTTGGGACCTGTGGGGGCTGTACATTAGTCTATCACCTTTGGGCTGATGTCCCAGGTCAACAAAGTGGCCTTCACTGTTCTGGCTCTTCCTATTCCTCCACTCCCTGGGTCTTAGTTCAGATTCAGGCCACTGGCACGAGAAAGTACAGTCTGTGCTTGACCCCCAGCTCTGAACTTTCAGTTACACATCCTCAGCACTGGAAGGATGTTCTGGGCTCATCTGGTCCAACTCTTTCATTTTCTAGATGGGAATGAGGCAGAGGCACTTGCCCAAGTCTGGTTACCTCATCGAGTTCAGAACTCACATGTCCTCCCTGCTAGTCTGGTCGTCTTTCCAACTGGGCTTTCCTGCCTTGGCCATGTTAAACACTGAGCCATTTATTTATTCCTAGTACCAATAGCATTAATCAAGGCAGAAACTCTCTATTATGACAATTATAACACGGGTGGATGAGTGAAGTACAAAGAGGACTCTCAAGCAACGTGAGTATCATCATTCTTTGTTGTGTTTTCATTTAACCAGTGTTTACTGTGTACTTACTAAACACCAAGCCCTGTGCTAACTGCTGGAAACAGTGCTTCCTTAGGGAAACTTACAGTTCTTGAGATAAAAAAAATAGTAACGAAAGACAATTAAGAGACAGGTCTATCTTGTGGACATTAGGCATTTAGTCTTTAGCATTTACAACAGTTTGTTTTATGTAACGTCACCATTTATTCAATGTAGCTTAATTTTTACTTCCATCCAAAAAGAGAGATTTTGTTTAGTGTTGGTGTGAAGTCAGGGAGAGTAGAAAAGGAGGTTGATATTTAGCAAATGGGAGGTTACCCCTTAATCTACCTCATCCTGGGTCCTGGATGTTAAACTCTGTGTGGATGAGTTAGGCAGACTCAAATACTAGCTATGTGATGTATCGAATGTGTGTCCCTGGGACAATTACACAACCTCTCTGAGCAGGTAGCCCTGTAATAACTGAATGACCAGGGCCCCCTCAAAGAGTCAGCATGTGTGTGTGTTTACTATAAATACATACAAAGAATGAGAATCAAAGAGTCAGCACATGTGTGTGTGTGTGTTTGTAAATACATTCACAGTTCTGCAACACATCCTAGATGTCCACCCAACTGCGGTCACCCTGGTCTGCGCGCTGGCACTCACCCTCCGAGCAGTCTTCCCCGGTGTGGCCCTCGCTGCAGATGCAGCGGCCGGAGACGCACTGGCCCCAGTTGCTGCAGTCATTGGGGCAGGAGCGCTGCCCACAGTCCGGGCCTGTGAAGCCCTCGTGGCAGATGCACTGGGCGTCCTCGCAGCGACCCTGGCCGTGACAGTCACTGGGACACCTTTGCTCCTTGCAGTCTTTGCCCATGAAGCCTTCATCGCACACGCACTGCCCGTTCACACAGCGGCCCTGGCCGTGGCAGTCATTCGGACAGGACAGTTCCGAGCAGTCAGGACCAGCAAAGCCATCCTCACACACGCACTGCCCATCCACGCAGCGGCCCCGGTTGCTGCAGTCCCTGGGACATCGGCGATCCCGGCAGTCCTCCCCCATGTAGCCGTCGTCACAGACGCACATGCCGTTCACGCAGCGGCCATGCTGGTGACAGTCATTAGGGCAGCTCATGTCACTGCAGTCGTAGCCCTTGAAGCCTTGCTCGCACACACACTTGCCCTGGACACAGCGGCCCCGGTTGTGACAGTCATTGGGGCACCGCAGCCGGCTGCAGTCCTCCCCAGTGTAGCCCTCATCGCACACGCACTGCCCGTTGACACAGCGGCCGTGGCCACTGCAGCCGTTGGGACACTTGAGCTCCCCGCAGTCAGCTCCCGTGAAGCCGTCGTCACACTCACACCGCCCGTCCACGCAGCGGCCGCGGTTGTGACAGTCGGCAGGGCACCTCTTCTCACTGCAATCCACGCCGGCAAAGCCCTCATCGCACACGCACTGCCCCTCCTCGCACCGGCCCTGGCCGTGGCAGGCGTGCGGGCAGGTGAGCTTGCTGCAGTCTTCGCCCGTGAAGCCTTCTTCGCAGTAGCAGGTGCCATTGACACAGCGTCCCCGGTCGAAGCAATCGTTGGGGCAGACGAGCTCACTACAGTCTTCGCCTGTGAAGCCCTCGTCGCAAACACACTCGTTCTCCACGCACCGCCCGCGGTTGTAGCAGTTGTTGAGGCACAGGGGCTCATTGCAGTCGTCACCGGCAAAGCCTTCCTGGCACACGCACCGGCCGTCCACACACGTGCCATGCTCCTTGCTGCAGGGCACAGGGCAGATCTCCTGGCTGCAGTCAGCTCCCGAGTAGCCCTCGAAACAGACACACACCCCGTTCACGCACTTGCCCTGGTCATTGCAGTCACCGGGGCAGGCCAGCTGGCTGCAGTCCTCGCCAGTGAAGCCCTCATCACAGACACACTGCCCGTCCACACACTGGCCGTGAAGGTGACAGTTGCCTGGGCACTCCGGCTCAGAGCAGTTGGGGCCTTTCCAACCAGGTTCACAAACACAGCCACATCCTTCGGTGCTGAAGTTGCCCCGGCCACTGCAGAAGGGCCTGGTGTCCAGGCGGCCTGCAACAAAGAGAACAGAAGATTTTAGCTGGGCTCGAACAGCTGAGCTTCTTGGAGATGCCCAGATTCCAATCAGCCGGAGGGTGGTTGCATCCTCGGGCTCCATCTGGCTGGAAAACTAGTTGTTCAGTGTGTAAAATCAGATGGGACTCACACAAAACTGCATCAGGTAGGAAATCTTAACTGTGTTCCCCCAAATTACAGACTTGTACACAAAGATAGCATGTGATTATGTGTGTAGGAGTGTGCGTACGTGCATGCGTGCATGTGTGTGTGTGTATTTCCACCCCTGGGGAAAGGATCCATAGTTTTTATAGCATTTTCAAGAAGTCCCACGACTCCAGTGAGTATGAGTCATTGCCTTGTGCAAATGCATCACTGGGCTATGTTGCTACTTCTCCAGTGCCGAGTCAAGGTCAGGCACGTAAGAGATGCCCAAGAAATTAGTTGTTGCACTGAACTTAATTCTGACTTTTTAAGGTCAATAGCTGTGCCACATTTGGGAAGGAATTTAGACTCTTTAGTGCTCAGTTTTTCATAGCCCACTTCCCTGGGGTTCCGTCAGAGCTAAAAGAAGACATTAGGAGCTCACTCTTGTGCCTGGTGTTGTCTTTGTTTTCTCTCCCAAAGTTTATTTTGGGTGGACTCAAGTTGGTAAATGGGTTTACATGACCAAAACATTCTAATTTTCCATAACTGAAGTGAGGCAGCTAAAGAGTGGCTTTCTAATTTTATCAGGACACCTTTCAGTTTGGCTTTGTCCCCAAAAAACCCTTGTGCCTCTCTCTTTTGTCCCTCTCTATCCTGAAGGCTGAGTGGTGGCCGAGCCGGGAACTGTGAGGCCAGGACTGACATCACCCCACACTTGGAGGCCTAACTATTGTCTCCGCTGGACTCGCAAGAGTCACTAGTCTGATCTCCATGGAGTCTAATGGGAAGAAACTGAAGTCACTTCTATATTCTCTGTACCTAGATGCAGTTGTACAAATATTAATATATTTTATTTACTTCTCGAGAGCAGAAAGAAAGTAAACTTAAAAATAAATTGGTCTGAAAAGTGAGAATCTAAATTTGTGCTGTCCAGTATAATAACCAATGGCCACATGTGGCTATTAAGCATTCAGTTGTGGCCAGCATGAATTGAGATGTGCTGTAGGTATGAAATACACACTGGATTTCAAAGGCTTAGTATAAAAGAATAGAATGTAAAATATCCATTAATAATTTTTATATTGATTCCAGGCTGAAAAACTGATATTTTGGCTCTATTGAATAAAATAAAATAAAATAGATGATTACAATTATTTTTACCTGTATCTTTTTCCTTTCTTTGATATGACTACTGGAAAATTTAAGATTACATATCTGGCTCACCTTCTATTTTCATTGGACAGCACTGTTCTAAACAATTATTTTAACTCGCTACATAGCATCAATCCAACTCTGTATTCTCATTTGCATTTTGCCAGGGAGTTGACAGGGTGGAAGGCAAACTAAATTATGCATAAAGAAAACTTTTAAAAAATATTGCCTTAGAAACCTAGAGCATGTCCTGTAGAACCATAAGACTAGTTCACTTAGGGTGGTTCTGAGTACTTTTTGGTAATTTTTTTTATGAGTGGCAAAAAACAGAGATTTTTCATCTCTGAAACTCCTGTGGCTCTATCAGTTTTAGAGAATGGAGATGACGTAATTCCACAAGACGGGATGCCCGTGGGGACAGGGCACCAGTGGGAGAGACACACAGGCACATTCACAGCCCCTGTCTCTCATTACTCTTTGTGTCATCTTGTGCCAGTTGGTGAACTTCTTTGAGTCACAGTTCTTAGATCTGTAGAAGACAGAGTTAAACCTTATCTTACAGGGTTGTTGGGAGAGTTAAATGAGATACTAATCACAGTGCCTGGTACACAGAGGGGTCTTGGTTCATGAATATGATCATCCTCATCACTGCTAAATTGGAACATTTTCCCCAATTCTCATAGCCTCAGGACTACCACAGACAGCACTGTGCATTTGTAAGAACACTGGGGCGTAACTCAGCCACTCATTTTGGGACTTTGAGGAACCCCATCTTCCTTCTGGGCCTCAGTTTCCCTATTTGCTCATCCAGCACCAATGAGGCAATGGGGCCATATCAGTACCTATCAGAGAGTTCTCTTCAGGGCAGAAGTTTCATGGTATAGTCATAGGTTTTGGGGTGCAGAATGGGTAGATTTCATGGTCAAATAAGTTTTAGAAACTTAGAATTAAAGTGAAATAGGGTTTTTCAAAGCAGGGCTTCTCATTGGCCTGAAAATTCCTCTGAGAAACACTTATTGCTCCAAGTACTCCAAGCAGGAGAGAGGTGGCTACATTCTCCACATTTATTTGACCATGCACTCTCTTTGCAAGGACCACGGCATGAGGCTGGTGTTTCAGATTGGCAGGGAAACCATTCTGGAAACAGCGGACGGATCCCGCTCTGCTCTTCATCTCTCCCGTCTGTGCAGGGAAGGGCCCCGGGCCAGCCACCAGCGCGTACCTTCGGCGGGCTGGAGACAGCAGCCGGCTCCGGCGGCGCATTGCTCGCGCAGGGAGGACACCAGGCTCTCCAGCTCCTCCAGCCTGCTCAGGAGCTCCTTGACGTCAGGGGCGGCGGCACAGCCACAGGCCCGGCGGGGGATGTTGATGCGGTGCGTGAAGACGATCTGGTTCTCCCCATCCACTGTGCGCTCCTGGAAGCTTTCGCCGGGCTCTGGTGTGGGGACCAGGTCTTTCTCTCCACTGGCCGACTCCAGATCCACCGAACACTGCGATCCCACCGGCAGCTTGATGTTGTAGACGTGGTTAAACACCACCGGCTGATTCTCCTCCGGCAGGCTGACGTTCACCCCGCTCTGCCGCTTGTGCCGGATGACTTTCTTGAGGACCCCACCTTCGGTAGACAGGACGAGCAAAGCTAGAAAGACCCCCGCCAACAGCCGAGTCGCGGCCCCCATGGTGGAGGTGGGGTTGGTAGGGTGTTTCTGGGGTTCTAGGGTCCCAGAGTATCTCACTCTCAGCAGAATTGACGATTTAGACGCACAGAGTAGAATCCAAAGCAGTTGTCCGGGGTCTGCTTGAAAGAATTATCTTCTACAAGTAAACAAAGGAAAACAATCAACTTATTAGTTTTTACTACGAATCGAATCTATTGAATATCTACAATTACAAGGGAACTTCGATGTTGTATCCCTGTGTCTGAAGCTCTCCTGACAATCTTTCATTGTTTATATCATCACCGTTGTGGTGCTATAAATTTTGCAGTCTTGAAGACATGACTTTACACACTGTTCAACTTCAGGAGATTTAGGGAGATAGCAGGGTATAGGGGAAAGGACAAAACATGGGAATAAGACAGGCATGGGTTTGTATATCAGCACTAGCTCTGGGTCCTTGGGCAAATTATATAACTCCTCGTTGCCTTATTTCACTTTCTGTACAGTGAAGATCATAATAGCTAATGGCAGGGTTAAAAGAATGACACAGAGATCATTATGGGATCGTTGGTGTCTTCAGTATTTATTAACTAAGTCCTCTGAGTGAATTACTACACTGGCCTCTTATTACTTACTGATCCTCAAAATTGGGTTTAACACCATCTACTGGTTCTCTTCTGTTATGAGAGGCAGAGGTTAAAATAAAGGACTCCAGAAGGCAAACTGAGCTTTAATCCTCGCCAAGCTTCTTACTAGTCATGTGGCTGTCAGCGCAGCATTCTACTTCTCTGGACCTCCGTTTCCCTTCTCCTTATTTGCAAAACCCTCAAAGACCCAGTTTACAGACAGAGCATTCCTGAACCAGTCGTCCAATCTGAGGTTCATGACAAGAGATGACTCAGGAAGGATGTCCACCGCAAGCCCCTGGTGGCTTCTGCCCTCAAGTACTTATAGAATTCTTACAGAGTTTTCCACAATACTCAGAGTTCTATGGGTGGTAGAAATAAATAGAAAACCAAGTATATACTGTTAGAAGACTTAACGATAGAATCGAGACGAAAACGAAATCATCCATTCAATATGTAGGAACGAAGCAAGAAAGAATGCATAGGATTTATTATGTGCTGTAGAATATAACTGCTTATGCAATTTGAAAATGTAAAGAGAATTGTCAGGAGAATGATATGGCATGGCTTATTGGGAAGGACAGAGTTTAAGCTGAGCCTTCAATAGTGAGAAAGATTAGATGGAAACAGAGTATGGAGTAAAACATGCTCCCATGGAACAGTTCTCACTTTGTGACGTTGTCTTATCCGCCTGTCTTATGGCTACTGACCCTATGGGCAATTGAGCAGCAGAGGATGGGGAGTTGTCACAGGCAGTTGAGACATGGAGTAAAGCTAGGAAGACATGGCTAAACTTTGGGTATTAAGATATTGACCAAAAGAATGCCTTGGAGGCGTGTGAGAATGATCTATATATGACATAAAGTCATTCATCGCCCTATTTAATTGGGAAATACACCTGAATGTAGTTCAAAAAAAATAATTAAAGAGCTATTTGGTTTTTAATAAGCCATTTCACAAATTGACGTTTCCCTCTGCCTATGCTATTTTTACCTTTGTACATTCTAAGTTAGCTATCTATGTCAACCAGCTATGGTATTTGGATCACTTAGCCTATAAGAAGGTTTCTATCTTTTCTCCCAGAAAGATTTTATCCTAATAATAGACTATATCAACCTAATCCCAACTGATCACCTCCATCCTGATGGCAAAAAGCTTTTGCAGAACAGATGTGGCAGGGGAAACGGAACGGAGAAGCATTTCTGCACGAATGGTCAAGGGGCTGAGACTGAGAAAGCACTGGCTGTGCATTTAACCAAGAATGTCCTATCCACACCCTCACCACATCCTAATCATAATCACGTTGATATTTTACCAACTATTTACATAATATGCAGCTACTCCCTGGTTAAGCCAAAAAGAAACAAAACAACACAAAACAAATGAACAATCTTCTGAACATGCTTTCTCATTCAAATTCGTTTCTTAAATAACAATTTGTGGGGCTGGGATGTAGGTAAAGCTACTCAATGAAGATTATTATGAGAGGAGAGCTTGGCATGTTCTCTTCTCTCAAACCAATTTGGCCATCTTATTTGTTTACTGGACAAATATTTATTGGTTGCATACTCTCTTGGAATGGCAGCTTTACCTCTTTTCACCTCCACAAAGTCCTTCTTTCCCACCCCCTTCCTATCAACTCTTAGCCTTTCGTTTTCTTTTCTTTTCTTTCTTTTTTTTTTTTTTTTTTTGAGGAAGGGCCATGGGCCAAGCTTGAAATGTTTTTGGACTTTTACCCAACACTTTTGTGTGTGTTGCTAAATGACTTAAATTTCCATCTAAAAAGCCATTAGAGTTGCTAGTTGAGACTCCAAGGCAATGAGTTTAGGGTAATAATGACCAGAGTGTGAGTAGAGTGAGAATTTTTCACTGTGTATTTAAGAGTTGTGCACTGGCACAGTCAGATGTTGCATTGTTTGGGGGAGCATATGTTATTCTTGTAGGTTATGTATTTGCCAGTTGGCTCACGGCGGTCTCAGGGGGGTGGATGGTTTTGTACTTTGGGGAAAACTCATCGTATTTTCAGTGCTGTGCAAAATGCTTAGGTTTTGGAACTAGACATATCTGGGTTCAAATGTCACTCAGTAATCCTGTAACTTTGGCAAGCTACTTAGGCTCCCTAAGCCATGACTGCATTTATAAAACAGGAATCAAAAACGTTACAGAGAAAATTAAGGATCAGAGACCTGTGCATAAAGCATCCAGCATGGTATCAGGCTCATAGTAGGCACTCATTAAACAGTAGCTGCTATTTTGTTGCACTTCTGGGAACAAAACCCAGAAAGAGTCCACACCAATAGTCTCCCTTTGCTTAAACTTGAGCTTGACCTCCTAGGTGAATCTAGTCTTAAACTCAGCAGCCACTTGGATCTAGATCAAAGAGGAGTTGCAGAAGTCACTGATGGGGGAGGAGGTAAACCTTATAAAGATCAATTTACTAGAACTAGAAACATTTATATGAGAGAGAGAAAAGTTAGGGAGCAAGTAAATGACCTTTAAGAATGTAAAATATTCTCGTGAAGACAAATGGCTGGTTTATATCTCCTTTGAGGATGGACCTAGGGAAAATTACTTGAGATTGCAGTTTGAGATATTAGGTTAGACATGAAGAATCATGATCTGATAGTAGAGATTTTATATTTCAGAATGAGCAACTTATTCTGCAGAGACTCTTTAAAAAGCACAAGTGGATTCTTATCTGTATAGGAAATGATCAGCAACTAAAGGTCTGGAAATATCTTGTAGGAGGAAGGACTGCCAACCTATGCATGTTTATCCTGTAGTTGAGAAAACCAGGGTTGAGCGGAGCAGGGTTACCATGTATAAATCCTGGAGAATCAGGAGCTGGCTTGTCTCTTGTGGCCCCTAAGGACAGAACAAGCACCAATGTGTATGTGTGTGTATGTGCTGGGGGTGAGGCAGGGAGGGAGGGTTGGTTATAAGAATGCAAATTTTAGCACAACAGGAGAAAGATTTTTGAAGTTGGAATTGTCACTCAATAGAAAGGGCTTCTTTGAGAATGCAGCAAGCTCCAAAGCACCAGAATGGAAATCAAATGGCGTTGTAGAACACAGGTTTTGGAGACAAACTCTGTTGAGTTTGAATCACTGCTTGACCACTTCCTCTTCCTTGTGCAAAGTATTATCTATGACCGTAAGCCAGAGTCTTGTTATCAATAAATGTGGTAAGAGTATCCTCATAGAATGGTTGTGAAAAGTGCATGAGATAATGTGTACAAAAGGAATGGTGTGGTCTTTGGCAGCATCAAGAGCTCAATAAAGGAAGCTTTTGTAGTGGAAAGTATGGACTTCAATTAATATTTTTTTTCCCAGAATTTTCTTTCTCCTAACCCTAGAAACTCATATATTGGCATAGATAGGTCTGTGTTTAAGCAAGGATAGGAGTTCTGCAGGGAAGTGGAAACTTGTCAGTGTACTTAGACAAATATGAAGTATGCCCTGGAAGATACACATATATACATATATATCTAAGGGTGTGTGTGTGTGTGTGTGTGTGTGTATCTTTTATAGTGAGATTTAAAAACCTGGTAAGTCAATGATTGTAAAGGAGGGCATCAGGAAGACATGTAGCCTTTTCATTGTCTCAATACATAGAGTACTGGGAACACATATCCAGGACAAAGCTACTTCCAAGCTAAGCATGTTGTCCTGCTCTGTACCCTGCCTCAGCAAACACACCTAATGCAGAACAATGCACATGTGTATCAGACTTTGCTTTCTATCTTTATCAAAAGAAATTTCTAGGACTAAATGAATGAATTGTGGAATTATTTCTGTGAGAGCTTCTAGGTGTCTCCATTCCTGTTAATATCTCAAAACATAATTCATCTGGTGGTAAAAATTCTACCATTTCCCTATGAGATAGGAGGTTTCAGAAGACGTAAAAAAATTTGAATTTGTTGGTCTAGAGTAGTTTGGTCTAATACACCACATGTGGTTATTAAAGTTAATTAAAATTAAGTACAATTAAAATTCTCATTCTTCAGTTGTAATATCACATTTCAAGTACTTAATAGCCACATGTGGCTGGTGGCTACAGTACAGACCAGTGCAGATAAAGAACATTTGCATCATCACAGGAGGCTCCATTGAGCAGTACTGGTTTTGAAGGTTGCTTGATTTTATTAAGCCCTTGGGACAAAAACAAGGAAACTGAGGCTCAAAGAGGTCAAAGAGAGTCTGTAAGAAAGTTCTCATGTTGTTAAGTTTCCTGTCTAATGAAAGTGGGTGAGTACCTCAGGCACAGGTGCCAGGCAATTAGGGAGAAAAGATGGCATCTTTTAAGCAACTCACTTAAACATAAGCAAGCAAGCATGTGTATTGTAGTTTCTGTACTTCACATATTCGAACATATCCAGGTACAAGTGGGGAATGGTCTTTAAGGCTATTGTCCTCCTCGAATCTGAAGAGATAACCACCTTGTCTTGGGTCAGCATCTTTTCCCACATCCTGCCCTTGGGTTGGGAAATACCTCCTTCTTCCTCTCTCTGCATACCTTAGTGTCCCATAAGAATCTTCTCCTCACATCAAACCAAAGCTGCGTTGCTCCAGAAACCACTCTGGCACTGTATAACACCTCGTTCTGCTCTGCCTCAGCCTTCCCTTAGAAGCTGGTAGAGCTTGTCAAAGACAACCCATGACTCCGGTTCCTCTGCTGACCCTGCACTGCTTTGCTCCAGAGTTTGGGGGCACTCAGTCCATTTTCTTCAGCCATCTAAATATTTCAATTATGAAGCAGCTGGCGGTGCTGGGGAAAGAGTCTGATCTTTGGAGTAAAATAGATCTGTGTTAGAATTCAGCTCTTCCACGTTAGTAGCTGCTACCTATGGCCATTCCCTCTCCCTCTCTGAATCTCACTGGTCTCATCTCCTCCATGGGGATACTTATGTCTGTCTCATAGTGTTATGGGAGAATGGGATGAAATGAGAAGATATATGTTAAGGTACTAGCACAGTGCCTGGTACATAGTAGGTGCTTAATATATGGTAGCTAATAATAACAGAAGCAATAATAACAACTCTGATCAAATAGAGAATAAATCAGAAAGGAAAACTTGTATCTAGAAGGGGTTGGGGGACTCAGGGAGATACATTCATGACTATAATAATGATATAGTAAGTAACAAAAGATCCATTAATGCTCAAAGTGAAGGGAGGCTATGCTCTTTTTTGAGGGGATCAAGAAAAACACCTTGAAAGCAATGACATTTGAGATAGGCAAGATTCTGAAAAGTAGATGGATACAACTCCAGTGAGTGGTACAGATGGAAGACTGCAGCAGTCTGGAAAGAAGAAATGTCATGAGAAAAAGGCAAGGAAGTGGGAATACGTGGGTGAGGAGAAGAATGGAGAAGATGACAGTAATAACAGCAGCTTTTCTTTATGGGTGCCTGATACATGCAGAGGTTGAGTGGCACATAGGGAATATGGAGAGGTCTTGCTCTGTTGGGGTATAAAATAATATATAGGGGAGTGGAAATGGAGAGACTACATGGAGCTGGTAGAAGCCACATTGAGAAGGACATTAAAGGTCTGCGTGAAGAGCTGGTCCTTAGCCCAGTAAGCAGTGTCGCACATCTGCACAGCTGGTGCCTAACTGTGCGCAGGCATCTGTTGAGAAGGCTGGGCAGAGCACAGGCTTTAGTATTTAGTCCTTGGCCTCCAAATACCTGCTACAGTTGTGACCTCTGCTTCCTACAAAAAATTAGAAAGATAAAAACAATGGTCCTGAAGCCTTTCTTGGGGGGATGAGGGGTTAGGACTTAATCTTTTTATTTCAATTTCCTTGGTATTAGATGTTACCAGTGTAGGAAGATTTCTCCAGAGTCTGGCATTATGGAGTTTTACTCAGAACATTACCATGAGGTCACACTTCATTTAACAGACTGGGCAACCAAGGCCAGGATCATGCCAGCCCTGTCCTAATGGCTTTTTAGTTTATAATTTTATATTTCAAGGTGCCTAACTTGTTGTCAAATTTTCCTTTAAAAAAAAAAAAAAAAAACCCAGTAGAGCTGTTTGGTAGCTAACCTTTTGGAAGCAGCATGCAATAATCTAAGTTATTTTTAGGCACCTCACCACAGGACAAAGACCGTTCCTGGATGAAGAAATCAACAATCTTTGAATTTTTCCCTGGTCACAGCTGGAGCATAAACAATTTCATTTTTAGATAACGAAAAAAACTTCCAACTGGCTAGAATCATATTTCAGAATTAGTTACTTATGACTTCATTTTTAGCAGCTCGCAGAATGCATTTATCTTGTTCACTCAGGCACATACATGAATTATCCTAGGTTTGGGGAGACATGGAGGATTCCTACTGTTTAGAAATGCAGATGAATTTGTTTCCACATCATTTTCCCAACACATGAGGTAGCTCAGACCAAATTTTTCTTCTCGCTTACAGGCACAAGAATTTTATTGTGCGCAGTCTGTCGAGCACAGAGTTGCTTACATGGGCGTTCTTAAATGTTCTAGAAATTCCTCACCCCTTGTCCTTCCCAACATCCATAAATTCCTTTTTGGAATGTGTCAGGGAGAGAGAGGAGCCAGGAAACAGCCGTAAGTGTGGATTTTTTTCCAAGGACATCTGATCCCCACAGTTGAGTGAGTCCAGAACAACCTGTGTCATAAAAGAATTGGGAAAACTCTAACTGCCAAGCTAAAGACCCTCCATGCCCCAGGTGTTTGAATTCCAGCACTGAGAAACAGTTATCCATTTAAGTAGCACGGTGGCTTAACTGGTGCCCAGTTAGGATGCTAGGAGAGCTGGCAGTTATCCTAGAGGACTGAGAATTAATTCATTTTAAAAATTATTTATTCTTGCATTCAATAGAGATGAATTGAACAAGCATGAGAACAGGCTATGGGATAGCCCCCGGGGGTGGTAGGGTGTTTCAGAAACCAATGATAGATAAGTCTTGCCCTCAATGAGTTCATAGTCCAGTTAGAAAGCAGACATGTAAGCAGATACTTACTGGGGAGAATGGTAAATGTTAACTTTGACAAGTATCGATTTGATCAAGAAGATGTTTGAGAATATCTGCTCTAGAATCAAATACTGTTAGATCCTTGCTCTGCCACTTGCTATTAGTTTGAACCATACGGAATCACCTTTTTTTTTTTTTTTAGGTAAAAGACAGTTGGGTGGTGGCATCTCCATAGGGTTCCATCTAGTAGCTGTCTTGGATATGCAACATTGCCTCACTGAGCCTCAGTTTTCTTTTCTGTAAAATGGTAATATCAGTATCAACCCCACAATAAAGTTCTTCCAGCTGCAAGTGAGGGAGATGAGATTAATGAGATAATGCAGGCAAACTACTCAGCAGTTAGCACTTAAAAGGAAAGAGATCTTAGGAACTGGTGTGTATTGGTATTGCATGATTACTTGTGTCTTGTTTGGAGAAGGCACTTAGCAGAAGGCTAGTCTCTGAAGGAAGAGATTCATTTTGGGAAGCCCTCTCTTGCCCACTGTTGCTTTTTCCATTGAAGTGCATAAATCTTAGTGGTCCAGTTTGTCAAGTGACAGGGATACTCTGAAATGTTGAGGAAAGTGAAGAGGCTGTGGCTAGAGCCCTGGTTTTCCGCGTAGCCTATCTATTCTAATTCAGTAGCAAGACAAGCAAGTGAGTGAGTCTCGGGTGGGGCTCTTTTCTGGGAGGCCAGTCTCCTGGCCAAGGTTTCTCCGAGGCAGTGCTGCTACTGGGATGGTTGTCCACGCCGCCGAGCCTGGGCTTTCTCCAGAACAGACTGCCTGTGGTTTAGTCTTTCAAGACTATGTTCCTAACGGGAACTGTTTGGCCCAGCTTCTCAGTACTTTCCAAAGGCACAGACAGACATCAGATTACAGAGTCAAAATCATGCTTGAGTGGGACTTAGAAGCAACTGTAGACGATCGCTGAGTCCAAACCCGTGGCATTCACAGCATCATTCCGGAGTACGTGGCACACATTGCTGATCAGCAACAGTGCACTCCCGAGGAGCTCCACTGCAGAATCGCTCTGGATCTATCAGCCCAGGAAGCCACATCCAATTAAGCAAATGTAGTATATGACATGAAACTTATTTGCCGTGTATCTAGTTATTCAAAAGAATAACTGAACTGAAACACCCAGAGAAGGTCTCCATCTAATTAGTGATAAATAGGATATTAAAACACAGAGATCTTGCCTCTTGGTCAAGGATTTGATTGAGGTTTATCTCTTCCTCCAGACCACTGGGAAGGCTTCAAAAAGAAATGCATATGCAAAACCTGGGGACTATAGCTAATAATAATGTATTGTACACTTCAAATTTGCCAAGGCAGTAGATCTTAAGTGTTCTCACCACACACATACACAAAGGTAACTATATGAGGTGATGGATGTGTTCATTAGCTTGAATCTGATAGTCATTTCACAATGTATACGTACATCAAATCATCACATTGTTACCTTAAATGTATATACTTTTTATTTATCAGTTATACCTCAGCAAATCTTGAAAAAAAAAAAAACCTTTAAAAGTTCATATGAAAGTCTTCCAGTAATTTCTAGTATGAGGTCATTGTAATGGTCTCCAGAGAGAAATATCACTGGTGGGATCTTGGAGAGCGTCTGTGTTAAGAGATTTCTAGACTTCTTGTTTCTGTAGGGTTTTTCACTGTTCCATCCATCCATCTATCTGACCATCCATCTTTTCAGTATATATTTATTAAGTATCGACCATATGCCAAGCCCCAAGTTAAGCATGAGGTATACAACAATGGAGAAGATAAACATGTTTTTTTATAATCCTAAAGCTTACAATTTCCTCCTGAAGGGTCAAAAAAATGCAATTGCTTTTAAATCCATGTGTTGTGGATTTATTGTTTGTGATATTCTTAAGTGCCATTGCAGATTGGAAGCATGGTGCATACTCCCTAGCCAATAGTCAGAGTATCGATGTTAAGATTCTTTCAAGGTCTAATTGCTGTTTACTCACTGTGGGGTGCACAATGTGCTGGGTGCTGGGGAAAATAGGCTGAGTAAGCAGCTTTCTCCTGTTCCCAGGGATCTCAGAAACTAGAGGAAGATATACAAGCAAGGTTTGGTGGCAGTGCCAGCTGAATGTGAGAATTGAGGAAATTGAGCTGGGAAATTCACAGAGGGCTTCCTGGAGGGGGAAGGTATTAGATCACCAAATATTGGTTGAAGATGCCTCAGGTCAGGCAGAAATTGATATAATAACAAGGATAATAAAAGTAGTACAGATGTTACTAACTATCATTTATCAAGTGTCTATTTTGCCAGAGCTTGTGCTTGGCATTTTAAATCTCCGATTTAAAATTCTCACAAAATTATATGAGGTGGTATCTTTATCCTCATTTTGCAGCTGAATAAACTGAAGCATAGAATAATTAAGTGGTTTGTGCAAGTTCAGATATCTATTAAGTTGTGAAGTCAGGATTTGAACCTGAGTCCCTCTGAGTCCAAAGTCAGGGCTCTGAACCACAATCTTATGCATCCTTTTGTCCTGGGGTGCCAAGGAAGGGAGTTACAGCTCAAGACCAGACCCAAGCTCTGTCTATATAATTTCTAAACACCTGGCTCATAGGAAAATACTATCAGTCCCTGGAATCAGAACCTGTAGGTGCAAGACATGCCGTGGCTGCTATGGAGATGAAGCAAGCTGGCAGACACTTTGGAGATGCTTTCATTTCTCAGTTATCATTGGGAGAGGGCTCCAGATGCCTTGAAGGCTTCTAGAAAGCCCTATTGCTACCTCTGACTGAACAAATCTATCAGTCCTTCAAGATGTAGGTCAAAAAAATCTATTATTGAAAGTTTTCCCAGGTAACTTCAGCCAAAATTGAGCTTTTCTTCTTCTGAATTGTCTGAGGAATTGATCTAATATTATTTCCATCATATAGTATTAAAAAAAGATTTGGCGTGGCTTTATTATGTATGCATACCTCCCTCTCTTAAGAAATAGCTAATTCTATGTTGTATTTATGTTAGACTGTCAGCAGTTGGTTTGTGTTTAGTTATACTGTCTGTAGACTGTGAGTGTTATGAAGGTGGGAACTATATCTAAGACACTCATCTGTGAATGTCCAACACTAAACACTGTGTCTAGAACATAGTAAATACACAATGTATTTATATCAAATAAAATGAAGCTGAATATATTTTTTTGGTTTGAACTTATACATACAGGTTCTCATATTTGTGGAATTAATAAATGAACAAATACTCTTATTTGTTCTTATATATATACAAATATATATATTTGTTCTTTTATATATATAAGTAGTTCTCTGATCTCTGCTAAAGCAAGATGTATCAAGGAATTTATCGCAGCCTCAATTCTGTAAATAGTTGATTTCTTTCATTTAGTTATTCAGTGAGTACTTACTCTGGCCCAGATACCACACTAAGTACAAAGATTACCAAAAGTGACCAAGACAGACCTGGCTCCTAGCCCATGAGATTTCAGTCAAAACCCCAAGGGCTTTTGAAAGCTATCTGCTGTGAGACAAGGTTCTGAATGACCAAAGTAAACTCCTTTGTCAGGAGGTGGACTCGACCAGGTCTGTAGTACACTTAGCATGAAAATTCGGTTTTGGTGTGAAGGAAGCATCCTGGGTTATCAGTCAGTAACCCTCCCGATTTAATTGCAGAATTTGTTGTTTGTTAAATCTAGGTCACCTTCCCTCTTTTTGAATCTTTATCTTCATTACTTATTTTTAAGTTCCTGGAGATTTGGCCTTTCATGGGGTCAGGTAGTAGAAAGTACAATACATTGAAGCTCTGGAAAAGAAGCTCTCAGTCCCACTTCTGCCAACCGGGTCTGACCAACAATGTCATTCTGTGACCTTGGGCAAGTCACATCCACTTTTCACGCCTCAGTTTTTCTTGTAAAATAAGCAACTGTGTATGGTTTCCAATCCTGGGGTCTCTTTGTTTCTGGCGACCATTGTTAATTTGGCAATATTTCTATAGAACTTAATTTTGGATTTCACTTTTGATCCAGTCAAATGGCTAATATTAAGTACAAAAGCCCCCAAATACTGAGTGTTTCTTTCTGTAGTTGTTTGGCTTGAGTATTGGTGGTGCTTCATGGCTTCCTCTCTCCTGTCCCTTGAACAGAAGTTTCCTTACCAACAAAATTAAATCCACAAATCTTAATCCATAAAGTATTTCTATCCAGACACAATAATGAGATTCATATTTGTGGTTTAGTATACCTAAGAAAAGCTCAGATGAAATATGACTAGATCCATTGATATATTCAGACCACAAACTGCCCTGCTGTGGTCTGGTTTCAATTTTTGAAATAAAACTTCTGCAGAGCACTTTCTTTTTCTTTTCTATTTCTTGCCTAAACAGAAAAGAAAATAAAAAATCTGTCTGGCCAAGGGGCAACAGTATAGATTCCTATAAAATTCTGGAAAATTGTTTCAAAAATCGATTTGAATTCATTTTCCAATAAAACATGAGTCCTCTACTGTGGCCTTCATCCAGAATCTTAAGAAATCCAGTTGGCTCTTTCACAAGTATTGGAAAGTGGATTCTCAAGCTCTTGAGCCAAGGTTAATAAATTAATGAGCTTTATATAGGAAGGACAGGTTACAAAGTTACAGGATGACACAACCCTAAATAAAAAAAACTTCTGAATGGGGCTCTGTGACATGCTAGCTTTTATGAAACTTCTTAGCCACTCAATGCTAGAAATTTAGTCCCAAAAGACTTTAAAAATCCGTAAGAAGTCACTATGATGGAAGAGAGAAGAGTATAGCCTTTAGAGTCAGAAAGACCTGAGATCACATTTTATTTACCTACTGGGGAGCCCTGGACAAAGTACCATAACTTTCTGAGTTGTGGCTTATTCAACTATAAAATGGAATCTCTCCAGGGTTGTTTAAGACAGTGAATAGATAATGGAGCTATAAATGCCTGGAATATTAATAATGAATGTCACTCAAATGTTAGTATCTATTATTTTCTCTCCTTTTCCTTCTTGTTTCCCCTTTATTAGGGAGCTCCACGACATTGGGCATATTAAAAATGACAGTAATATTGTAGAGGTGGTTCAAGCATTGGTTAAGAGGTGGAATAGCTTTGGGATAACAATTATATTTCAATGTCAAAGAGCTAATATAGCTACCTGGAGCTGCTTTGAGAGAGATTCTGTGGTCACGTTTTGGACTCAAGGGGAAAGGATCTGGCATGGATTAGCAATGTCTGCTATAGGTATAAGAGTGAGGGAGTGTTGATATATACACCAAATATTTGTCATAGCAGAACCAGACAGGTTTGGAAATCTTTTCCAACCCAATATGCTGACACTCAAATGAATGGAATTCTGCTTGACCGGGATTTGCAGCAGCAGGAATCGGATGGCGCCATTGGGAATTACAAAAGCCTGTATAAAACAAGTTCAATGCACCTTGATACATTTTGATAGAAGATAACTCCTGAGATGAAAATATATCTCTAAGACTGGACCCTGGACTCTCTGGAAAAACTAAGACTATTCCAATAATTAATTTGTGTGATCTCAGGAAAAGCAAGCACACTTTCATTGTCTACTTTCCCTTTCTCAAAATGGGACCATTTAAATATTACGATAACAGCTGACATTGGTTGAGCACATGCGTGCCAGGCACTGCTGTATGTCTTATGTGGATTATCTCATTGAATCCTCTCTAAGACATTGAAGATAACTACAGTTTATGGACGAGAAAACTGAGGCTCACGCATCTAGAAAAGGGGATCAGGAACTTAATCCAGGTGAACTGACTCATATGTTATAATGACGTCAAAGGGTGGCTTGCATGACTAAGTTAAAAGGGCTAATTTCAAAAGGATCCAGTCGTCTGGGCCCAGAATAAGTATAGTCAATGAAACATCTTTATGATTTACAATCAAAGCAAGAGAAGCTGCACAAAAGCCTGAAAAATAAGCGATATGTCTAACCCTTGACTTGGCTTTAATTTAGTTGTGTAACTTTAAGCAGCATTTTCTACAGTGTAATCTATAGCACATTGTTGGGTATTAATGCGAAGGGAAAAGATTTTCTAATTAAATATTTGGAAAAAATGTTATTTTAAACCAAATGTTATTTTAAGCCAGACAAATTACACAGCATTCTTTACTTTAGGACTTTTCAGGGTCTTTAATGGATCCGTGTTCATTGGAAATCTCCAAGAAGGGGACCGTTTATAGAGTGTTTCCCAAATTTACTTGATTATTCTGTATTTGAAGTATGTCACGGGATTAGGTTTGATGGCACACAAGAGGGGAAGTGCTGATATAGAACAAATCCTAGACCCTTTCTCCTCTCGTTTCTTCATATATTAGACGGGAGTGATGATATACCTAGCTATGACCTGTGACAAGGTGTGAAGCTCCAGGATAGATGATCTAGGGCCATTCAAACTAAGAGTGACACAAATAGGTTAACACTTATCCTGTGCTTGGTGCTTGACAGATGCTATTTAGTCATGATGCCAACTGTACCAGTTAGGGAACATTATTTGTATTTCACTGGTAAGACTACTATAAGCTTGAGAAGGTTAAATAAGACGCCTAGTGAGCAAGTATTTGAGTCAGAATTAAGAACCTAGTCTTATAATTCCAAACTTTATGCTCTTTCTGTTATACCAAGTTTATCTTTTGAAGTAAGATTCATTGTTCATTTTAAACAATTACTATTTATAGCATAAATACCAGAGGGAAACCCAACATCATTAATATAAATAAACTTGTTGGATTCCTACAATGGGACAGTGTGGGAGGGTGGTGTTGGGGAATTGGGGTGCACACGACTATTTTATTTACAGTTTTGGACTTGAGGGAAGGGCGTGAAGCCAAATGCACTGCAATATCTATGCCTCAGGCAACTCTTTGAAGGCCCCAGGGAGAGACTGCTTTCCTCGAGTCTGGCCTGGAGGGAAGGTTAAGTGAGAGGAAGATAAAGTGAGAAGTAGCAGACAGGGGAGCTTAAAAAGCTATCATTTCTGGAAAATGGGGCCTCACACTATGCACTATCTAAAAAAGTACGGTTTCCAAGAAATCAATCAAGGCATGAGAACATTTTAGAGGGTCTGGAAATTACCACTTTCATTTTCAAAATGAATAAACAACTAAAAAGAAAAAGTAAGGAAAGCAAGGAATGGGAGAAGTCCTTCTGGTCCTTCTGATTTAATTCAGCATATGGCAGAGTCAAGGAATTTAGCCAGAGAGAAATAAAAGTCAGAGGGAGGCAGGGGCAAAGAGAAGATTAATCACACAAATGAACCACCTTTAATCATTCTTCTAAGCTTCCTTCAGGTGTAGGGCTGGCATCATGGTTTTGGAGGGGGACTTGGTAGATGAACTTTTATTTCTGCCTCAATCTCTTTATATATAAATATGATAATATCCAACTTGCTAGGTTATGGTGACTGGAAATTAAGTATAAAGATTTAGCACATTGACTGGCAGGAGTCAGTAAACATTTTCTTAAATGACTGGATACTATTGGTATTAATTGATCAACACTTATGTGCACATATAGCACATTTATTGGGTGTTGGGCAGGTCAGAGGGGAGGAGGGGATGGGTATATTCACACCTAATAGAAGCAGTGCACACCATCTAGGGAACGGTCACACTTGCAGCTCTGACTAGGGCAGGACAAAGGCAATATATGTAACCTAAATGCTCTAATATGCTGAAATATAAAATAAGAAAGAAAAAAAATGACTAGATACTAAATATGTTCAGCTTTGCAGTTAGATGATCTCTGTCGCAACTAGTCAACTCTGCTCTTGTAGAGAAAGTAGCTATAGATAATCCATAAATGAATGAGCATGGCTGTGTTCCAATAAAACTTTATTTACAAAAATAAGCTGCCTCCATATGGTTTGCTGACCCCTGCTGGAATACAGTAGTTATTCAATAAATGGCAGCTTCTATTATAGAACCAAATACAGATTAAACTAAACAGAAAGGAAACTAACATTTTGTTGAATGCCTACTACGTACTTGTTTTGTGCCAATCTTTATGCTAAATGCTTTTTATACATGCTATCAATTATCTTGTCATTCATCATGACAACCTGGTAAGATAGATATTGTTACGCCTATTTGGGAATAAACTTGAGACTCAGGGAGGTTCAGCGATTGCCTTAAGAGGCAAAGCCAGCTTTTGGACTCTGATTTGCAGCTCTAAAATTTGTGCCTTCAACTACCTTGAACTACACTGGCCTGACTACTCAAGCAACTTCCTTCAGCTCGTATTAGGTGAAAACTCAAATTTGCACTGCTTGATAAAGAGAGAGATCAGAGTCCAAGTGGATACCTTCACCTTTTATTTCCTACACTTTCAGCAACTCTCTTGTGGCTGTCCATGTGTAAGCACCAAAATATTTGACCTCTGTCTTTTTCCGCAGAGTCTCTGGCTAGATCTCAAGTTTTATAAACTTCCTCTCCGAAGAATGCTTAGGCCAAGGTGTACTGTTTGCAAACGCTAATTAGTTTCTGGGCAGATGTTGGCAAGTTTCCATTGGCCTGAGATGGGGTCCCAGAGTCTGCTGAGGTCTGGCTGTGCTCTTGGATTGTCTTAGCCAAAAAGAGTTGCTAATTAGGATGACACCCTGCTTATCTCTACCTCAGAGCTAGGTTTTCCTGCCTGGCATGCCTATTTCAGCCCAAGTGGTTTGTTTGACTAGCTCCTGTAGATCTAGATGAGTGAGAGCAAATTTATAGTCCCTTTAAAATCTACGAAGCCTTGTAATCCACCGCAGAATTTCCCAGACTATGTTCCAAGATGTTTTTAGGTAGGCGTCCTGTGGAAAAAGGTATTTGTGTTCAAATAAGTCTGGGTATATTGGGTTTACCAAAGCTGAACAGATTAACTGCTGCAGGATTTCTCAGAATATACATTCCACTGCCCCAAACCTTCCATTGGATTCTAATCACGCTCAGAATAAAATCCAAACTTGTAGCCATTGCCTACAGAGCTCATTCTCTCATTTCATTCCGATGTCTGCACAGACAGCACATCCATGTCCCACCCTATCTACAAGAGTACCCCGGTCACCACCAGTCATTGTTGATTCCCTTACTGGGTTTTATATTTCTTCTTAGCAACTATCGCTACCTGAAATTTTACTACAAGTTTATTTGATTTTATTGTATTGTCTATCTTCTGCCATACTATGGTATGAATATTTGTGTCCCCCAAAATACATATGTCGAAATGTAATCACCAATGTGAGATTAGCCGGTGGGATCTTTGGGAGGTAATTAGGTTAGAGGGAAGAGCCTTCACAAATTGATTAGTGTCCTTATAAAAGAGACCCCAGAGAGCTGTGTTGCCTCTTCTGCCATGTGAGGACACAGAGGGCACCATTTATAAGCCAGGAAGAGGGCCCTTCCCAGACACCAAACCTGTGGGCACGTTGATCTTGGACTTCCCAGGCTTCTGAACTGTGAGAAATAAATTTCTGTTGTTTATACGCCACCCAGTTTATGGTATTTTGTTATAGCATCTTGTATGAACTAAAATGTCCCACCACAATGTAAACTCCATGAATAAAAGGATCCTACCTGTCTTCTTTTCTATTGTATCGCCAGCTCTTACAACTATGTATTGAATGGACATATGAGCTGTGAATTTCCAAGAACAGGACACGGTGTCAAATGTTCCCCAAACTAATTTGGCCTACTCATGAGAATGCTATTCCACAGGACACACTTTAGGGAACTGCCACTCTAGTGGGGTCGTATCACCAACAACCATTTCAACAACAGGTAACAAACAACAACAGCAAAACATTTACACAGAGGGCCAGTTTCTGTGCTAAACAATGCACGTGCACTACATCATTCAGTCATCACAATAACCTTCTGAAGTAGGTGATACTATTTTGCTCTTAATACGGATGAAGAAAATGAGCTTAGAGAAGTTAAGTAACGTGGCCAAATTCACATAGCAAGCAAATATGTCTTGAACCCAGAGGTTTCTGATGCCAAAGCCGTACGCTTAACTATTATTCATTCCTTCCCCTGGGCTGTGAATTTCTCCATGTCCTAGGATAGAGAGTTCTTTGTCTCCAACCCTCCCCTGAGCCTGTCATTTCTCCCACTAGTTGTTGACTGATCCTTTTTATAACCTCCAGATTTTCAGCTATCTCTTGTGACTCAGCCTCAAATCCCCAGACAGGACTCCTCTGTCCTTGGTACTGGTTTTTACAAATCCCAAGCAGTTCATGCTTTTATTCTGAGGGCCACCTCTGAAAGCAAGGACATTCCTTGAAGTCTGTGTCCTGAGACGATTTCCCATCCCAGGGCTGGGATGGCTCCCTCTTGTCACATGTTGTGACATCACTTTGCACAGTTGCAAGCCTGGAGGGTGAAGCGTGAAAATAATGGCAAGTTCTTGGCTTTCTGAATAAACCCTGGTGAGGAAGGGGATGTCCAAATCTGTGAAACAGCAAGGACTCTTGTCAGTTGTTGAAGATTAATTTTACTCCAGTTGCACTAGGTTCTAGATGAGCCAGATACAAATTCTCCCTTTTAAGAACTACATTGTCTGGAGGGGTTGACCTATGAATAGATGGATAACTCCAGAATGATAAGCGAGACAATGGGAAAAACATGGGGTGGGATGGGATGACAGGAAAGGAGCATCTAACCCACCTGGGGGAGTAGGTAACTGAACTGAATTTTGAAAGAATATGAGTAGGTGAAAAACAGAGGGAAAGATATTCTAGGCAAGGGGGAATGGTATTTAAGGACAAAAAAGCATAAAATTAGTGTGAAGAGAAGGAATTACAGCTGAAGTATAGGATCTGTTTGGAGACTAGGAGCCAGATCATGCAAAGCTTTGAATGCTACGCTGGGGGTCTCAACTTTTCCTGCAGGCAGAAGAGGACCATTTGGAAATCTTGAGGCCTAGGAATGTTGATGTCTACAACCCAAGGTTGAGGGATAGATTGAAGGAGAAGGCTGGGGTGAAGGGGGCTAATGGGTGAGCTGTTGTCGTGGCCTGTTGGGCAATGACTAGGCCTGAGGTGGGGTGATGATGGAGGGGGCTGGTGATGGTGGAGACAGTGGGAGGCAATGAACGGATTGACTTGTCAAGGCAGCAGACATTATAAAATTTTGTGTGACGGGGGTGGTAAGAGAAAAAAGAATTAATCCCAGATTTTACTATTCATTATATCCACTGAGAGGAATGGGTTGCAGGGAGGGTGGCTTACTTTTGAATGAAATGCATTTGGAGTCATGGCCTTAAAACCCTGCCCTGGGGTGATAGTCAAGAGAAATGATGGCTGCCCAGTGAATTATGACAGCGAATGCAAAACACCAGATTCTACCTTACACATGGACAGAAAGCTTAAATAAGACCGAGTCCACCTTAGTGGCTGCCATAATTATTGATTTCTCATCAATAGAAGTGCAGATGGGTTTAGTAGACTTGTTATTGATAAGAGGTTGCCAGAAATTTGGTGACCGTGGTTTGTTGGAGGCTATGGCAGGCAGAATCAAGAGGGCCACAGTGATACAGCCGCCTGGTATTCCCATACATGGGTAACTATTTCCTCGAGTGTGGGGTGGCCCTAACCAAGACAATATGACTAAGGGGATGGAATGACACTTCCACGGTTAGGTTACACAAGATTGTGATGTCCCTCTTGCCTGTAGTCTCTCTGTCTCCCCTGCTGGCTTTGATGAAGTAAATGGCCTTGTTGGAGAGGCCCACGTGGCAAGGAACTGAGGGTGGCCTTGGACCGACAGCCTGCAAGGAACTGAGGCCATCAATCCAACAGCTGTCAAAGGGTGGAGTCCAGCCAACAGCCACATCAGTGAGCTTGGAAGTTAATTATTTTTCAGTTGATCCTTCAGATGAGACCCCAACCCTGGCTAACTCTGAGATGATAGCTTCACGAGGGACCATGAAGCAGAAAATTCAGCTAAGCATGCTCAGATTCCCGACCTATAGAAACTATGAGATAATACGTGAGTATTGTTTTAAGCTACTAAGTTCTGTGGTGATTTGTTACACAGCAATAGATAACTAATACAGAGTTATTAGTTATCCTTGGCTCAGTCCGTGTGAGTGAAGGCTGTTCAGAGACTAAGATTCTGTTCATTTTTCTTTTCCAAAAAATGTCTTACTTCTGCAGGTTTTTATATTGTCCCTGGATTCCAAGAGGAAGAGTCAGGAGACCTAGGATTCCGCCCTGACCCTGCTGCCAACTGGCAGGAGATCTTAGAAAGAGCTTGCCCTTCTCCTCGTCTCACTTTCACCCTCTTTAAAATGAGGGATATTAAACTAGGCAAGCAATTTATAAAAACTTATTATTTTTTTTTTTTTTGCCACAGAACCCTTTCTTCAAATGTAATTTCGCGAGGGATCTCAGTGTACAAAACAGATAGAAGTACAGGGGCTTTAGTTGAAGTAAGGTCGAGTGGAGCCCCACACTTGGCCTCCTGTCCCTTCATGGCAACCCCCAAATCACCTCTGGGGTGCCTTTTCAGATCCAGTGTGCAAATTCCTGGCTTAGAGGCTGCCCACTAGCCTTTTCATTTCAACATTCAACTGGTTCTAGAGAGATTTTTTTATTTTTTTATTTTTAAACAACCGACCTGTAAGTTAAAGCACTCTTCTGTAACTTTCCTGCACTGACTTCCTCATGACCATCCCACAATCCCGGGCATCTGAGAAAGTAGGCCACTTCCCCTGGGGTCTGTGCTAACGGAGACTCTCCCCATGCTGGGTCTCTTTTTGGCTTCTGAAGCTCCCTAGCAGGTGGACCTCCTCTGTTACATCAAATCTCCTGAGATATTTGCTGCCATTAGATTGTCTTTTCCCAGGGGGAAAATCATATCTTCCTTCTCTAGATGTACTCATGTCCTTTTTTAAAAAAAAATATAGTTACTATTTTGTATCTTGGTGCCTACAGTGGATGTCGTGTTCCCAAGGCTCTCTGGCTGGCAGGGACCAGTGGAGCTCTGGGCTTTCTCATTCTGGCTGTCGTGTGTTGTCACTGTTGTTACATGCATTCCTATTTCATTGTGTGCCTAGCAAAGTTCCCCAGAGTGCTGCTATCCGCCAGGGTTTCCCCATGCTGTATCTGTACCCTTAGAGTTTTGAACAAAGATATTCCATATCTTACACTTAATCTTCAGTTTCTACCATCTTTTTTTCTTAAGCTACCAGGCATGGTTTACCCCTTTACACGCCTCTGGGTGATGAAATTTGAGCTCTCCTGCTTCTCCAAAGTATCACCTTCCCCAAAGTCGACCGCCGGTAATTCATTCATTAGTTTCATTTCTTTAAGCGTTGCCCTCACTACCTACCTGCCCCTTTAAAATGTAAATATTCCTCTAGCAAGTAGCCTACTGTCTGGACCTTTTTTCTCACCTGGAAAGTGGGACTAATTCCTGGGTCATGTGGTGCAGTGAGAGAAGCAGCGTTTGGGGAGTTATGCATGTGGAGAAACACCAATGCCACCACTTTCTACTTTGTGCAAGTGACAAGCTTTCCAGGCCTTACTAAAACAATGTATACTAGCTGGAACAATCAGAGAGTGCCAAACAGAAAAATTACTTTATAAATTTATGAATTCACAAGTATCCTACTTTGTTAAAAATATGTCTTGCATGTGAAGATGCTTCATAATTCATAGAACAGAGTCGCCAAGGCGGTGCAAAAAAATACTTTCAGAGAGGCAAAGGTATCTTACTACCCCATTTCCTTGGGGACAGCAGAGAGTTTCTTCAACAGTAAGTCACTGAGGGTCTGACACCTGCCAGCAGATGGCTAGGCTTTGGGGAAAACAAACTCCAGCAGACACAGCTCCTGCCTCACTGATGCTCTTGACCCCAGTGGCATATAGTCTACTGGGGCAGAGGAGACGATCGTGGGTTAATCATAACACACAGAAGTCAGTGGAAGAAGCAGAGAAGAGCTGGAAGAGTGGATTTAAGGCAGCCTGCAGGGCAGGCCTGGCTTCACTGGGGCAGCACTTGCTTATCTGTGTCTACAGTTCAGGTCTCAGGCTGGTGGGAGGGATGCGCTGTGGGCGGGGCTTTGCCCTCATGCAGCTCACAGTCTAGTAGGGAAAACATCTTACACTAGGAATCGTATGCTGACTATTTCATTACAGTTTCTGCAGGAGGTGAAACCTGAAGGGGCAAGTTGAAGATAGCAAAATGCCACCCTGCTGAAGAGAACATCAGGTCTGAAAGACAGGCTTTCGACTCTTTCTTAGCTTTGCTGTGTCTGGCCCTCTCTCTTGTCAGAAGGTGAATAGAATTATGGTGCCGGGCATGACTTGCTCACCCTAATGGTTCTAACCACCTTTTCAGGACTAGTAACTGAGTGTGAGTTCTACTCCACCGATCATCCTCTGTGTGGTGTTGGGTAAGCCACTTAAACTTCAAGATCCCCACGTTTTAATGGGGATGGGGGAATGATACCTACTGGAAACTATGGCTGATGATGAAATGGCATGATGCCTGTAGAGTACTCAGCAAATGCTAGCTAGTATGATTATCCCCTGGTCCCTCCTAGAAGAACATTTTAGACACATTCTTGTAGAAGTTAGCAGCAGCCAACTCATCTGCTCTAGGTCAAGAGGTGAACAATGGTTAATTCTGAAGCCAAGCTGTCTACTTTCAGAACTTATGAAATACCTCTGGCTCTTGGCATAGGGTACTTGGGGAGGGTTAAAGGACCAATCAGAGCTATTTGAGTTACCATGGCTACATAATTAAGAATCTGTGGACTTCGGGAAATTTCAAAAATCTGAGACAACTTGGCATGAAATATATATTTTTTTAAAAATTTCCACTCACAAGTAGACTAAAAGTACCCATGGAAGGGATTTTCCATTCATGACCTGCTTTCGATATGGGCATTTTGCTTTCAATCCATGGTGGAGGGTCAAAGACAGTGATGATAGTGCTGTTGCCAATGGTGAGCAGAGGCTGGAAATGTGAGATAATGAGAAAGGGAAAAGAATTTCTAGACTTATGGGCATAACTAGAAAAAAAATCTGGTCACCAGGGTAAGAATCAAGTAGGCACGTGGACTTTTCTCCTCTACAAAGACGTCACAAGGTGCCTATGGCCCCTTATGGTAGGTAAGGCCACCGCTGCCTTTGTGTTGGGTAGAATCATTGCCTGGGTTTACAGGGGGCTGGTTTCATCACACTTTGAGGGGATTTTCCTCCTTGGAAGGCAGCCTTCATCTAATGTTTCCCACATGTTGACAGTGTTCAAACTGGCCCAGGATTAGATTCAAGGGGATTCCCTGACGTCTTCCCAGAGTAAGAGGTGCTTGAATCCTAATCTTCCTCTCTGAGTCTTCTGTTGAATTTGTATCTGCGGCTTGGAGGCTACAACCATTTCCCGAAGGTCCTGGGATTTACTGTCCTGAGGCTGGGGCACACTGATTTCACTCTGTCTCCCCGTCAGCCCCTGTAAAACCAGATGTGCCGCTCACCTGGCTCTCAGAGAGGGTGCAGGTACAGCTCTGGTTTCCCAATCAGGGCTCCCACCTACAGAGCACAGAGAAGTGTGTGCCTACTTTTCTGGAATGAAAATCAGCAGTAGTGACCTGACTGCTACCTCTAGTTTCATTCTTCTCTCTCCTGGGACTGAAATTTGAACTTTTCTGTTTCCAGGCAGAGAGTTACACCAACATGAGCTGACCTTTTCTGAACACCATGAAAAATGATACATGCAGGGCTATTCTGTAAAATCAATAGACACCAATGCCAGCTGGGGGCTTCTCTACCACCTTGGCCACTCACCAAGATACTGCTTAAGGTTCCTACACCCAGTCAGCCCAGCCTGACTTCAGGAGGCAACACAACATAGCAGAAAGAGTAGCAGGGTTTTAGTTAGAAAACTTGGGTCAAAGCCAACTCTGCCCCTCACTTATGGAAAGACTTCAGATGAGTCACTTAATTGTTTTGAGCCTTGATTTCTCTATCCATAAAATGGAGCTAGTAATTAATAATTTGCATTGTTAGAGTGAGAATTAGATGAGAAACCATAGGCAAACCCTCCTATCACATATGTGTTACATAGCCCTCAATGTTAACTTTGTGTGTGCCTGTGTGTTTTATCATCACAAAGACATTGCACATTTAGAGCCAACTAAATGTTTATAATCTACTTTTTACATTTCAAACAAGTGGGCTTGTGCTTTAGGTTAGCTGGATATTTTTTTTCTATAAGAAAGCACAGCTAGATGTCTATAGGAATCTAGGGAGACGAGAGAATAGGTGTTCTTAATTCATTGTAAGCACTAGAAAGGGTAGGATTAAGGGGGATATGTTTTTCATTCTGTCAGCTTGAATTCCCTTTCCAGATTCCATTCTGGTTATATGATCAGGCTACCGCTGAATTTATGGGTGGCCACAGTCTGCCTGGAGGGGCATGTTTAGTCAGAAAGGAAGTGTTTTCCTTCTAAAGGCAGTGCAAGAAGCAGAGAAGCATTTAGAAAGAGCATGCCAGAATGTCTCTGATTTGGTGACCTGGGTCTGCAACCTGGCTCCCTCTTTCTGAGTTCTAGAACCCTGGAAAAGTTACTCAATCTCTCTGCTCACCAAGCCCTTTCTTTTTCCAATAGGCACAGTCCATGCCTCAGAGATCTGTTGTGGATGTTTAGTAAGATGGTGTCCACAGAGAGCCTATAGGTTAGAGAGTAGGCTCATCATATATTTTGGCTATTACTGTCATTAAAATGAATTAAAATAATCAGCCTTGCTTAAGCCTTTTAAATTCTCACGCATACTCCTGTCTACAGCACTATTTGGGGAATTGCTCCTACTCCTGTTATAGAAGGTGACTCAGAAGGGCAAAAATCCCTGTTGAAGTGCAGAATTGCAACCCGAATGCACAACCCTGGCTTCATGTTTTGTGACTGTGTTTCATGTTGTTAAGATTCTGTGGAAATGTCCCAGAGGCCAAGAGCAATGGAATAAGTTTTAGACCCTCTGACCCCATGTCAACCAAAGCAGCCCCCCATTCACCTGTCATATACTCAGGTTTCACCCTAAATTCATTTGATGACTATTTCAATTGTTAACAATAAGTTTAAAAATCATTGTCTTAGAACATTAGTCTTGGACAAATCCTTGTAAACTGATAAGCAGAAAAACCAAGAAAAGCCTCCATTTATTAAACCCTTACCAGGTGTCAAGAGGTCCCCATGTCTTATCTCATCTGAATGTTGCAAGAGCCCTATGGGATATAGACTGTCATCCTCCTCATATGAATGACAAAGCTAAGGGCTGGGAGCTTAGTAACTTCTGGGGGGGGGGGGGGGGAGGAAGGTGGTCAGTGGCAGATAAGATGGGGAAGCAAAGTTTTTTAAATAAAGCATAGAGGAAAAAAATATCTTCAATGACTGTAAAGCTTGGCAACACCCCTTTCAATCTTTATCCAATTCACCCAGAAAATACTCATGTCATGTACCCTTTTGTTCCCCCAAACTCAGTCATCTTCCTGAAATGCACAGGGCCAAGATTCACTAACTTGTATCTCTCGCAAAGGGCTCGGATGCATATGACGCCAGCACACTTTCCACTAGTTTATTTAGGACTGAACAAATTTTCCCCCAGTCCCGAATCGGGCTCACCATATCCCAGGACCAGGTGGAAACTGGCTGGGGTGGGCAGCAGTTTTTGTTTCTAAAGCACATATGGGAAAGCTCCATAAAAAGGGAGAAAAGGTCCACGAGAACATGAAAAAGAGGCATTCATTCTGCAGGCGAGGCTCCCTGTCCGGCTCTCCCTCCGGACAGAAAGCATTTCCAACTAGTCCCCAGCAGCAACACTTTATAGCCGACAGCTTTAGAATCTGCAAGTGCCTAAACGCAAAACCTAGTGACATTTGGAATCAGCACACGACATTTACATCCAGCCCTGGGCTGCTACCTTTTCTCCCAAGCTGTGCCAACACAACCTCCTGCTTGTAAAATACAGCCAAGTCTCCGACTTGCCAGTAGCCTGCCTAGTAAGACGCTCTCAGACTGGGTGAGATAAAAAGGCGGGGGCTGGGGGCAGGCTGAGGAACGCACAAGAAACAATCCACAGCTGGCTCGGTGCCTCTTTTAACTTCCAGAGTGATGGCAGTTTTTGGCAATGACAACGATGATCCAAACTTCCAGTTACAGAGCACTCACTGCCAATCTCTTCATACCTCATTTTCTGCTCATAACAACAGAAGTTATTGTCCCCATTTTAAAGAAGTGGAAACTGAGGCTCAAGAAGCTTATGGGTTTTTCTCAGGGTCACATGCATGGTGGAGGTGGAGAAAAACAAAGTTGCCTCTGGCTTGGAAACCTGAGCGCTTAATCCTCCCATGACAGTGATGGGTGAGAGGAGCCTCTAGGTGCTTTCCAAAGTCCACCAGTGGGGAGGTAGGCTCCCTACCTGGGGAAAGTCATTCCTCAGGGCTTTCTGTGATGAGAGGTGACAAGGGAGAGGTGATTCTAGAGAGATGTAGGACACCACTAGCTCTAAGCACCCCAAACATGCATATGTACCCCCCCCGAGGGTCAGTGAATCAGGAGGTATCCACAACACAACCCCCCCGCCCTTAAGAACCAAAGCTGGTGTTCACCACCCTTGGACTGGCCCTAGGAGTCCCCTCTTCTCTCCTGGGCCAACCTTCATCCACAGGGTGGATGCTGTGAGGATCAAATGAGGGGATGGGTACAAAACTCTTTGTGAACTCTAAAGGCTGTTTGGATGTGAAATTTGGTTGTTCTCTCTAAAATCATATCACTCTGCCCCTAACCCATCCCAGAGTAAGGCTATGAGCAAACTCCCCTTTAAAACTTTACTTCCCTAACTCTCAGAGAAAGAATATCCACAGGTGAATTGTCCAGGCAAGGCATTAAGAGAAAATTCTTACTTTTCCTCTGCAGAACGGCAGAGATAAGAACTTTACAAAAAGTTCCTTCCAAGTGTGAGTACTCATAGAGCTAAAAAACATACAAAAATGAAAGACAGGGGTGGGGAGCCCGGGGGATGGGCGCAAGTCAGGAACAGTAAGGTGCATCTGATTATAACCAACAACGCATACCCGCTTTTGCCGGCGATGAAAATAAAGCAAAAGTTTTATAATGATAAAACCACAGCCTATTTGGTACCAGGAATGCAAACAGTACACCATAACGATCTTGGGTGATAGGAGTGAAACAGGCTTACCTTTCCGCGGTGGGCGAGACCTAGATCCTTGAGTGAGCCGGGTCCACGGAAGAAGTACCTGGGCGAGAGCAGCGGCGGGTTCCCACGTGCGTGGCCCCCGGGGTCCCCCCAGCCGCGCTGTCTTTGTGCCGACTAGAGGCGCGGGCGCGTGTCTGCGCGCGGGAGAGGCGGGTGACAGTAGGCAGGCTGTGGCCGGTGCAGCCAGCTTTGGCTGGCTTATATAGCGAGCTCCTTCCTCTGTAATGGGACGCCTCGCCTCCAGACATCCTTTCCCACTTTTTCAGTTGGCGAATTAAAGGAACAGCCCTCCCAGCGGAACAGGGTTAGCTCATGAAAGACGCACTCGCTCCTGGCTCTCGGCCACGGAAGGAACCTATTTGCATACAATTTATGGCTAAAGTAGGAATTCCTGCTCCCCCGCCTCCTGCCCCCGACAGACACAGAGTAGCTGTGAGTGAAGTGTGATTTTTGCTTTGCTCCGCACGCGGGGTTTCTAACTGTGAGACAGACGGGCTCCCGGGACGCGGCTCACCTGGCTCCGGCAGCAGCTGCTCGGTGGCACCTCGGAGAAAGCGGAGGAGGCTCTGGGACTGCAGCTGAGTTCCTGGAAAGAGGAGATAAAGCCCTTCAAAAGCCTGGGGCGGTTTAGGGTTTCTCTGGGCCAGCAAAGAGATAACCCAGGATTAGTTCTCAGCAGGTGGGGACCGCGCTGGGAACGGAGATCAGTCCTGCCTTTCTTAAGTGGGAGCCAGCCGTGCCCAGCTGCCTGAAGGCGTCTTTGTCCCAGCCCCAGTGTCCTACAGGGGAGGCTCTTTGACACTGTTCCTGCCCCAGGCCTGGTGGGGTCTTCTCAGCTGGAGGTCCTGGGGGGAAGGGTTTCTCTCAGTGCCGATAGGTGTTCCCCACAACCTTTTCTTTAAAGAAAAGTAGGAACTTAGAAGGGTAACAACTTAATCTTTGAGCCATAAGCTGCGCCTTTGCTTTCCAGCCTACCGTGGATTGTTTCCAAGCTCTGAGTCATCTGTTCGTTTGGTGGTTAGCATGCGTTGAGTATCCGCAGGGCACACAGGGGCATTTAAGGAGTGGGGAAGGAGCACCTCACCCACGCTTCAGGGATTTCTGGGCTTGTTGCAGCACGTAGTAGTTTGTGATAGTGGAGGGAAACGAAACATCGGGTAACCTGTAACCACCGTGGAACCCTCCTCTAGTAAATCTTAGTGCTGCACAGGGTACTTTATGAGCCCTATTTCATTACACCCTTGCAACCGCTAACTGTGATAGGTTCGGTTGTCTCCTCTTTACAGATGAAGAAACTGAGGTTTAGAGAAGTAATGGTACTTCACTAAGCACATACACCTGGGAAGTGTTTAGATTCCAACCATTGTGCTCCGCGGTTCTTTCCATCACACATGACTATCCAGGAATAGGGTATGATGATATTTAAACAATGTTTTATGCCCTATTCGATTGTTACAACATTTGTAGAGAAATCACTGTCATCTTTGAATACAGAAAATATATTTCTGTCTTCCATAATGCTAATTAGGAGAGAGCTTTGATTTTTTTTTTTTAAATAACTACTATAATGGTGGTCTCAATTATCTACTTATTTGCAATACTAAATGATATCATCCCCACAATTAGTATTATTGCTGTGATCCTCTGTTTCCCCATCTGGAAAAGAGCAGGACAAGATTAGGTCATCTCAATGGTTGCTTTGGCTCCAGCATTTTAGGATTCTCTGCTCAAGTGACCCTTCCAGACAACAAGAAAGCCCATAAATAGACATGTAATAAAACAGCTCATTTGGACTTTTAAAACCATTTTGGCTGATTCAAATATTAGTTGTTTTGGAAGGTTTTAATTCTATGCTTTAGCCAAAGCATATTTCAGTAGCACGAGGCTGTGCCTTTCAACCAGCAGTGAATGCTTCCATGCCTCTTGGCTTTCCTAAGTCTGCTAGGTTTATCTCCTGAGTTAGAGAATAAAACATTAGAATGGTGTATAATACATGTTATATGGTATATAAACTATATTTGCATATAATATGTGATCAATATATATTTGTAATTATGTGTATTAAATAAGACAGGAGAGTATCATCTAACTGGAAGATAAATATGGCCTTTTCTCAGAATGTTCCAAACCCAAACCCCTCTCCCAAGCCCTCCTCGAATTCTATAGTCATTCATTAGTGTCTACAGCAAGTGGCTTAGCCAATCATGGGGAAAATAAAGCCAACTATGACCAGGCTGGCCCTCCAGGCAAGAAACAGGCTAGCGTAGCCAACAAACAAGAAGAGTATTACCCATTAAGGTAACAACTATCACAAGCAGTATGTTCTGGTAACATAGAGATGATTAGCTTTATTTATGTATCTTTAGAGGAGGTTATTGTAAAAGTTATTTTCTCCAAAAAGCTATACCTTAAGCCACACCTTGGCATTTGACTGAGGAGTGCCCAGACAAGTACTTAGTTTCCATCCCAGGACCTTTTGCAGTCTTTATTCCAGGAAAATGGGTCTGTATGTATCAAGTGCTGTCCAACACCTCAATCTTTGCTTATGCTGCACTTTATGTAGAATCCTCACTTCCATATCCTCACATCTATTTGTCACCCATTTCTGTTCTGACTTCACCATGGGGCTTCCTGGATAGATTTCTTCTGCAATAATTGCTTCCACACACTATAATATTTGTAATTCTATTAGGACATTCATTGCTTCTACTTGGAATAATTATGTATGTGTATTTTTAGATTTCCCTCCTAGACTCTAGGCTTTCTGCAGTCAGTGATCCCATCTGCCTAGCACAGAGCATTGGGTATTGTAGAAATATGGTCAATGTTTATTGAATGGATGAAGTAAAAGGGGAGCAAATAAATATTTGGCATGTTGTGCTTTATAATTAAATTCTTTCCTTTTGACCCATAGAGCCTGAGAAGGAAACTGGATTATGGTGTCCAGTTCACAGATCAGGAAAGGGGCACAGAGATGAAAATCACCTACCTGAGGCTTCTATGCCTGCTTCCCATGCAGATGGCCATTACGGTCAGAACTGAGCAACCAAACCACACCAGACGTTACAGCAGAGGATGTTTATGGAAATTAGTAACGATTTATCTTCTTGTTTGGCAGAGGGCCGTACCTCTTGTCTTCTCATCTCTGATGGTTGATAGGATAGAATGAATGGATATAAACACCACCTCTGCACAGACTTCCCTGCCAAAAGCTGAAGTTGTTTTTGCTTGTTTGCAATTCTTATTCACGGGTTGCTGGTGGAGGCTGTGGTTTGGAGGATAGAGGGAACGTGGGAATTTGCCTCAGGTGAGATCATTCTCATTTCCTTAAAAGCCTGTTAAATGTAATATTATACATATTGTTTCCCAGGCAGACCAGCCAATGAGTGAAATATTGGTCAAGACTAGCCCTAGCTGAGGAAGCTGAGTACACTTCCCTGTGGGATCGCCTGCTTCCCACTCTGATGATGCACTCCTTCACTACTCCCCACGTCCTCCTCCTGTTCTTGGGATTCATCTAGCGTGCTGACTCCAGTCCAAAGGTCCCATGTGACTGTACAATTGCCAGAAATCTCTCCCAAAACAATGAAGGAGCTCTGATCCAACACAGTGGGCCAGTCATTCAATTAGATGCATTTCCTTAGGGTCAAGGTTTCCCAGCTTGTCTGCAGATCTTTGCTGAGTGCTCTGCTTTTCCATCTCTTCTCACTTTTCTTTAGACAACAAAGAACAAAAATCGCAAAGACTTTATTAAGTGAGTGGCAAGACAGATGGGAGCTTCCCCAACTGATGGAATAGGGCAAGTCAGCTGCACCATCAACCAATAAGTCAATTGTCTGGCACAGCAGAGTAGAAAGAGCTTTGGTTGAGGGTAGGTCCAAGTTCTGATGCTGCATCAACTTACTGTGTAACTGCTGGGCAAACCCCTTTGCTCCCCTGGCTCTCAGTGTCCTGGTTATCAAATGGGCAACACCTGAGTGTCTTAGCAACTCAAATGTTTTAAGTAAAAATTGCAAAGAAATAATTTAGAAGCCTCCGAGCCTTTGCACATTCAACTCCCTAGAATGATCCCTGTCTCATCCACGTGGCAAATTCTTTTATAATTTTTTCAAGATTTACTTCATGGTATTTCTTCTAAGAAAGTTTCCATGACCCTTACATGAGCAGGGCCCTGCCTCCATGCTCATCCACTCTACCATTTTTGAAGTTTAGCACGTTGCATACTGTATTTACCTTGCCCGTTTACTCTATCAGCCCATGGACACCTGAGGGCCTTTCATCTGCTTATTAGCAGATCTGTTTATAGCCAGCACCTGTTTATGGCTGGTGCCTATGCCATGCCATTTGTTAATTATTTTGAATATCATTCTTGCATATGATAGTTTTTAGAATAGCATATGGCCTATAGTAGATTTTAGAGGTAAACAATAAAAAAATCTTGAAATGATTTATTAGATGATTAGAGCCCTTAATTGTTATCATTGATTTACTCATCCATTTCCCCAACTGGTCTGTGAGAGCTCCTTGAAGGCAAGCACTGCACTTTTTATCGGTACATGCCCAAAGCACTGGGAAGTCAATGTTTCCAAGAAATGACTTATCCATTGATTGGCTGCATGATAGAAAAAGTGGAAGAAGTGTCAGATTGGCACAAGCAGTCTTGGGTTCCATTCAGCTTGACTACTTACAATGTGAATTACTTTGAGAAAAACATGTGTCCTCTCTAAAGCTCAGTTTCTTCTTTTGTGAGATTGGGATAAAAATCTATGACTTCAGTACCTCCCAGAGTCCGTGTAAAGACCAAGTAAGAGAGTGGGAGAGAAAGTATTTAGCAAACTGTGATGCCCTATGTAGAGATTTTTGATGCTGAATGATGTAGGGTCCCCCCACCTCCACCACCACAAATCTCAATGAAAAGCTCACTCTTTGCATAGCTGTATTGTGCATATGAAAGCAGGAGTCCCAGCTTCTATCTGAAGCATTTCTGGGCTTTGCAGGGGTTAGCAGCAGAAAGAAGGGAGTTGAAGCTCCCTGGTGCTGTCTTGTTAACACTTTCTAAAGATTGCCTCTTAGATGGTGGTTGAAGAGAAAGAGGGAGAGTTTAAAAGACCAGCATTGGCCAATGCTAAGTTAGAAGACCTGGAGTTATGTAGTCCCTGCAGGGTTCCCAACCTATGGTGAGTTGTATAATTATTTCATTATATATTACAATGTAATAATAAGAAAAATAAAGTGCACAATAAATGTAATGCACTTGAATCATCTTGAAACCATCCCCACCCTATCCCACCCCCAATCCGTGGAAAAATTGTCTTCCATGAAAACAGTCCCTGGTGCCAAAAAGTTTGGGGACCGCTGCCCTAGAGGGTTAGGGAGGCAGTTTTGGTCATGTTTACTGGTCTGAGCCCAGGCTGCAGTGATGAATACAAGGGAGTCGGTCTTAATACAGGTCACAGAAAACACACAGCTTTGAAATCAATGCAAATTGAATTTCTTTGTCTGAATTTCCACAGCTGGGTTAGGTACTTGTGAGTAAGCGTAATTTACCCCTTTTCCTTACTTCTGCCCTAGGTTTTAGATTTCTTTTGTGGGCAAAAAAGGATAATAGTGGCTAACATTTACTGAGTTGTTCCTGTGATCCAGGCACCATTTAAGCAGTTTGTATGTATTACATTCTTTAATCCTTACAGTCAGCATATTGAGTAAGTGCTACCATTATTCCCACTCTCAAGATGGGGGTTTTGAGGTATGGAGAGGTTAAGTAAATGTGCAAGGTAAGTGGGGAATAAATAGCAGCAAGAAGATTCAAACCCACCAAAGGACTCCAGCCCCCAACTTTCTAACTATTACTGGGGGTGCTTTCTCATGTATTTAATTTAATAATTCCCCAAAGGCAAAGATGGCATTCTCGGACTCATGGACCATACTAAGGGAGTGTGGAGTTTGTGCATAAAGATCTAGTGAGGGAAGAAGGGCTTTGGGTATGTTTCTTTGTCTATGTTTATGCTATTACTGAAATTGTAGGACCATCTAGCATGGAGTTGGTTCCAATTCTAATTCAATAACTAACTAGTCATGACAAGGAGTGGGGCCTTGGGCAAATTACTTAACTCCTTTGTTATAGGTTCCTCATCTGTAAAATGGGTACAATAATAACTGATACTTCTTGGAGTTAGTTTTAGGATTAAAGAAGCTACATTTAGTCAAACGTTTATGCTGTTGCTTGCTACATTCTAAGTAATCTCAAAATGGTGGCCTTTGGCTATTATAGACAAGTCACTTGTTCTACCCGAGCCTTTAATTTGATGGAAAAGATAACCTCAGAGCTATATTCCAGAAATGTGTTGACTACAATAAGAAGTATTAATAAAACAGATGTACAAGCAAATAAACAACATACAGCTCCTTTTGTGATGGGCCCTGAGATTTCTAGGTTGACCAAACTGCACAGGTCACTCTATCCACTCAAATATTCTTCATAAATTTCCCCTCCATCCTGCTACATGCATGCAATACAGACACACACACACGAGCTCATTGAAATGAGTATTTTCCTAAAGGGATGTTTCATGTTGCTCTGAGAGAGAAATAGTATTAACTGTTAACAATGTTAACTATTTCTTGGAGAAATAGTATGAAATTCCTTTGGAAAGTGGAACTACACCTGCCCATCCATTCAATCATAGGCTTTGAAGAAGGGCCCTTTTCTTTCGTTGTTTTCCAAGCCTTTGCATATTCTGTTCCTCGGGTAGAAAACTTTTCCTTATTCAGTCAGTTGGGTGGTATCTTTTGCCTCAGAGATGGAAGCTTCCTTGGCAGGGCCTAGAGGATGATGGAGCAGCATCATAGAGGTATTTGAACCATTCTCCTCCTTGGGGAGTACACTGGGCTGGCCCTTTGTCCCAACTGGGAAGTCCTTACCTTGATGACTTCCCCACCCCACAGCCTCCCAATAGCAGAAGTGGTGGTAAATGGACCTACTCATATCTGCTAATAACATTACATGCCAGGCTATCCTCACGTTACAAGTGAGGGGACAGAGGTGAGGTCAAGAGGTCAAGAGTCTTGCTTAAAGTCACACAGCCAGTGTGTGATTTGACAGAAGTTCTCCACATGCAAATTACTGGGCCATTTGGTTTTCATGACAGAAACCATCTATAAAGAGTGTTGTCAGTTTGCTGGGGCACAGGAGTACAACAGAAGAAGGTCATGATCCAACACTAGACAGGTTGGGTTCAATCTTAGTTCTGTCATTTACTAGTGTGTGACCTTTTTCAAATTCCTTCACTTAGGTGAGCCCCATCTTGTATCTGTATCTGTAAAATGAGAGTGAGAAAGTTCACTTCATAGGGTTGTTAGGAGGATTGTGGGAGACTGAAAAATGATCCCCTAAGATATGTGTCCTAATTTATGGAAACTGTGAGTATTACTTTTTATGACAAAAGAGACTTTATAGCTGTGACTTAATTAAGGATCTTGAGGTGTATATATCATTCTTGTTATAATTCCAAGTGTCCTTATAAGAAGAGGGTGGAGAGAGATTTGACTACAGAAGAGGACAAGGCAATGTGACCAGGGAACAGAGGATTGAGTGAAGTGGCCACAAGCCAAGGAATGCCAGTAGTCACCAGAAGCTGAAAAAAGCAAGGAATGGATTCTCCACTGGACTCTCTGTTGACAAGTTCAATTTTAGATTACTAAAACTCACTCTCCATAACTAAGAGAGTACATTTCTGTTGTTTTAAGTCACTTAATTTGTGGCAATTTGTTAAAACAGCACTAAGAAACTAATACAAGGATTAAATGGGATAATATCTCTGCCTTGTGCATAATAGGGCCTTAAAAATGGTAATGTTCAGTATTACTCTGAGAGATTATGTGTCTGGGAGAAATAGCACTAACCTCCTCTGAAAACTGGAGCTGCATTTCCATAGAAATGCAGTTCTATGATGTAAATCTACATCTCTAGATTTTCAAATACCTTTTTGTCACAGCTCCTACAATACGACATTTTAGGTGTAGGCTGGAGGGCAGGGGAGAAAAGGGAAACTAGAGGGAGTTGCAACCTCTATCATTAGCCTGACAGTTTTGAAGTGTCCTGTTGATGTGGGAGCTTTGCAGTGTTGAGTGATTTCACCCACAGTGAGGAGTAAGGCTGGACCTACACATTGCATTCTTATCATTCCAGGGTCAGCCTGGCTCCAACAAGTGTCAGGCTTATCTGGGTAGCCACTCATCCATAACTTAGGAGATTCACCCACAGCACACTTTTGTCAAGTGTGGAAAGGGCTAAGAGATAATCTTGCTGGAGTCAAAGATAAGAAAATGAGATTCAAAGCAGTTGCCTGCATTGCCCACACACTGTGAACTATGGTAAAGCTAAGATCCAGGTCTGCTTATTTGTTAAACAGTATTCCACATGGAGGAAGGAACTTGTCTAGATTAGTGTAAGACCTACAAAAAACCAAAGGAGTTTATTGCTTTTAAAAAAATCCTTTACGAACTTTAGAAATGATGGGAAAACTATAAAACACTGAGGAAGGAAATTGCAGAGGATGTAAACAGATAGAAAAACATTCTCATGGATCAGCAGAATCAACATTGTTAAAATGTCTATACTACCCAAAGTGATTTACAGATTCAATGCAATCCCCGTTAAAATACCAACATCATTTTTTGCAGATCTAGAAAAAATAGTTCTATGCTTTGTATGGAGCCAGAAAAGCCCCTGAATAGCCAATGCAACTTTACACAATAAGAACAAATTGGGAGGCATCACTTTACCAGCCTTCAAGCTATACTACAAGCCTATAGTAACCAAAACAGCATGGTACTGGCATAAGAACAGAGATATAAACCAATGGATCAGAACAGAGAACCCAGATATAAAACCATCCTCATATTGCCATCTGATCTTTGATAAAGCAGACAAAAACATACATTGGCGAAAAGAATTCCTATTCAATAAATGGTGCTGGGAAAATTTGATAGCCACATGTAGAAGACGGAAAAGGGATCCCCACCTCTCACCACTCACAAAAATCAAATCCTGGTGGATAACAGACTTAAACCAAAGGCATGAAACTGTAAGAATTCTAGAAGTAAATGTTGGAAAAATCTCTTGCAGACATTGGTCTAGGCAAAGAATATATGAGGAAGACTCAAAAGCAATCACAGCAACAATAAAAATAAATAAATGGGACCTGTTCAAATTTAAAAGCTTTTGTACAGCCATGGAAACAATCATTAGAGTGAATAGACAACCTACAGAATGGGATAAAATATTTGAATGCTATACATCCAATAAAGGGCTGATAACTAGAATCTATAAAGAACTCAAGCAAACCATTAAAAAGTGGCCAAAAGACATGAACAGAAACTTTTCAAATGAAGATAGACTAATGACCAACAAACACATGAAAAAATGGGTAACACCTCTAATTATCAGGTAAGTGTAAATCAAAGCCACAATGAGATATCACTTAACTCCAGTGAGAATGGCTTTTATCAAAAAGTCACAAAACAATAAATGTTGGCATGGATGCAGAGAGATAGGAACACTCATACCCTGCTGGTGGGATTGCAAACTAATATGACCTCTGTGAAAAGGAGTATGGAGATACCTCAAAGAACTAAAAGTAGACCTACTATTTGATTCAGCAATCCCACTACTAGGCATTTACCCAAAGGAAAAAAAGACATTTTATGAAAAAGACACTTGCACTTGAATATTTACAGCAGCACAATTCTCAATCACAAAGATGTGGAAACAACTCAAGTGTCCACCAATACATAAGTGGATTATTAAATGTGGTATATGTATACCATGGAGTTTTACTCAGACATAAAAAAATTATGATCTAGTATCTTTCCTAACAACCTTGATGGAACTGGAGACCATTCTTCTAAGTGAAGTATCACAAGAATGGTAAACACCACATATACTCAAAACTAAATTAGAACCAATCAATCAACATGTATGCACACATATGGAAGTAAAATTCAACAGAAATCAAGCAGGTGGGAGAAGGGGATTGGTAAATTCACACCTAACAGGTATAATGCATACTATCTGGGTGAAGAGCACACATATAACTCTGTACAAAAGCAAATTATGTGCAACCAAAATGTGTGTACCACCATAATATCCTAAAATTAAAAAAAAAATACTTTATACAGATTGGACTTCTACTTAGATAGAAAAGACATAAAAAGGGGACTGAGAGGAGTAGGTGGACACACGCCAGGCTGTGTTCTCCCTCTCTACTTCTGTGCACAGTACACAAGTCCCATCTCTCTCCAGCTTTTCTCTGGGTTCTGTTGCTCACAATGATCTCATCAGATGTGGCTGTGGTGTCTGGGGGACAAAGGAGCCCCTTAGTGAGACACCAGGCAAGTTTTTCAGACACTGTCTCAGATGACAGTCTCTGTAGGGGAAGTTCAAAGGCTTTCTAAATTCTTTGGAACACCTGCCCAGGCCAGGATTGGACTTGACTTGCAGATGAATGGTATATGGGAAGTGCTCTTAAGTGAGTGTAGATAGATGACTCATCGTTGAGGCAGATGATAGAAGGTTCCCCCATGGAAATACTTTATAAGGAAATTATGGTGAAGGCTTGATAATCCCCACGGATAGGAGGGGGTGGGGGGCCAGGATGAATCAGTGAGACAGCTGCATTGTAGAAGACCAACTGAAGGGTGCTTACTTTGAACTATATTCTGCCAGTGGCTCATCTAAGCTAGTAAAGTATTGCCAAGGAGAGATCTTCAGAGAGCCTTGTTTAATGAGCAGAAATCAGTAGTAAACGGTTGCTTTTGAAGGAAGTGGAAGCACTTTGGCTTACTTTAACAAGTTGCAATCTTGTTTGCACAGTTAATCTAATAACTAATTCATGTGAAATTGCTCTTGTTCAACCATATTTGGCCTACAAAAATGGTGCTTTAATATGATTAAACTTAATACATTCCAAGCCCTACCACCAAAGCTGTGACAAAGATAAATCCCAGGGCAGACCTTGGCTAAATTTAAAAACGTTCTGCCCACTGTCACCCTTGCAATGGAAAGACAGGCCAGATTGGTGTGGGGGAGGGTCTTTGTGAAGGGCAGTGGGGTAGCCCAGCGATTGTAGTTCTCACAGCCATGGTTGGCAGATGGGTTCTTTTTTCCCATCTGCGGATACTGTACTGATATCAAAGCTGTGTGTAGAACTTACGTAGAGCAGAAGACACTCAATCAAGGAGATGTCACAAGCTGATATGGAGTGTCAGAGTACAGGTTCAGGCCCTTTGAGAGCCAGGGAGATGAGCAGGGAGCATGGATGAAAGGCATGGCATCCTTGAACCCACATCTGGGCAAGTGTGTGAGTGGATGGTTGCTCTCTAAAGGGCCCCTATGGGAAAAAGGAGTTTTACTCTACCCCTCCTGCCAGTGGGGATCCCCTGCAAATAGTGTGTGCTAATTTTTATTGAGCATTTCCTCTGTGATGGAACTTGTTCTTAGGATTTTACATATACTCTTCATAACAACTCAATGGATAGACTACTATTAGTCCCAAATGAAGGCATGGGGAAGAGAAGTGACTTGACCAAGAATCACTAGCTGGTGTCAGATGTGAGATTGGGACTCTTTCATCTTATACAGGATCCTCTTCACTATGTTTTCCTGAAGAGGATATTCTACTGCTGTGCTTTCCTTGTTGAAAGAAAAAAAGTGGGGTGGGAGGAGAAGCAAGGAAAGGGGATGGTAGAGCTTTCATCGACTCATTCTTTCACTTGACTGTTTCTTCATTCCGTATGTATTGGTGGGATACACAGACCCCGTGCTAACAGACTCGGGAACACAGATGCAAACACAATGGATGCAGTCACTTTCCTCTTGGGCTAACCTTCTAGGTCAATGTTTTTCAGCTAGGAGTAATTTTGCCTTCCAGGAGGTATTTGGCAATGTCTGGAGGCATTCTGGCTGCCACAGTTTGGAGGTTGCTACTGGTGTTAAGTGGGCAGAGGCCTGGGATTCTGCTATAGCTCTGCAATGCACAGATGGTCCCCCACAACAAATAATTATTTGGCCCAAAAATGTAAATAATGCTGAGTTTGAATAATGCCGATCTAGTATGTGGGATGTGGACATCATGACAAATGTCTAACATAGAGATTGGAAAGATCTGAACTTAGACCACTAAATCACATTCATGAGCTTGGGCAGAACTAACTCAACAGATATTCAATGGGATGGTGTGTGTGAGATACTGCAGGCTTCAGGAGATGGGACAGACATCCTTGTCCAGTACAGTGTCCCAGGTGAGGACACCTCATCTGGTCACAGCCATGAGGTGCATTTAGGGAGACTGTTCCCTGAGTGGGTCCCCAGGCCTTGCCAAGACCCCGGCATCATAGCTGGGTATGAAAGGAGCAGAAATCCTCCATTCTAGGGGTACAGCCCCAAATAAAGAGGATATCTGCCATGGCCAGGAAGGAATGAGGCCTGAGACTAGTTCCTAAATGTTCTGGGCCATGTAAGACTCCTGGATGCCTGAAAAAACCAGTGGGCGAGGGGAACAATTCTAAACACAGCTGAGATTGAATTTCCTACCAGTCACCTGGGTGTGAACTCAGAAGACAATGGCATGGTTGAGAGAAATAAGGAAATGAGAAATATCTTACCCTCAAGTATTATAGAGTAATACACTCACGATAGGGCTACATATATAAATCTCCCAGCTTAAGGCTAGTCACAGAAAATGCTAGTTTCCTTCTTCCTTCTCAAGGAGAACAATGACAGATGAAGTAATAGCTTTTCCTGTTTCCAGAGAAGTTACATGATGGCTGGGGAGATGAGACCTACCGGTATGCTAAACTTTCCAAGGCCTAGACCTCCTGTTTTGGATGCTAACCTTTAGCTAGGAAGAATATGTGGCTTAATTTATTAACTGTTTCCTTCATACACCAGATGTTCCCTTCTCCAAAGACCAGGATGCTAAGATCAGAGGATGAGGAATTTGTCTCCAAGACTCCTGAACTCTTTATTGCTGTCTGCCCAAGCAATCCAATAGGAACAGCTGGTTTCCTTTGGGTAACTGAGAAGAATGCCCAATGCCAAAATCATTCTCTAGGTCTGAAAAGATCCAACAGGATTTAACTAGCACCTTGAACAGTGGCTGGCTCATAGTAAGCACTCTATAAATATTTGTTAAATGGCTGAATGGTTGAATCTAATAATCTTGGAGGGGCTAGCCTGATTATGAAAAATTTGGCTCACAATTTTCCTTATGAAAGCTGCCAATTTAATCCAATACAGAATTATTGTCTATGTTTTCCTGGAACACTGAAAAATAACAACCCCGGGCTTTTGTTCCTGGTTGTTAGATACTGTATGAGTGGAGTTGGCAGAAGTTAGAGTTACCAAAGCCTAGAATTAATGAGTTGTAAGATATCAAAATGGTAATTTTGTCTGAGTGCTAATTCAGTGGACAGATGCCACTTAAGGCATCAATGTCTTTGTTTTTACAAATACTTACTGGACTCAGACATACATCACACCTTGGGTACAGGCAATGGGACCATGTCACAGGGATCAAAAGGTGATCCATTCAGACCTGAAGGAGTTTATAATCATACAAACTGCAAAACAATGGAACGTGTGCCGTAGTGAAAGTTACCATAAGAGGCTATGATAGGGACACAGAGGCATAGAGACTCTAATTTCTCCATTGCTTGAATATTTCCAATATCTAGAAACTCATTGTCATGGGGGAAATACAGGGAGAGAGAGTACACTAACATTTCTTATGCACTCAGCATATTTTAAATGAATACCTACTGTGTGCCAAGTACTATGTGAGGGGCTGGAGAGGCAGTGAGTAAAAGAGACACGGTCCCCACTCTCACATGAAGACACAAATAAGTGTGTAATTACAAAAAGTGAAGAATGCAATGAAAGAAAAGCCAAGTGGCTGCGAGACATTCTATATCAGTTCCCACTACCTGGTTGGTTAATCCCATCAATTCTGAGGGGGTATTTTAATCTCCATTTCACTGAGGAGTTAACTGAGGCTTCCGGCTATAAATTGCTTCGGCCAGAGCCACACAGCTGCTAAGTGTTAGAGCTGGGATTAGAATCTGGAACTGTCCAATGCCAAGTCCAGGTGCTCAACTCCAGGTCCTCACAGATGAGCCTCATGACATATGGATCGCTCCATCCAGGGACAGTTTCACTTATGAGAAACGTATTTGTTGAAACACATTCTTTCTATTCCACCAGTTATTTGCATTATACTCCTTTAATTGGAAGCAGCTATTTGGGGGTTAATTATGTACTATCTCATGTTGATTTGCAACTGTGTCTTGCTTAAGTAAGGACATGGAAGGTCTGATTCTCCCACTCAAATCCTCCCACCTTCTGTCTAGGCTGGATGTAGAAGCTCCTATTAAATACTCACTGGTTTAAATTACAGACATTGAACATTTTATAGTGTTGGACACAGACTCCAAAGTAATGGACTAAGGAACCAAATGGCTCCGAGTTCCTTTAAAATCATTGCAGAGCTGGGTTCAAATCCCAGCTCAGTCACTTATTAGCTGTATGCTCCTGTCTGAGACCTTTACCCCCAAGCCTCAGAGTCCTCACCTGTGACATGGAGATCAGGACACCTACCCTCGGGGCTCTGTGAGGAGTCAGTGAGATGAAGTGCTGAGCACCACTCCTAGGGCACAAAGAGTGCTGAACAGATGGTCACTAGTATCATTTCTAGGTTTTCCTCTTTATTTAACAGCTATCACCTGAACCATCAAACAAAGCTACCTGCTCAGCTTTTAATTCATTTCTAAAACTACACAAGGAGTTGGAGACCTGCTGTATTTTGCGTTTTCCTGAATTCTTTACCCTGACTTTAATAGAAAGGGGGTCTAATTTGTTTCACTTTTTGGTTTATATCAGTGGTTCTCAACTGGGGGCAATTTTGCGCTCCCCTCTCCTTACCGCGCATTTGGAAGTGGCTGGGGATATTTTTGGCTGCCACAACTGGGAGGGGTGGGTGGGATGCTCCTGGCAACTAGTGGGTAGAGGCCAGGGACACTGCTGAACATCCTACAACGCACAGGCCAGTCTCCCCCACTCCATCAAAGACTTAACCAGCTGAACAATGTCAATAGTGCCGAGATTGAGAAACCCCGGTTTATAGCGGCCAGCCAACCGGAGCCCGGGTGAGCTCCAAGATGATGTCATGCAGGGGGAGACCCACGCCTGCCTGCGGTGAGACACATTACACGTGGGGGATCTCACCATTTCCTTGCAGACCCCTCACCTTACCACCGCCGCCGCCTCATATCCTGCTCAGGGCTCTCCTGGGAACGCAGGGAAACCTTGCAGCAGATGGGGTTTCGCTTAGTCACATTCTCTGCAGCCAGATTGGATTACGGCGACAGCAGCGCTGGCTCTGAGAGACCAGAGTTCCCTGGTGCTCTCGGGGCTGGCTTTTCACCTTCCAGGACCCAGACTCACCCCAGCGCAGGCGAGGAGAGGGGCTCATTTGCAGTTCTGTCTATCAAAAGGAAGAAAGCTGAGAACTAGAAAAAGCCGAAAGGATATTTGCACCTTCTGTTGCAGGCAGGGTCTGGATATTTCTGTGTACTTCTTGTGTTTGTCACGACAGGTGATACATATTCAGTAATTTTTTTAAAAAGAAATATATAAATGATAAAAATCTCAGAGTTTGTATTTCGTATGTGTCTCAGTTCAGGCTGCTATAACAGAATACCATAAACAGAGTGGCTTATAAACAGCCGAAATTTATTTCTTACAGTCTTGGAGACTGGGAAGTCCAAGATCAGAGTGCTGGCATAGGCAGTGTCTGGTGATGTCCTGCTTCATCCTGGTTCATAGATGGCCATCTTCTTGCTGTGTCTGCACATGAAAGAAGGGACAAGGTGGCTCTCTGTGGCCTCTTTTATAAGGGCATTAATTCCATGAGGGTTCCACCTTATGAACTAATCATCTCCCTGAGGCTCCACCTGCAAATACCATCACATTTGGAATCAGGTGTCAACATATGAATTTTAGAGGGACACAACTATTCGGTCTAGAGCAACAGGAAGGAGTAAGAATGGCTACTAATTTTTGAGCAGTTATAATCGTCTAAGTACTGTTTCATGTGTTTAACAAGTATTGACTCATGCAATTCTACAACAGTGATGCGTAGATTAGTGTCTCCACTTGAGAGCTGATATAATGGAGGGTCAGCAAAGCTGTCACTCAAGGGCAACAGCTACTGAGTGGAAAAGCCAGGATTCCAACCCCTGTCTCATGTTCTTCAAGGCCTAAGTCTTAACTACTAAGTAAGATTCCTCTCACTGGGTGGTTTAGTTTGGTTCTAGTGAGAAGAAAGCTAATCTGTTGCAGAAAGCATGGCTGATCCGAGACCTCCCAGCCACTGGGGTGTGGTGGAAGTATCTCTTCCTCCTCTTGGCATTGCCCTTTAGCAAACAGGTGAAACAGGTAAACTTGGTTCCTAGGGCCTCCCATCTCTCACCTGGGCATGCACTCTGTGTCCCCCAATATACACATGCTGCTACTGCCTCCTGTCTCAAATTCCAGGAGTTTACTGCATGTGCAATGCTAGGCACCAGAGACCTAAACATTTGGTACCCGCTCTTAAAGAGCTTGTAGTCAAGTGTGAAAAAGAGACAAGGAACAGGACTGTTCCAATCCAGCAGGATGAGTCTGTGGCTGAGGTAGGTACATGCTAGATGAGGGTCACCTAACCCAGGTTGCAGGATTGGTTATCTGATTTATCTGAACTGAGTTTTGAAACATCCTCAAAGCAACATAGTTTGGGAAGGGTGTTCTGGTAGAAGATACAGCACATGCAAAGTAAGGGAGGCATGAAAGAGAATTCAGGAGTGATGAGTCATTCAGGAGAGATGGGCACAGGATGCATGGGAGCTATGAGTACAGCTGGAATAGATCATGACGAGTACTGTGTGCTACTAAGGAGTGTGCATTTATGCAGCAATTCTGACCTTCCAAAAATGACAGTGTCCACTGGGGAATATGGATTTTCACAGTGTGCAATGGAACTGCCCACAGCTGGCTCTGATGGAAACTTCTGCTCTTCTGTAGTGATTTGAGCACCATCAGCCACTCCTGTGTACCTGCCCCCAGGTTATATCCTTTCAGGCACCAGCCCCTGGAGGATGTAGTCCACAGAAATCTCTACTGCACATGCTGGTCTCTCGTGGCTGTGATGTGTGCCGGAGTGGGCACTGATTCTCTACCTACTTGGGTACCATTCTGTTTTGCCAAGTACTCTGCAATACAATGGTGTGCTTCCTCCCTCCATCCCTGGGAAACTGGGGGCTGTTTCCATTCTCCGGAGAAGGAGGTTGAGTCACTGTATAGTTACTATGTGGAGATTGAGCACTGTCTAGCCATCAACATTCATGGAAGAGACAAAAGATGAGGATGCACTGGGAACTAGAATCCCAGTTTCTATTTTTGGATAGGAAGCAGAGCCACATGGAAAAGATTCGATAATGTTAACAAATGACACAATAATAACTAGCTGAGCCAGGAGGTGTTTCTTTTCAGCTTAAATGATGCACTTTAGTTACACAGACTTCTGAGAAGCTAGCCTTCTCATCCTATCTAAAATGCCATTTCATCTGTTAATACCCAACCCAGACGCCCCCTGCTCAGTAAATCATTCCTCAATATTTAGGTCAGAATGCCTCTTTATATTTTATTTGCATCTCTATTCCTTGATTACCCCACTTTGCCTGGGTCCTAAATAATTACTTCCATATGTGTGACTTTCATGAGATTATAAAATGAGGAGAGTAACATTTTTTATGAGCCTCTATGTGGCAGGCACCGGGATAATTGTTTTATAAATTCTATTTCATGGAAATCTTCTCAAATAGACTATGGGCAGATGTTACCAGCCTCATATTAAAAATGAGTAAATGGAGGTTCTGAGATTTTAACCTCCTGGAGGGTTTAAAACTTTTGCCTTTATCTAGCGTACGTGTTCCCCAGCATGGCATAACCATTCCCTGGGCATGGCAGGAACAAAATAAGTCTTAATGAAATCCTTGAAATCCTTCTTTTCCCTACTGAAGTAATGCAATATTCATCCAAGGCCAAATTTTTATTGAAAAAAATGTGCTAGGAAAGCTTGACTGTGTTGTATCCAAGGAGTCCGAGTGTTAAATATCTTGGGCTCCTGCCATAGGCATTTACCACGAAGTAAAGGACACGTATTGTTCTGCGCCTCATCATGATAGAAAGAATGTTCAGTGACGTCATGATCTATTTTAGGATCAGATTTGCAACACTGCTGCTCCTTATGTCACGACATGAGGCATAGCTTGGGCATCTGGACCACCCGAGTGCTGACCCTTCTCTTCTTGTCTCTTGACTTTTCGCAAGCTGTGTCTCTTTCCCTTGATGAAACAGCTAATGAAACACAACCTTTCTTTGGGTCAGTCTCTGATTTAGGAAAGTTTTCAGCTGCTTCTAAGGGAGTGTGTGTGTGTGTGTGTGTGTGTGTGTGTTAAGGGGAAGGAGGGAAGAGTGAGGAAATAATTTCCACTCAGTAGTCTAGATCGTGCTCTATTGGACCCTCCTCACACAAAAAAAGAATGCTACAAGAGATCTTCTTTTGTAGAGTTTGGAGTGATTCTTTTCTGTTTTGGAAATACAGGTGTGAAAATTTATCATGGTCTCATCTATGGTCAGGTCTGTTCACATGTTCAGGATTGCAGAGGGAGTATTTGTTAGCCCATGTTTCCAATGAGCTGCATGTGTTGGTTCTCCCACTGAGAGAAACGTGGTCCTGTGGAGATGATGAGGCCATCTTTATCATCCCTGGGAGAGGAAGTCTGGGGCTGATCCTTATGAGTTAATGACAATGCTCGAGGTCATTTAACTTTTGCAATCATCCTGTTTGCAAACACATGACATCTATTAGATCTATTAGGAGAACATATAGCATTCATTAGGAGGTGAAAGTGATAATGAAGATATTTATTCATTTGTTTAATACATATTTACCTATTAAGTATTACATGCTATGTGTTGAATATTGTGCTGGGAAGTGGGAAATTTAGATGAACCAGGGGGCTTACCCTTAAGGGGTCTAGAAGCCCCTTAGCCTCTAGCCTAGACGAGAAGACAGACAGGTAAAGTGACAATTGTAATCCAATGCAATAAATGCCATGATAGGGTAAATAGAGGATGTAGGAACCAATGGTGGGTTGGGATGGAGGGAAGGCTTGCTAGAGGGGGTTACACCTGAATAGAATCTTGAGTATGATTTCGAGTAAGGGAAGAGAGAGGAGAAAGGAAGTAGTGGGAGACGGGCAGAAGGATCTACCAGAGCAAGAAGGTAAGAAACAGCACGCTGCATGTTGAGAATGTTTGTGGGGTGAGGGCCTGAGGGCCAGAGGATGGACAAAGTGCTGGGGGTCAGGCTGGGGAGACAGAAGATTGGTAGGTTCTCCTGCTGAGCCTTGATAACCCTGTGAAGGACTTTGAAATCTCCTCCTCTAGAAGGGTGTGGGGAGGCCATTATGGAGTGTCAACAAGAGAGGGATAAGGATAGATTCATGCTTTAAAAACATCATTCTGGCTACAATGTAAAGCAGAGTTAAGAAGAAGGCAGGCTGGACTCAGAGAGACCAGTGAGTGGATGCTACATATAGTCATTTAAGCAAGAGAGGGTGGTGGCTTGGACCAGAGTGGGAGGGGCGGGCATGGAGGGAAGTGGGCAGATTCTAGTGATATTAAAGACAAGCTTGCCAGGTTTGGTGACTGATAGAATGTGGAGAATGAAGCAGAGAGATGTGACAGCCTGGATGGGAGGCCCAGTGGATGGCAATGCCATTCACTGAAACAGGATTGGTGGGTAGGGAGAAGAGTGAGGAGTCACTGCTGTTTGGAGCTGGTAGTCCCAGTTCGGGAATAGAGGCAACAGTGGCAAAGGGACTCCTTTGTAAGCCTGGCCTCAGCAGAAGACTGTGCTCGTGCTCCATTCCTCTTCAGATGTGGCCTGGGAACACATATACACAGCACCCCCTCACTTAAGATGGAGCCAAGGGTAGGCACAGTCTATCCCTAGAGGTCCTCTCCCCACTGGTTTGGCATGTCTTTGTCCCTACGGTCCAGAGCAGTAAAATAGTAATCGTGATACTTACAGAGAGATGGTACTGTGGTTAAGTGCATGTAAGCCAGACTGCCGGGATTTGTAAATGTCAAATTCTTATTAGCTATGTGAACTTCGGGAAGTCATCTGTGATTCAGTGTCCACTCTGATAAAATGGGGATCATAGTTTCTATCTGACAAATTTGTTGTAGAGAAAAAAAATGTGTAGAACTGTATGTAAAAGAGCAGGCACCTGATAAATATTGACAAGACAAATGAATAGTTCTTACCTTATTCTTGGTTCATTTTCTCTTTTCAGTATAAAATATTTACTGAGAAATATGTATTTTATGCTGTATTTGGCACTGCATTTTGTGGATTCAGAGCTCTGCTTTCTTTAAGGGAGAAAAAGAGTTGAGAGGTCAACTAAAGTTTTTTTACAGAATCTGTTTACATCCAGTGCTGGGATAGGCATTTTTCTCATGTTTTCTAACCTAGAATTATCATCTCAAAGCCTTTCTCTCATCATGCTTCTTCCTGTTGCCCAAAGGGTCAAGTTCGATTTCCAAATGTCTTAGCAAGGCTTTTGCTATAGTCTGAATATTTGTGTCCCGCACATATCTGGTCACCAATGTGATGTTATTTGGAGGTGGGGCCTTTGGGAGGTGACTAGGTCATGGGAAGAAACCCTCATGAATGAGATTACTGCCCTTAGAAAAGAGACTCCAGAAAGCTGCCTTGCCCCTTCCACCATGTGTGAACACAGCAAGAACACACCATCTATGAACCAGGGAGCAGGCCCTCACCAGACACTGAATCTGCTGGTGCTTTGATCTTGGACTTCCCAGGCTCCAGAGCTGTGAGCAATACATTTCTGTCTAGTTTAAGCCACCCAGTCCAGGGTATTTGTTATAGCAGCCTGAACAGACTAAGGCAGCTTTCAAGGCCTTTGTAACCTATCCCCAACTTGCTTCGTAAGCTTTGCCTCCTGCTTCCACCTACTAAATGCTAACCCTCCCCTCTGCTTTAGCCATGATAAACTTTCCATTCATCAAACTGTCATGATCACATACGTCTCCATGCCAGTGTGTGCGCTGTGCCTTCTGCTGAAATTGCCCTTACTTCTTACTTCTTAATGAGAGCCTTGTTCAAATATTACCACCTTTTGCAGAATTGATCACTTCATCTGCTCCGATCCCTAACACCTTCAAATTATTCTAATACAGCACTTATTACAGAGTATCTCAATTATTTGTTCTTGAGTTTGTCTTTCCCTTAGCAAACTGTGAGCTCCCCCAGGACAGAACATGTGTCTTCTTGGCATTGGTAGCCCTCGATCCTAACCCAGAACTTGACTTGGCACAGAGTTAGTATTTAGAAAACCCTCAGCAAGTGAATTAATGGGTAACCAAATCCTACTTAACACTTAAGCAACAGTAGGTAGATGACATACATTTTTTCTCCCACCACCTCCTTGCCTTGCCTTCTCCCCAGCTCAGTGATCTACCAGGAAAGGAGAGCATCCAGAACTGACCAAAGAAGGGAAGAACATCCTGAGAAATGATACAGATATTTATTGCTTTGCTTGTGTTCCCCAGATAAGGCATTGATTCTTAGGCATTAGCATTATATACTGCTCAATAAAAGAGATTTTCTTTATCTCTCAACAAAGACCTGGGGTTTAAAAATCTTTCAGTTTTTTAGTATAACTTAGGGAACCAGTTACACAGGGCATCGTGTCCAGGGGTAGGGACATAGGACTTGGAATGACTGGCTAAGGATAAATAAGGAAGCCTAGACTTCGTCCAGTCTCATCCTAAATTTGATATGTCACATTTATACTTAGAAAACGTGCCATTCTCACCTCCTTTACACAGATTTGTCTATCAATATATATGATCCCTTTAAACACCTCCCATTTGATCTCCCCTGTTTTAGTTGGTGAAGAGCATTCACTGTGATAAAATGCAATGGACCTTAAGAGATTGCTTTTGTGCTTTCTAAAATATTCTTGAAAAAATATGTACAGTTTAAGTTGACAAATATTTTCATTATAAGTTTAAATAGTTGCAAAGGATATAATGTCAAGTGTATTGAAAATATATCCATTTAAAAATAAAATTGTCTTATCATTCTTTTTTTCGTTTTTTTTTTTTTTTTTTTGAGACAGAGTCTCACTCTGTTGCCTGGCTAGAGTGCGTAGCATCAGCCTAGCTCACAGCATCCTCAAACTCCTGGGCTCAAACAATCCTTCTGCCTCAGCCTCCCGAGTAGCTGGAACTACAGGCATGTGCCACCATGCCCAGCCAATTTTTTCCATATTTTTCAGTTGTTAGGCTAATTTCTTTCTATTTTTAGTAGAGACGGGGTCTCGCTCTTGCTCAGGCTGGTCTCAAATTCCTGAGCTCAAGCAATCCTCTTGCCTGGGCCTCCCAGAGTGCTAGGATTACAGGCGTGAGCCACCATGCCCGGCCTGTTTTTTTTCTTTTATTCTGAATTTATTGTGTAGCTCATTGGCCTACCAGGTGTTTGATTAAACTGAACACTTCAATACATAAAAAGAAGATATTCACTTGTTCTTCCAGCTCAAAAATGTGAGTCAAGCACCACAATGAATGGTTTTTGCTTCAATTATAAAGGTTCTAACTTTCATGTGCAAATTAGGATACATTTCAAATTAAAGCTGCTATTTTTACCTCTTTATTTATTTATTTAATTTTTTTATTTCAGCATATTTTGGGGGTACAAAAGTTTAGGTTATGTATATTGCCCTTTTCCCCCCACCCCCTGAGTCAGAGCTTCAAGTGTGTCCATCCCCCAGATGCACTCATTATGTATGTATACACCCATCCCCTCCCCCCCACTGCCCAGCACCCGATTAATGTTATTCCTATATGTGCTCTTAGGTGTTAATCAGTGAAACCAATTTGATGGTGAGTACACGTGGTGCTTATTTTTCCATTCTTGGAATACTTCACTTAGTAGAATGGGTTCCAGCTCTATCCAGGAAAATATAAGAGGTGCTATGCCACCATTGTTTCTTATAGCTGAGTAGTACTCCATGGTATACATATACCACATTTTATTAATCCACTCATGTATTGATGGGCACTTGGAAAAAATTTTCACATGCTACACATCGATAAAGGGCTGATAACTAGAATCTATTTAGAATTTGGGAAAACCAGCAAGAAAAAATCAAACAACCCTATCAAAAAGTGGGCAAAGGACATGAACAGAAACTTTTCAAAAGAAGACAGAACAATGGCCAACAAACATAGGAAAAATGCTCAACATCTCTCATCATCAGGGAAATGCAAATTAAAACCACAATGAAATATTACTTAACTCCAGTGAGAATGGCCTTTATCAAAAAGTCCCAAAACAATAAATGTTGGCCCGGATGCAGAGAGGTAGGAACACTCATACACTGCTGGTGGGACTGCAAACTAGTACAACCTCTGTGGAAAGCATTATGGAGATACCTTAAAGAGATACAGGTAGATCTACCATTTGATCCAGCAATCCCATTATTGGGCATCTACCCAAAAGAACAAAAGACATTCTATAAAAAAGACATCTACACCCGAATGTCTTATCACTCTTTTAAATAGATTTAATGGATCTAAATTCCATTGTGATTTGACACTACCATTCATCCATTTAAAAATACACGAATAAGATCTTCCCAAACAGTTTAAAATTTACAGTTTCTTTTTTCCTTAAATGTGTGTTTCCAATTCATTTCCTCCATGGAAGTGTATCCCAATGTAGTATATTTTTATCTTTGAAATTCTTTCATTGATATCATCATATTCTTCTGAAACAAAACATATTTATAAATTGATGTTAACATTTTTAAAATTTTCTGTAAGTATAAAGGTCTAACAGGAAATAATTTCTTCTGGATTAAATTATCATGTGAATTATTACAAGTATCCAGTTGATCAATCTACTGTACATTTGTCAAAATTTTGGTAAATATGACATGAAACATAAAGTTTTGTTAGAAATGCTTTTCTGAGTGAGATGGACTTTTTTCAATTAGATCATATATCTGTTGAAGAATATTCATTATTCCCAACGTGAGATGGTATTATATAAATTCTGTTCTTAGTTTTCATCTTTTGGTTGTAAGCACTGAAAAATCTATTCACAGAAATAAGTAGATGGGAAAAGAAAACTTGTATTATAGCAGTGTTATAACCTCCTACCAGGTTGCATGCCAAAAATCACATAGGAATCAATCGTCAAAAAGCATTTTTAATGGTTTCTCAACTGACATTTTAATTAGGTTTCCTTTCAGTTTTATTGTAACCAAAGCATTGAAAGTCGTCTCACTTGCAGAATGATTTGTTACTAGGTCATTAGTCATTCACTTTCCCAACACTTACAACAGAATTTTGAATTGTACCTTTGTTTTTGGTCCCCCAGAAAGTTTTACACCTCAAGGCAATTTAAGATGCATGAGAAGCATGGCTACCTTTTGTAAAGTGAGAGAAAAGCATTTATGAAAAGGGAGCTCCATGTTCAGATTCCCGAGAAAGAGTACAAATGGAAGCTGAGAATCTGAAAATTCCCTTAAAACTACATTTGCCAACTAGAGCCCTTGGAAAATCTTTGAGTATGTCTGGGGTATGTGCACCACAGTTTGAAAGTTACTATATGAGATATCCTTTCCATAACTAAATTAAGTATCCCCAGAGAGGAGGAAATGGACTATCCATTATAAAGACACAGAAAAACTGAAAATACCAAGAGTATGGTGTTAGTGGACCATTCAAATGGAGTTCAGGAAAAATTACAAGATATACAAGCAACTCACTACTCATCTGGCTGTTTATTGGTTCTACCTCACCCTGGCCCTAGAAAATAGATCTATGGAGGAGAGTTAACAGCTGTTTGCAAGTTCCCTACTCTTACATATATGATAATGTCTATTCATTCTTAGCATGGTGCATATCTGTAGGGCCCCACAGGGGTCCTCTCACCCTGTGAGTGTTGTCACATATTGGGATTGGGATGGGAACAGACAGAGGCGTAAGCAGAGGTCCAACAGGACATAGGGCGTATACACTGAAGGAGGGGTTAACTTTATATTTAATACATGGTTTTTACCATGTATACAAAATAGAATATCGCTTTCTTCCTTTTTCTTTATACCTCTTTCTAAATAAATCTACACGTACCTCATTCTTTTTAACTACAACATAACGTGCAGTTGATTCCAAACTTTTGCTATCCCAAACAATGCCACGATAAGCATCCTCCTTGTGCATTCGTCTTGATGCACTTTTGAGAATTGATCTGAAGAATAAATTCTTAGGTATGGACTGGCTGCAGCAAAGGGTCTACGCACTTCCAAGATACTGCTGAATGGGTCTCTGAAGAGGTTACACCAGTTTACACTCCCAGCCATGGTCTATGGGAGCACCGGCTCTCCCACATCCCCCAACACTGGGCATTTTCAAACATAAATAAATGGAGGATTCGGATAGTTTTAGTTTTAAATTAGACTTGAGATATCCCTCTCGGCTGCCCCAACCCGTCTCCCCAGAGCAACACAGCCAGGGGATGGCTAATGCCACAGACTCTGCTCAGAAGGCTGAATGCTGCTGCTTCAGTGGGAACAGGGTGTGTTTCTTCAGTCTGTGCCCTACTTGGCACCTGTCCCTCTCAGACCCAGCCAGTGCGGGGAGCCAGACTCTCTGACGGTAAGAAAGAGTGGCCTGGAAACAAATTGATCTTTTCACAGCTGGCTGTTCCCCTCTTTTCCCTCAGCTTGGACCCAGCTCAGAACAAGGTTGCCGATGTTCTGCCGCAACAAAGATGGCATTATTGAGGACTGCCTCCTTGGGGGAAGCCTCGTTCCCCAAGAATCACTTCTGTAGTTTCAACTATGACAAGCCAGGAGATCAAGCATAGCTGTGCGTCTCCGAGAGTCTCCAAAGCGACATCTGACTCTGTCCATCCTGTTGATGACGATATCCTCTTCCATTGGGGTCCCCGACTTTATTTAAAGGATTTCAGATGACTCAAGTCAACAGCATATCACCCCTTATTCATCCTTCCTGGAGGCCCATGGTCAGGAGGTAGGAGAGTTTGGTATTCAAAAAGAGGAGAACGGTGTGAGCACAGGGGGAAAAGCATCTGGTGTTTATTGCTGGCACCACCAGTCTTAACGCCATCCCTTCCTATTACTCTGCATTCTTGTTCTTCATAGAACTTGTTTCACCGCAGAGAAATCAATTTATTTGCCTGTTTATTGCCTGCATCCTCCACTAGAATAAAGGCTCCACGAGGGCAGAAACATTGTTAAGTTTGCCACCGTATCATCACTTCCTGGGATAGCTCCTGGTTCATTGGAGGTGCCTCATAGACATTTGTTGAATGAATGAATGAATTTAATAAGCACCTCCTGTGTTGGACAATTTTACTGTCTGTGATGTCATTTAATATTTAAACTATGTGAGGTAGAGATATTATCTTTATTTATGGTTCAGTAAATTGGATCCAAGAGATTAAAGTAATGCTTCCAGAATCACACAACTGGTAATTGGTAGAACTGAGATTTTCATTTAGGCCTGAATGTTCCCAAACCTTTCTTCTAGACCACTAGGATTCTGATTTTTCTAAATTTAAACTCAAAAGTATTAAAGGCTTTTGCAAGCAGTGAGGGAAGTGGTCATCAAAGACATTTGCTGGTTAGCATGGTGTATTCAACAGGAACAGATACTCTGACCAAAGTAAGCAAGTTCCCAAATGTTAAGTGCTTATTAAATTATTATTCCTATTTGAGGAAAGCAGTAGGGCTACTTTATATGCATTTGCACAAATGTTGGGACTTTTGAACTGAATAACAAGGGAATTCTAAAAGACCTTTATGTTGACAATGAGTGTGTGTAGGGAAGAGCACTAATATTTAATAACAAGGTTATGCTGTGTGCTGGGAACCATGCTTTAAATATGTGAGTCCATTTAGTCTTTATAACAATATTTTCTTCTCTTTCTTTCTCTTTTTTTAACTTTCAGACAAGAATTTTGAAGTGTAGGTTAGGTAAGCCATGCATCGTGGTAGAACCAGCATTTGAATCTACATCTCTTTCTACCCACCATGGCACCAAGTGTTGGGCAGGGACTGTGGTCTCAGTGGACTACATACAGTCATAGGCACAGAGAGCGCTCCATGAATGACTGATTGGCAGGTCCCTGACAGCCTAGTCCTTAGACAGTGACACCCCACCCCCACCCCCACCCCAAGGACTCCTTGGGGTTTGGCACCATGCCTGGTATGACTTTATCCTTTAACTGTTTCTTTCTTTTGTCGGCCAACCCCCTGAGGGAGCCCTGTCTCCCCCTCGCAACTCTGCTGGAATGAGAGGTCTCCACAAGGGTTCTGAAAACCCACACTCTGTGCTGTGGTTTTCCTGAGAACTGGCTGCAAGGTAATGCTCTGAGATCAGTCCTTCCAGCTCCCAACTCAAAGATCCTCAAACTCCAGCCTCCCATGGGTTTTGAGCTGCCAGTTATGATGAAATATTAGCACAGAAGAAAATAATTTTTTTTTTCTATTTGAGTTTCTAACAAGGACAGCTTTTTAGGATGATTTATGTACTTTGAGTATTTTCAAAAAGTTTCTTTCAGTGTTGTTCTTTAGGCATTTCTCTTATCACTTGAGCTCAGCTTGGCGCTGCTCTGGAATCTGCCTTTTTTTCCTCCTGTCTACAAACCACCAAACACATGTCCCAGTCTGAATCCATGGAACTAAAAATTGTAGGGAAATTCTTTATAAAAAAAAGCCCCAAAGATTGTGTCTTGGACACAGCCAGCTCCAAAGAAGTTGTGCTTGTAATATTTGGGGATGAAATTGTCCCTCTAAAATTAAAAAAAAAAAAAAAAAAAACTAAACTAAAAAAAGGAGTTTTTCCAAAGCATTTTGCTCTTTATGCATTGTTTGTTCATGTACTCATTTGACAAATATTAATATTTATTAAGTATTTACTCTGTGTTGGTTATTGTGCTATGTAAGAAGAATATAGTAGTGAATCAGATAAAATTCTTTTCTCAAAGATCCTATGGTCTATCATACTAGCCAACTGAGTACAGATGCCTCTTGACGTAAGATGGGGTTATGTCCCAATAAACCCATTGTAAGTTGAAAATATCGTAAGTTGAAAATGCGTTTAGTACACCTAACCTACTGAACATCATAGCTTAGTGTCGCCTACATTAGCCTACTATGGGGCAAAATCATTTAATGCAAAGCCTATTTTATGATAAAGTGTTGCATATGCCAGTATGCTGGCTTGGGAAAAGATCAAAATTTAAAATTTGAGGTATGTTGACATTTTGATGGTTTTGCACAATTATAAAGTCACATTGGCCTAGCGGAAGAATTTATGAAGAAGACCCCAAAGGAAATTACAGCAACAATAAAAATAAATAAATGGGACCTGATCAAATTAAAAACCTTCTGCACAGCCGAGGAAACTATCACTGAGAACAAACAGCCTACAGAATGGGAGAAAAAATTTGTATGCTACACATCCGATAAAGGGCTGATAACTAGAATCTATATAGCACTCAGGAAAATCAGCAAGAAAAAATCAAACAACCTCATTAAAAAGTGGGCAAAGGACATGAACAGAAATTTTTCAAAGGAAGACAGACTAATGGCCAAGAAACATATGAAAAAATGCTCAATATCTCTAATCATCCGGGAAATGCAAATCAAAACCACAATGAGATATCACTTAACTGCAGTGAGAATGGCTTCTATCAGAAAGTCCTAAAACAATAAATGTTGGCATGGATGCGGAGAGATAGGAACACTCATACATTGCTGGTGGGACTGCAAACTAGCACAACCTCTATGGAAGGTAATATGGAGATACCTCAAAGAGCTACAAGTAGCACTACCATTTGATCCAGCAATCCCATTACTGGGCATCTACCCAAAGGAAGAAAAGATAGTCTATAAAAAAGACATCTGCATTAGAATGTTTATAGCAGCACAATTCAAAATTGCAAAGATGTGGAAACAACCCAAGTGCCCATCAATACATGAGTGGATTAATAAAATGTCATACATGTACACCATGGAGTTCTACTCAGCCACAAAAAACAATGGTGATCTAGCACCTCTTGTATTATCCTGGATAAAGCTGGAGCCCATTCTACTAAGTGCAATATCATAAGAATGGAAAACTAAGCACCACATGTACTTACCATCAAATTGGTATTAACTGATCAATACTTATGTGCACATATAGTAATAACATTCATCAGGTGTTGGGCAGGTGAGGGGGGGGAGGAGGGGATGGGTATATTCACATTTAAAGGGTGTGGTGCACACCATCTGAGGGATGGACACGCTTGAAGCTCTGACTTGGGTGGGCAAAGGTAATTTATGTAACCTAACATTTGTAACCCTGTAATATACTGAAATAAAAAAAAGTCAAAAAATAATAAATTGAACCATCATAAGTTGGAGACCATCTGTGATACGGCCTGGGGAGCACTGCATTTCTGATGCTCCTACCTCTTGAGCCCCGCCTCTGACTGCTCTTCTGTCTTGGCACTACTATTCTCCCTATCCCACACCCCCACCTTTTCTTACCTATGTCCTTCTCCTTCTCTCTTTTGACCATGCACTTCTCTCCACCCTAGACCATTTTTCCACCCTCTCTCCATCCAACTGACTCATTCTTCAAGTCCAAAGCTGGATATCACATCCCCCGGGAAGCCTTCTCTGACACGCTGCCCCCTCATGCTGGGATTGCACCCCTTTCATGTGCTCTCATGGCCCCTCTACCATAACACTTATTACATTGCATTGTCTTCTTTGTCTTCGTCTCCCACCAGACTATAAGCTTGTTGAAGATAGAGGCAAAGGTACCTTGTTCACAAATATGTGCCTAATGCACGGCACATAGTAGGTGCTCAATAATTATTCTTGGAACAAACAAATGGTCTGGAAAGCAGATGAGAAATATGAATTTTAAGAACCTCACAGGGGTTTTTATGAGGATTAAATAAATTAATATTTGAAAAGCACTTAGAATAATGCCTACACCTAAATAAATGGATTCCTGTGCTGTGTAATAAATGTTAGGATAGACCCTGTTGCAAGGAATGAAGGGAAAAAGGAAGAGGGCTACTCTAATACAGCCCAGGAACCAGGATGGAGGGAGTACTGGGGGAACATTTTAAGATAAGATAAATCTTGAAAAATAAATGAATAGTAGTTCTCAAGATGGACAAAGAGTTAACGTGTCTCTAGGGTAGTGGGGGCGGTGTACGTAAAAGCACAAAGGGAGCAGCGAACATGAGGTTTTGGGGGGGTTGGCTTCCTCGTGTGGTTGGAGGAGAGCAGATCTGGGCGGGTATGTGGGTAAATGGATCACACAGGGCCTTATGGTCCAGCGGGAAGAGCAGTGCAGGGAGAGGCCAAACTCGGACGTCAACTCTTCAGGTGGTCTAGCATGGTTCCCTTCACTTTTCTTGACCTTAGTGTCCTCACCTGCATAATGCGGGTTGTGCACTAGATGATCTAGACTGGAAGCCTCCTTTCATCTTAGACATTCAGGGAAACTGGGGATGGCAGGAGCTCCTTGAGGGCAAGGCCCTCATGCCTGATGTCTGTCAAATATTACTACTGTTACTACCTTACATCAGCACTATTACTTCATCAACTAATATGCTCATAATGCTACTTTTAATGTTATACTAGCATTACACTTCTACTAGCATTACTACTGCATTACTACATCATTTCCACTAGTACCACTATACTTTCATACTATTGCTACTAATATGCTACTACTACTGCTACTGCTATTACTATTACTACTCCATGACTGTACTATTATTACTATCATACTACTATTGCTACTATACTACTAGTAGTGCTGTTACTATAGTAATATACTATGAATGCTATCATTACTACTATATTACCATTATTTTTATACCACTACTACCAGAAAAATCAGCTGGCATCTATTAAGATCCTACTCATTGTCAGGTACTACTTTATGTGTAGTAAAGTTTACATGACTTTTAATCCTCCCAATGATCTAGGAGATAGGTTCTGTTATTATTGTCATTTTATGATTTAGAAGCTGAGGCTCAGAGAGGTTAGGTGACTTTCTCAAGAGCTAGGGTTGAGATTCAGGTAGTGTAGCTTAAAAGCCTGTGCTCTCCTAGGGGCTCTGCAAAGGTATGTTGGATAACAGAATACAAGGTTGATTGACTGATTAAATTCAATTTCTCTGTTGCCATTTCTGAGGTGTTATTTTAGTAAGAAACCGTAGGGAAATTATTACCTACTGAAGGTGGGAATAGGAGTAGTTTTCTAAATCAGGGCCAGCCAGGAGTCTTTAGTTCAACTTATAACCCTTTACTTCTGCAATCATTGTACATCAAGCATTAGCTATGCAAGATGAAAGATAAAAATGACTTAGCAAAGTTATTCATAATTCAGCAATATGAGACTATGAGGGTGAGCATATGCCTGTATGTTCATTTGAGATCACATGAGGCATCCATGGTCCTCTTGAGGAGCCGAGAGGTGTTTACCTGAAGGCTCGGGCTTGTGCTGCTACGTGGCCGGGGAGAGGGAGCTGTTGCCACTGTCCAATAGGAGTCACATGTGCTCTACAATGTGCTTAGCTCAATTCCTTTAAGGGCCTCCAGCATTTTGGAAGCATCACGGGGCCATTGACGAATGAAGGATGTTTATGGGAGGGAAAGTATCTTTGCACATTATCCATTTCCAAACCTTCTAGAAACATATCTAAGAACTTACTAATTCCACTCCATGGGTATTGGATCTACTAACTCGAATTTTCCCCACTGGCCCCCTGATTGGATTTGGAGTCTGCACTTCATCTTGTGGCTCCTCTGGGCTCTGTGTTGGACTGCTGGAACATTTTGCTCCTACAGCTGTTGGAAGTGGCCCACTGATGTAGTCAGAGGCAGTTGCTCAGCATCCGAACGGCAAGACCAAAAGGGGTGAAAAAAATGGAAGTCATAGTTAGTAAGCGACTGACCTCATTCTGCAGGAATTCTTTCTGGAAAGAGAGCAACAAAATATTGTGACAGGCGGTAAGTCATCTGTGAGAATGTTTACCATGGAATTCTAGCAAAAGAAATGGCACAAGAACCTTCCTGGGCAACACAAAGGGAGTCTGCTCAGGGGCCCCAAAGGAGAGTGACTGGAAAACTTCAGCTTTGTGAGGGTGGCTGTCTCCTTCTCTGTGGAGCCAGCTGAAGCCACAGCAGCACTTGAGCTATCCAAACTGCTAGGATGGTGTTTATAAAAGAATATTCTGGTTTTAGAGTCAACGTGGCTAAAAAGGCCAGCCATGGGATACATGAGGAAAGAGTGCAGAGCAAGCTGCCCTTTACTGAGTGTGCAGCTAAGAATTACTGTTTCCATTTTATGGAGGCTTAGATAGATTAAGGAATGTGCCTAAGTTCACAAAGTTTGTAAGTTCCAGAGGCTGTGTTTAAACCCCAGTGTCCCTAACTCCAATCCTGCATAGTTGCCTTTCTTGAAAGCAAGGCTACGCATTGCACATATTTTTTTGTTTTTCAATTGCTCCATTCACTGTCCTAGGTATGTAGAATGCTGGAACATAGAGTTGGAAGGGCCTTTAGGCATTGGATTGTTCTTCTCACTGTGCAGATGGGGATGGGCCAGGTGAAGGGAAGGGCCTGGCTCAGACTTACGCAAAGGCCAGGGCCAGAGCAGACGGTGGCTGACTCTCAGTTCAGAATGCGCGCTCTGACCAGGTTATCACTCTGGGTGAGTACTGAGTATATTTTGCTGGTTGAGTAAAATAATGTAATTTACTGCAGCATTACCTCTCCTTCTTCTAGACAAGTCATTGCTGTTAATAAATCCTGAGTCCTCTTTTATCCCACGCCTTCTTTTCTGGCTGGTGATTATCAGCATTTGGTTTGTAAAGACTTTTCCCTTTAGTTCAGGGAACAACAATGTTACATAGGACATTGCAGATGTAAAGATAAATCAGTCACGGCTCATGAGCTTCGATAACTTAACGGTAAGTTACCAGAGTTAGACATGAGAACAACTCATTTTAATGCATTACGCATTCATGTAATATACACCTGGGGGTTGTAGAAGCAGGGATGAGGGAAGCTACCTCAGCCTAGGAAATTAGAGAGGTCTTCCTGGAGGATTAATTAATTAAATTGACTAATGATTTCACCCATACAACAAATATTTAGCATGCGTGTCTTCCGTGCCAGATACTCTTCTAGGTATTAAGGGATGCAGCATTAAGATAGGAAAAATACTCCTCAGTCTAGTGGGAGAAATGTAATAGGTAAACAAAATATTATTCTAAGTAGCAGTAGTGAGGAAAACTATAACAGGAACAAGGTCTACAGATTGATATGGGGTTGAGGATTTATTTCTGAAAAGGTGGCCAGGAAAGACCTCTTCAAGGGAATGTCTTTTGACGAGAGAACTAAAAGAAGTGGGAGAAAAGGACCTTTCAAATATCTGCAATAAGTGCTTCCCAGGCAGAGTAAAAACCGTCACTAACGTCTTGAGTCAAGAATCAGTTTGGTGTATTTGAACAAGAGCAAAAGCCAGTGTGAACACAGAAGAGTAATTGAGGGTTACTGCAGGAAGAGATGGAGATAGAACATGGACAGTGACCAGATGGCACGCTGTGCAAGTCACAGTGGAGTATATGGCAGTCAAGTGAAGAAGTGCTTTTCACTCTTACCCTCCGGGTCAGCGTTGCTGACAATACTGTGACACCAATGCATAGAGAAAGACAAAGCTAATAGCAAATGAATCATTCGTGCATCTTGAGATGTTACTGTTTAATTAATTAATGCATTCCTGGCCATAAGGCCAGGGTCCCTCAGAGCATCTCTGGAAAATGCAGCGTCCAGCACCCCTGCACTCACACCCACCCCACCATGCATCCTGCATCCATCATCTCTCTCTCTCTGGTTCTTTGTCATGTTGCTAACACCCTTGAAGGAGATGGTCCAACTCCAAGTAAAGCTGTCTCCATAAATATTTAGACTGCATAGAAAATGTGCCAAAGATGCAAAGAGTCTGTCCAGAGGGAGAAGAGACCTTTCTCTTTGTTGTTTCTTCAGGCTTGTAATTTCATTCATGGATACCTGTCTTTGAATAATACATAACTATCAATTTACCTAAAAGAGTCCCGCAGAAACCCTAGCCTCTTCATCCTTCGGCTGTGCCCCACACAGCATTTTCTTCTCACCCCGGAGTATACATTCCTGTTTTTCCTTCATCCCTTTGTGTCTTCTTTATCCCCACATTTCTGATCACATACTGTGTGTCAGGCTCTGTTAAACACATCTGTGTAGTCTACATTCACTGCCTCTCCTCGTCTTGTGGTCCCTCATCAATTCTTTTTCATCAACCTTCTCCCTCCACCCCCCTTCCCTGAGTCTTTTCCCACTGAGGTCAACCCAGTCTTCCTATTACTAAACCCAGTGGCCATGTTTCTCGTTCTTATTTGACCAGACCTACATCTTCATTGAAATGGATAATGTGAATTGGTCCTGGCTGAAACTAAAGTCGACTTTTTTTTGACATCTAGTTTCACCATTCCTCTGCTTGGACCACTCTGACTTTCTTTCTTTGTTCCTTAAATTTTTGGCTTCTCATGGCTTGTGTCTTTGATATTCTTCTTTGTCTAGCTCCATTGTCCTTTGCCACTGTGCCTCATCCATGCCTGGGCTCTCACTCTAGCAGCTTCTGAATCTCTGCGCTCTGCCTAGATTCCATAGCTGGGTCCTGTCTGTGGGCACGGAACACTGTCTCAGCCAGTTCACACTCTTGTCTGATTTATGGGTTTTAATGTAACCCTTGATGATGCACTTAGTTATTTCTATTCCCATCCTATCTATGGTTTCCCTTTTACCCATTTCCAAATCGTCCTGCTAGATATTTCCTTAAGAAGGCAGAGAAGTCATGTTCTCCTAGTAAATGCATCATTGAAATTGTTCCTCTTGAATGTTTGATGAGGACATACTTTGACTTGATTTAGCTTTTTCAACCTTGCGGGGAATTCTAAAGCTGGAGGAATGTTTAAACTCCTACCAGCTGCCTGCTTGGTGAAAAGAGCTCTTTTCTAGACCTGGGAGTGAGAGAGACTCTTATATTCTCCTTTAATAAAATCAATTTAGGCTGAAAAGAAGGCCAAGTTGACAGCCAGCATTTCACTAGCATTCCACCTCTCTAAGCATCCATGATTTTTTTTTTTTATGCTTTATTAGATGAGATGAGTTGCTTGGTATTAAGAACTTTCAATCAACAGGCAAATGAATTTATAGCATGTAAAAATAGACAGCGCTCAAGGCTGCACAGACAAAGGTAATGGGCACAGACTTTTCAGTTTTCTGTACGTATTACCATCTGCGATTTTGACAGATGAAGAAAGGGTCAGAGAAGGAATGTGACATGCTCAACCCAAAGAAAAATATAGGCAAGGTGGAAAATAATGTCAATCTGTAACTCCTAGTTCAATGCCTTTTGCCAGCGCACTGCATGCCAGAAGATAATAAGCCCATTGATCTTTCTTTAATAAAGGTTGCGAATTGTTTAAATTAATAGCACATGTGTAAGGTTCAACACTGCTATAATTTGAAAGTTAAAAATTATGAGACTTCTTGTCCCGGTCCAGCTATTTATTATGCTATATCCCTGCGGGCTAACACATTGTTAAACCTTATTTTTTAATTGGAAGATCGGTATAACTATTCTTAGGAATTATACTAGTTTTCTAATGAATTATCATTTCTTGCAGTTAAGATAATGAAGCACGATTATAATGACATTGTTCTTCTTTATTTTTGCCAATAAATCAGTACGTGCCTGGTGTTGGGGGGGGGGCGCTTGTCCCTCACTCCGTGTGGAGAGACGTGGAGAGTCCCTGGCTCTGCTGCATATTCTCCCTCCTGTCTTCCGGCCCCCAGTAGGGAGAAATGGCTGAACCCAGTGGATGAGTTTGTGAGACAGTGCTGAGCACACTTAGCTTGGCTCAGAGGTTCTCAGTGTGGTCCCAGAACCACCAGCAGCAGGATCACTAGGGGACATGTCAGACATGTAGATCCTCAGGTCCCGCTCCAGCCTTCCAGCCTCCTGAACCAGAAACTCTGGAAGTGGGTCCAGCCATGGTGTGTTACCAAGCCCACCAGACGGTTCTGATGCCCACCTGAGTTTGAGAACCACTAGTTAGTTGGCTCCTTCATCTTCTCGGGATCTGACTGCATAGAGAGGAGCTGTGTTCTGGTCTGTTTTCTGCTATGTGGTAAAAAAAAAAAAAAAAAAAAAAAGAAAGAATGTCCCTGGTAGGGTTGGGGGAAGACATGCAGTCGTACATTGCTATCGCTACCAGCGACTGGGTGTTCGCACACGCTAACTTCAGTTGCAATGTCGGAAAGCCCATGACTTTACAAACCTAAACCATGTTCTCCAACCAAGCTTTTCTCTAGTGAAGATGACATTTCGATTCCCTTTCAAAAACATGACCCCAATTTCAATGTAGGAAGTTGGTTCTGAATTTGGGGTGGAAGGAGGAACCAGTGCCCTTTATCGGGCTCCTAAAATCACAATAATAGTTACTTATTTTCCTTTATGGCCATATATCAGGTACATCTAAAGCTGGAAGGTGCTTTGGAGTGGTCCAACTCACTCACTTTACAATTGTGGCAACTGAAGCCCAGAGAGGGGAAGTCATTTTCTCAAAGTCACTCAGCAAGTCAGCTGGAGATAGCAGGCTCCCAGTCCTGGGCTCAGACCCACACATCCAGCCAACACAGCCATGATGCACCTTAACCAACTCCAAGTCAAAACAGAGGAAATGCATATTTGGAGCAATTTATCTCACCACATTGAAGATTTCCTAATTTACATTTCAGTCTGGAAACCATGGATGCCTCTGTATCTACCTCATTTCCATAGTCCCCTAGTGAATACGGCTTCTCTCAACGTCACATCCTTGCTTTCCTGCCCCAGCTTCTTGTATCTGACTTCTTGATGGGAATTGAAAATGAATTGCAGCTGTTCAGCATCTCTGTGGTGGGGACCAAATTCTTAATCCTAAACTGAGCTCATCCCAGGGAAAACATGTAGTGCAATGAGAAAGTGCACTTAACTATGACACTGAACTAACCCTTGTTTCTTTTCAGTCATTTTTACCTTCAGCCTACAGTCTAGTTTTTTCTCCAAATTGGATTACTTGATCTCCTGCTAAAGACATTTCCTATGAGTTACCACATCGAGCTTTTAGAATTGAGTTTTGACCAATCTAATTTTCATTTACATTGTGATTTTCTCTCCCCTGACTCCTCTTTTCAGCTGTCTACTTGTGTGCATTCATCATATTCAGAAGTTTCACAGCAGTTCCTGGCTTTGATGCTAGGGACCAACCACTTTACCTCTATCTTTGAGGCTTGATATTGCCAACTAAGCTTTATTGAGCAATTGCTATATGCTAGATAAAGCACTAAACTTGGTATTATTATAATCCCCACTTTTTAGATGAGCATCTGAGGCATAGTGAGGTTGTGTAAACTTTCCAAGATCACAGAGCTAGTAAGTGGTGGAGCTAGCATTTGGGCCCAGGTCATCTGAGTCCACAGGTTGCCCTTTAACCCTGGGATATACCATGATCTCCATGCACAAGGGCCGGGAAGATAGCTTTGCACATTCATTCTTGATGCAGCACTCCTTTCTTTGCTTGGACCTACTGTGGCCAGGGATTTGAGCCCAGGTCATGGGTCTCCAAGATGATATTACACAATGAAACACATGATGGTTTTCTGGGATGGCCCAGATGGTGGGGGAGGGGAAGGTTCACTGGGATATTGGACAGTATAATTGATAGTCTTTGTAGAAGCCAAACAAAGGACACATCCAATCCAAGTTCAATGCCAAAGGGAAAAACTTGATGACTCCTGGGGAAATGATCAGGGATATTTTAGTAGTGTACAACAACTAAAACGTATCCCCACAGATGACTCTTGGGTATGAAGATATCCACCAATATGTATGGAGTGTGTGGTCAACCCTGGAGGTCCTGTTGTTGACCTGGTGTCCAAGGTTGGTCCCAGGTTATAGGTAGGCCCCTGGCAATCTACAGAAGGGATTCTCAAGTTCTGGTAGGGGAGAGCTTAAAAATGTACGCAATCTAGAGAGAATGGATTAGCTGGGGACACCTACAGAAATCAAAGATCCAGGCAGAATTTGTCTCTAGGATCTAAGAAGTGTAGGGATAATAAATAACTCTTTATAGAAAATTCATGTGGTTTGTTCCATTGATCCAGGCAGAATAGATCTAGAGTTTGTGCCCTGACATACAAACTAAACTTTAAGAGGGATATGGCGACTGAGCTGAGTCTTGAATTGTCAGTAGGAATTACACAATGATAGAAGATGATAAAGGTTGATATTCCAAAAATAAACAACTTGTTTCCTGGTATCAGTTAGGATGTGTTCAGTTGCCAGGGACAGAATATCTGACTAAGAATGGGAAAAACAATTCTGAGTTTGTTTTTTTTCACTTATCAGGAAGTCTGGCCCTAACAAGGTCAAGGCTGTTGTCTGTATTTTATTTTGTTTTTTCCCATAATCATCTCATGCTGGCAGTCATAGTTCTGGACATCTCATTCACGCTCAAATCAGGAAGAAAGGAGATGAGTGACATTACCTACACCCGATCCTTTTATCAGAAAAACAAAAATAAACTTCCGCTCATGTTTCATTCTCTAGAACCAGATTATGTGGCCTCTCCTGGTTGCTTTTTCAGCTTCTATAGAGGGGACAGGTGAGGGAGAATGCTACCAGGAATGTGTGTTATGTTCGCCAACCAGCAGAGTCTTCCACACCACCCCTGCTGTCCCAGGAGCTTTATGAAGGCAGTATTGGTCTTTGCTTTATTTGTTTTTAATTTCTTCCAAGTGTAGAGCACAGTGTCCATAGCTAAAGAAGGGATAATACAAGAACATAAAACATTCATTGTGAAAATACATTCAATTCATTTCAATAGGCATTTACCGAGTGTGACCTGCACGCTAGGAACTGCATAGGTACACATCAAAGAATATGAGCCTGGGGCTGGTGGAGAGATACTCAACCTATAAATATCCCAATATGCTATGGTACATGTTAGGATATAGGAACACGTAGGGGCTATTTGAGGGAGCCCAGAGAGGGAGCACATGGAGAAGGAGGGCAAAGAGGGAGTTGGTCTGGACAGTTTAGGTTTTGCTTAGGTAGAAAAATGACTTTGAAATCTCAATGTGCAACCACAAGGTTTGCCTCTCTTCCTGGCTATTCGGCCACGTGGCTTAGCTGTGGCTCTGCTCCACTTTGACGTCAGCCTGGGACCCACGCAGAGTGAGCAGCCTCCATCTGGAACGTCGGCAGATGGAACAGAGAACACTGCAACCACACGTTGGCTCTCAGAAGCGCCTTCCTAGAAGTGACACTCATTGCTTCTGCTCGTGTTTCCTTGGCCAAAACAAGCCATATGACTCTACCAGACTTGAACAGGATGAGGGTGTATAATCCTCCATGTGAGGGGCATGGCATAAGTAAATGATAACATTGTCTACCACAAGGAGCCAGGACAGGGTCTAACTGACCGTGCTCTGTGTCCCTTCTGGTCTCCCTCCCCCTCTTTCTCCTTCTCCTAGTGACCAGCCATTGCACTCACTCAGTGTGGGAGAGCTGTGGGCTGAGCTTAGTGGTCAGGGACGAGCCAGAGGAGCCAGGAGGCTGACTTCATCTCCACCTGGTCCAGGAAGGGAGACTGAGGGAAGCGGCCTGGATCCAGAGCCAGGAAGATCTTGGCAGGATGTGTTTTTTTTAGGAGGTAGGAAGATGGATTTCACCATCTGTGTCTTTCCTACTGCTGTTTGGAGGGGAGTTCTCCCAGGATATAGAGGCTGGTGGCCCAGACTCCTGAGAAATCCTTGCTGTCACCCAACACCAGCTCAGCCCATGTCAGTTGTGAAGATAGACTTCTGGCATGTGTGCAGTTTGGTGTCTACAGAGGCCAGGAGCGGAGATTGAGCTGGGGACAAGGATAATGACCAGACCCCTCACTTGTTGTCAGTTTGAATAAACATGCACAAATATGGATTTTGCATAGAAAAAGCTTGACCTGAATATTTGGAGCTTTGGGTGAGAGACCATCTTAGATTTTCTTCCCCCTTAAGGTATCTCAAACTCCCTTGCCATCCTCTTGCCTCCCAGCTGAGTTTGTGTACCCTGCATTCAAATTCTCTTTCACAACACTATCTGGAAAAGTTTCAAAATCAACTTTTCTTAAGATACAAAGTCAGGTTTCTGTCTGTAGGCACCAAGAATCATGCCCTCGACGTCCAGCTTGGGGGCAGCTAGAACACCTGCTAAGAATACATAGGATCTGGTTTCATTTCTGGCTCTGAAGTTTTCTTGGACCCTTGAGAACTCGTTAACTTCTCTGAGCCTCAATCTCCTCATCTGTAAAATGGATATGCTGATCCTAGTTCTCCTGCTTACCTTAAAGGACTATTGGGGAATTCAGTGAGAGCCTTCATTTATGGAGTATCTATTGGTTAGCAGACACTGGATTTAAGATAAGTGGGAACACGTTGTCATTTCTAAGATTTACGTAAGTGAAAGGAATTTCTTTTGTCATAGTTATTCTACTTGAGAAAATTAAAGTTGGGTCTACAAAGGTACACAATTATGGAGTGTACACCTTTAATTATGGCATCAGAATCTCTGCCATGAATTTTTTTGAAATGAAGTTGCGTTTTCTTAGGTTGCCAATGTTTCTTGCCTGGATTATGGCAGTATCCTCTTATCTTGTCTCATTGACTTCAGGCGCAACTGTTCTAATTCTTTCTATGCATAGTGGACAAATCTAAAGACATTTTGTATCTGTTGAAACTCCTGGCTTTATGCTTTTCTGAGATGTCCACATTTTTGGACTTTCTTTCTAGACTCTTTAAAACCCAGCCTCTGCCAGCCTCCCCAGGCTCATCTCTTGACATATCTTTTCCTACCTCAAAAATGCTGTCGTGCTCATCCCCACACTTAAACCCAAATCCATATTGCAGTCTTTTGAAATACTTGAATGCTAGAAGACATCCCAGCACCTTGAACCTTTGATTAGTTCCAGGCATAGCATCTTTGTTCCTGTGACTTCCCACTTAGGTTCAGCTACATGTCCTTCTGATTTCAACCTGAGAGTCTCTTCTCTTTCTCTGGGGAACCTTACATGACATTCCTTTTTTTTCTTTTTCCTCCATTGCCCATCTCAAACCTGATATTTAATAATTATTTATAATTGCTATTATGAATCGTCTGTTTCATTTTCAGGTGGCTACTAGATTTTGAGCTCTTTGAAGACAGGAAACGAGTCTCATTCATTTTCTCTTTCCTTCACTTCCTCCTTCGGCAAGTAGCACATGAGTTCTGATGTTGGGTCAGGCACTGTATTCTTAAGATGCTCCTGTCTTCAGGCCTAGTATGGTGCCTGGTACAAAGCAGGCAAGCAGTAAATACGAGTGCTATAATGAGTCAACCAATGAACCAAAGGTTTCCCAGCAACTCAAGCCGTCTCTATTACGTAAACCCATTTGGAGGTTCATGAAGATCAACACCTTTGCTAACCTTTACTTTTTACCATATTTTAATCCTTTTTCTGGTCTTAACCTCTGGCAGAGAGACATCTTAGTGGAAACAGACTGCCACATTTTTGTAGGATAGATCATCCAATTGGTGAATCACCAGGCTCTTGATTTAGTTTATGATTTGGCTTTTTTAATTTTCTTGTTCGCTTTCTCTCTTGCATAGTGGAAAAGTCATGGGAATGAAGTCCAAGGGCCACGGGCACAAGATGTGTCCTTTGGGCAGAACACTCATTCTTGCTGAGCCTCATTTTCCTTATCTGTAAAAAGTAGGTGGTAATGTCTAGCCTTGTGAGGAATTATTCAAAAGACGTATAATAAGTATTTGACATAGTTCTTGGTGAAGAATGGATTCTCAAAAAAACGTGTCTTCCTGTTTCTTTCATTCAACACCCACCTTGCCAGGCTAGGACTATATAGAGCAGGGCAGGGGCTTGGGAATAACAGCAAATGGATATTATCTGTGGAGAAGGTAGGAAACCAGAACCACCAACTAAAGAAAGCTTTTCATATTACCTAATAATTAGAATTATTGGGCAAGTTCTTAAGGCTCATTGTTTTCACACATATGAGAGGTGTCTGGAAAGTATCCAGCTGTTGTTAATATAACGAGAAGATACTGCATGACTGGACACTTTCCGGACAGCCCTTGTAAAGTTGATATATTTTCTTTCTTACGGGGATGTTGTGATTACTAAATGAGAGAATGACTGTAAAGCCCATCTTCAAGGAACTGTCACATAGGGACACTTCAGTACATTTTAGTGACAATAATATATTATCCACCTTCATCCCCATCAATTTGGTCAGCTATGTTGCACATTAATTCTTTAACTCTGACAGCTGGTGCAGACTGGCATAGATCCTGGGGGACAGAGACAGAGTCCAGATGTCCCATGGGCACGACCTGCAAATTAGGTACTTTGACAGAATATGGTGAGGACAAGAACCAGACCATGCAGCACTTTATTCTCCCACCAACTGCAGAGCCCAGATGTGTGTTCTAACACCTCAGAACCTTCCTGGGGGAGGGTTTTCTGTGCTGGGTGATGGGGCACACTGGGATTTTGTTGCTTTCCTTCCCTCGTGGGTCTTAATGGAAAAGCTAAGTCACAGGCAACAGAGGAAGAGTGGTGTTAGGCATTGTTGAAACTTTCCATGGATTCTCATGACACATCATTTCCAGTTGTAAAATGGAATGAAGGTGTTGGACCCTGTTTCCTGACTGCGGTAAGAAGGCCCTTTTACCAGAATGCGTTTCTCAACACAGCACCGTGGTCAGTGATCAGCTGTGCGACTTCTTGTAGGTTGCACAACCTTTCCAGATCTTGATGCCTCTCACTGTGGGGAGAGATGGTGACCAGATGTGAGCGAACAAGGTCATGATTAGAGATGTGGGAAAGAATCAGGCTCAGAGTGCATCTCAGACTAGTGCATGTCATTGGACACATGACTCAAACTCTTTGAGCCTCCGTTTTTTCCTCCTGCCAAATGGGAGTGATGGTTGGTTCAGTCTTATGGAGCCAAGGTGAGGATTAAAAGAGATAATGCTTGTGAAGTGCTTCATCCAACTGTCTGGCACACACTAAATGATTTCTGCTACCATTATCATTAGGAACAAACACTTACTGAGAACAATGTTCTCCTGGTTCATACCATGTTCAATATCGTGTGAGTGCATCTTCACATTCAATCCTCATGGTAGTACTGGGAAGGAGATTTTATTCTAATATTGAATGTGAAAAAAATATATACCTAGAGGGTTCAAGTAATTTGTTCAAAGTCACATGCGTGTGAGTGGCAGAGCTGGAATTGACACCAAATTTCTTTGATACCAAAGCCTTTTGATGATTTTCTTCTGAAAGATACAGACCAGCTAACACCTTGTTTTCCCTGTCAAATACTGAAGGTCAATGACTAATCAAATGGAACTAATTAATTGCAGATCAACAGATATTTATAAAGCACCTGGTATGTGCCTAGTGCTATGAGAAATGAAGAAAAGCAGATGGCTCCATCCTTGGCTGGAGGAGTTTATTGCTTATTTGAGGGTATAAGACAGAAAAAGAGACAGGAAGTGTTAGGCACTATATGGGTACTCTGGTCCCCAGGCACTCCCAGGATCATAGGCAGTGATTTCTGCCTATGTGCTCAAAATGTCTTCCAAGAAGGCTTGAGAAGCTTCTTGGAGATTCTGAAAGAGATAGGAGAGCTGCTGTGGACAAAAGGATGGTCACCCAATCCTTGGTGGTATGGAGTTGCTGTAAATTCCCCAGGAGCCGGCTCAGGTGCCCCTTCTCCTGGAGGCCTTCCCTGGTGCCCAGGTTGGCGTCTCTTCCCTGCATCGCTCTCCTCTGCTCACTGTTTTGTAACTGGCAATTTACCTGAGTGCTGCCTTTGATAACTCCTTGAGCTCCTCGAGCAGGTACTGGATCTTCTTTGCTACCTTTTCCACAGCACACTGCCTGGCCCATACCAAATGCCAGAATCTTATTGACACAGGCTTGCAGGGAGGAATAAGCATCTGGCTTGCTGGCTGGACTGCCCCTATCTAGGGCAGTGATTTTGGGGGGATGTTTCCAGTTGGCCTTCTGGCAGATGGGTAACAAGTGCTGGGTTCCAGAGGGATGATGCATTCAGCAGCTCCTAAGCTTTCTCTACAGCCCTGTCCTGTGAGTTCCTCTTGCTCCCACCTTGAGAGACTGGCCCCACCTTGTTGTGGCTCCTATGTGGTAAGTCTCCCTCTGCAGTCAGATAACTCTTTGACTCAGTATTATGAACTGAATATCTGTGTCCTCCTCTAAATCTATAGGTGGAATCCCTACTCCCCAGTGTGATGGTATTTGAAAGGTAATTAGGATTAGATGACGTCATCAGGGTGGAGCCCTCATGAATGGCATCAGTGCCCTCATAAGGGCCATGAGAGAGCTTGTTTCCTCTCTCTGGTCCTGCCATGTGAAAACATAGAGAAAAAATGGCCATCTGTGAACCGGGATGTGGGCCTTCCTACATCTTAGAGTCCTTGATCTCAGACTTCCCAACTTCAGACTGTGAGAAATAAGCCGTCCCGTCTATGGTGGTTTTGTTACAGCTGCCCGAGTGGACGAAGACACTTAGGAAGCTCCCTCTGACTTCCTGGCAGGCCATTACCATCCTGCAATATCTCTGGGGCTTTCAGCAATCCAGACATCAATGTAGTTCCAGAAATAGTGGGTAGAAATATAAGGCAAAGTTAATACCTGGCCTTCAGTGTTCAGGATATGCCACGTTTTGTCTCACTCACAGGCTCTTTTGTTTCCTCTTCCATTTCGTTAACTCCTACTGCCTGTTTCATTCAGTCTTAGCATAAATCCCCTGCCCATGAGAGGGCCTTGTACTTTCCCCTTCTCTGGGCCTCCCCCATTATTGCCCTTACCATGCTATGATTAATTGTTCAATTATCTTTCTCCCTGTCCTGTCAGTCATCTTTAGTTTTAATTAGTTTGCCAGATAAATTTATTGGCTATAGGACTCTAGAGGACTCCAGAGTTTGGGGACTTTGGAGATAATGCTCATAGGACAGGCACTTTTTGATGAAGGGCATAGGAAGTAGAGGGGAAATATCTGGGTAGTCTTTAGATATTCTTCAGGGAGGGTCTCTGAGCCTGATAGCATGGAGCAGCTTCATGAGTAAGACCCACGAGAGAGGCTGGAGAAAAGTAATGCAGCAATGGAAAACTTTCCTCACTTGCTTGTCCATGAGCCAGTCGGGGAAGGGAGAATCGAAGCTCCTGCCTTATGGCCATATATTCTTATGTGTGTGTGCATGTGTGTGTATGCACGTGTGTGGGCATGTGTATGCATGTCCATATACATATGTGTGCATGCATGTGGGTTGCTGTGTATGTTTTTATGCATATGTGTGCATGTGTGTATGTATATGTGTGTATGTGTGAGTGCATGTATATGTATGTCTGTGTGTATAAATATGTGTTCATAAATATGAGAGCATGTTTGTGAGTGTTTTGCCTTTCAACCTACAAAGCACTGTCATACACTATTTCAACAGCCTTATGTATTAAGCACAGCAGAGTTTCTCTCATCCATGAACGAGGTATCTGAGGCTTGAGGAGTGGTTTGCTCAAGTCCTATAGCATCAATATGTGCCCCTAGGTCTTCTGACTCCCATGGCAATTCTCTGTTTCCTTTTCATATCTGAAATATGAAAGGTCTTCAGATACTTTGGAGATAAGTATTTGCTCTGATCTTTTTCCTCAAAGATTTTAATGTGGCTTGTTGTCTTGAATTTTACAATGAAAGTTTGCAATGCTATTCCATAGTAGTATTATATAATATTCTTTACCATGGAATAATAGAGGAAAAACTTGCCCTGATAAAGTGCAATTAAAAACAGGAAATCAAGACCAAGGGGAAAGAAAAATACAAATATGCAAAACCCATGAATCCACAGGATTGGCATATCTGAACCTCATATGTCTCTCTGGTTTTCAGGATCCAAAGGAAAAAAAGGAGGTAAATTTTCTCATTTGTTCTTAGGAAAATAGCAGTTCCTGAGCCAAAGAAATTGTTTACAAGCATTTAGATTCCAAAGAAGTCTTTTCAAAGGCCTTTAGCATTTATTTAACAGATATTTATTTGCTAGTTGTTAGGCACCAGGCACCATGCTAAGATATCATTATAAAGGGCAAAGAAACACTGTCCTTGTCTCTGTAAAGCTAGGTCTAGTGAGGAGAAAAGATGTTAAAAATCATACTCTTTTATATATTATGATAGATGGAGTTATGGAATAGGATAAGATGATAGGAGAGAATCTGGAAGGACTTGGCTTATTTTGGGAGTTAGAAAAGATCCCTTGAGAAAGTGGTATTTCAGCTGAGAATAGAAGGGAGACTAGATTTTAACAAAATGGAGCATTGGGAAGAACAGACATGTTCTTCAAGAATAGCAGATGCAAAGGCCCTGAGGCAGGTGAGAGACTGATGCATTCCAGAAACTTTTGGAGGGACAGTGTGTTAGTGTGGACTTCAGAGGGCAGGGGGCAGAATAGCCTGAGATGAGCCCTGAGAGCAGGAGGGGCCATTGCCCCGTCCCCCCAGAGCCTTACTAACCTTGCTAAGATGTGGCCTTCATCATGGGCGAGCCATTAAAACTACTGAAGGATTTCAAGGAAGAAAGCAACTGATCAGGTTTGTATTTAAGACCATCACTCTGGCTCTTAGCAACAATGGCAAAGGAAGTGGGTGGGGAAAAGAGGGCAAAGGAGACATCCTTGCCAGAGGTGAAGATGGCTGGAAGTATAGTGAGAGATGGACATGCTAGAGTTAGGACCTCAGCAGGCTCGATGTAACCATCTTGCATCAAGGAAAGGCGATTACAGAGAAAAACTGTGGACAATACGTTTCAAACCTCCAAATCCCAGAAATCAGGACCTATGGAAGCAGGGTAGAGCAGAAATCCAACCCTCGCTAACATGATTAATAGTGTCTCCTCCTCTTAAATTTTCTGGGCAACAGGAGACATTTAAAGGGAATATCCACACTCAAGGCCAAAATGTGGTGCCACACAATCAACTGCAGCTCACATCTGGGAGTTTTCAGCAAGTAATTGAGAAAAAACGCTATTTTCGGTTCTTTTGTGTGTTCTTTTTGTCATAAGCCGGGAGTCCGGTGCCACAGTTGCCATAGTGAGTGGACCAGACTTGACAGCTCCTGGCAGAGCAAGGCACAAGTATTTCCTGCAGATTTTTTTCCAAGTAAATGGATTTCCCTCCATGGGCAGATGCTCACACTCCTCCACGACTCACTTCTGAGGAGCTGAGCCCGTCATGGGTTCGAAGAAAGGAAGAGGCCTGGCACCAGGCCCAGCGCTGTTGACATGGTGGCTTCTTGCCCACTTCTTTGTAGTCGCCCCAGTGGGCACATCTGTGCCCAGAATTTGTCGGCTTGTGTAAAAAGACAATGGAGGTTTGTTCTCTGTATCCAAAATGATGACTTCATGGTTCTTTAAGGCAGAATAAGAGTTGGGGCGGAGGAGGTGGCGGATTAATGGAGTTAAAGGGGCACATTACAGAGATTGAGTTTCACATTGGATAAAATTTGGAAGGTTTCCTATATCTGGGAAACTGTAAAGTCCAAAGCAGTAACTAGGTTGGCAATAAGGATGCAAGTTTCCTCCCATTTAGCTGATTTAAAATGGAATTGTGAGTACCCGAGATGTCAGGGTGATGTGTGCAGACTTCTTTTCCTTTCCTGTGTCGAAAGCGTGATGTTGAGCAGTGGCTTTTAACATTTTTTGACCATGACCCATAGTCAGAAGTACATTTTATATTGTGACTCTGAACTCACATATGAAAAAAGTTTCGTAAAAAAAATACCACTGCAATGTGTAATATGCACAAAATAGCTCCTATGATATTTTAGTTGTTATTTCATTTGTAAAAATCTGCTTGTGATCCAATACATTGGTTTCATGACCCCCTAACAGGTTGTGACCTGCAGTTGGAAAACACAGATGCTGAGTAAAGAGCACTGGTTTTGGATGTTGAAGTTCAAGGCTTAGCTCGCCAACTTAAGTGCTATGGGAGGGTTTCTGAGCCTAAGTGTATGAGTTAGTATGTGTTAGGTTATGTGTCAATAATAAACACTCCAAACATTTCACTGGCTTACAACACAAAAAGTTTATTTCGCATTCATGCTACACAAGGTGCTTGACTTCTTGTAGTAACTCATAGATCAAGGCTGCCAGAGCCTTCGTGTCAACTATACTTCCTTGTCTGCTGCAAGAGCAATTTGACTTCCACATTTCACTCTTTCTTGCTGTGTGAATCTGGCCAAGTCATAGAACTGGGGTTGGCTTCATGGGCTTGTGATCTGTGCAGTCACGTGAGCCCTGGTGCTCAGAAAAGCCTTGTGCTTGGCTTATTGTTCTGCTGTCACTGTCTTGAAATTCTTAATAATGTTTGAACAAGAAGGCTCACTTTTCATTTTGCACTGGGCTGCACAAATTATGTGGGTGGTATGCATACAATCTTCGGGCCTTCATTTGCTCATCTGTGAAATGGGTTAATAGTGTAGCACTAAAAAAAAAATACTTCAGAACTCATAGGGCTCTTAAAAGGACCAAAAGAAGGAAAGCACAGTAGTTGTACATGTTAAATAGAACTGTTGTTTATAAATTGCTAACTTCATCTTCAGTCATTGCACTGTAGAAAATCTCTCCTTAATCAAATTAGTCTCCTCATGTTGAAAAACTATATGTTCTTATGTTTCCATACCTACTCTCTCTGTTTATCTGAATTTTGTTCATTCTTCAAGATCCAACTCTAATGCTTCCTTGGGGCCATGTTCCGTGACTGCCCGAGCTGCTCTCACAACCCCACCATTAATGGTGGGTCCCTCCTCCATGACCCTCTTACTGTTGTTCCTTCTTCTCCTGCCAGCGAGTGGCTCCGGAACCTTCCTTGCTCAGGATCACTCATATCTTGCCCGGCACATCGGGCAGCTTCTTCATAAGTGGCACCAACTCCAGTTGGCCCTTCAACCCCACCCTCTATGATAGCAGGGTCATCTTTACATTACCCTAAAAGGCCTTTTCTATCATGCCATCTCTGTTTTCAAAGGCTTTCAGTGGTTCCTGTCACCTAAGGGGCACGGCCTCAGTCTTGCATGTAGGATCTGCTTTCAGCCCCCGCTTCTAGTCTCATTGTCCTCTGTTCCTGTGTCCTTGCTCTACACACTGTCTTGGGAATAGAGCTTATTCTCCTGCCTTCAGGTCTTTGCACACTCTCTTCCTTCCACCAAAATGATCTGTCCCCAACCTGGAGGAATTCAGCATACCTTTCGCTTGGCTGAAATTCATCTTCCTCCACCAAAGACCTTCTGTGCAGGCTCAGAATGAAAAGATTCCCTCCTTCCTCTGAATCCCTGTAGTATTATATTTCTTAGAAATTGACATGTATCCATATGTGTTGAGCAATTCACCCAACATCTTGATTGCCTTTTCTGCTGGGTCTGTGTTCCAGAGAACAGAAACCATAACCAAATATGGCTAGAGTGCTAGCCATACTTTTCAGGAGTCGTCTGGAGTGAAGGAGCCCTGTAGAGATTGCCTGAGCCCTCTCCTGATCCCCTCAGCAGTTCTGAATCATCCCTCCTCCTTTGGGCCCTCTGGACACTTTGTACATTCTTCTAACATGGCACTCATCACTTTCCATTTGAGCTATTTCGTGACGAGAAATAACTAGTCATGGATCCCCCACTAGTCATGTCTTACTCATTATTGCAGCCCTAGCAGGGACTGGTGCCAAGTCAGCAGTGAATGCATGGATTGATGGAAGCACAGAGACCAAAATAGAAAGGGAATTTGCTGGATATTCTGGGCGTGTGTGTGGGGCAG